>NW_028318001.1:7378212-7691284 GCF_062004578.1 Staurois parvus
AAACCAAAAATAAATAAATAAATATTGGGGGTTATTTACTAAAACTGGAGAATGCTAAATCTGATACAACTCTGCATAGAAACCAATTAACTTCTAGGTTTTATTGCCAAAGCTTAAATGAACAGTTAGAAGCTGACTGGCTATCATGCAAAGCTGCACCAAATTCTGAGCACTCCCATTTTAGTAAATCTACCCCAGTGTAATGCACCAGAATCGGTGCATTGGCACTGTTCCTCCCAGTGCATAGGCCAGGTGAGATGGCTTATTATAAAGAAATACTGCTACAGGGCGGGACAGGTGCGCAAAATTACATATGTATACGTGATGTTGCATTTCTGGGTAGGGGGCGTGCGCCCTACCTGCACCGCCATTTGTGGCCACAGCTGTCAATCACCAGGTCCTGGCCAGTAACTACTCAGTGGCACCCAGTGATTTCCGAAGATATGTGACGGAGAGGAGGAAGGTTTTGTTTACTAACAGTCCTCCTCCCTGTCAGTTCAAGCACACTGCTCTGGATGGCTGTGCACAGTGTGATTACAGTGAAGCACACTGACATGATCTCCTAGTAAAACACTCCATGCACACAGTTAACCCTTTGATCGTCCCTCATGTTAACCCCATCCTGCCCAGTGCCATTAGTACAGTGTCAGTGACACCAAGTCAGTTACCTCCAGTGTCAGAATGTCCGCTTCAGTTCCACAGTCCCGCTATAAGTCGCTAATCACCGCCATTACTAGTAAAAAAAAAAATTCCAGTGTATACACCGCCATTTGTAAACGCTATAACGTTCACATAAACCAATTAATTTACATGAATTGGGATTTTATTTTAGCAAAGACATGTAGCAGAATACATTTTGGTGTAAATTTATAACAAAATTTGAATTTTAAAATTTTTTTTACTGAACATGTTTAATAGCAAAAAGTCAAAAATATTGTTTTTTTCTCAAAATTGTTGGTCTTTTTTTTATAAATTCACAGGCGATCAAATACCACCAAAAGATATCTCAATGCATGGGAAAAAAAAAAGGACATACATTTCATTTGGGTGCAGCATTGCATGACTGCACAATTGTCAGTTAAAATAACGCAGCGCCATATCGCAAAAAATGGCCTAGTCAGGGAGGGGGGTAAATCCTGAGGAGGGCAAGTGGAAACTTGTAATTTTTTTAGCTTTTATGCCCCCATGAGCAGGACCCTCCTAACCCTCTTGTATGATATTCTATTGTAACTCTGGGCAAACTGTTAGCAGGAAATAAATGCTGTATACTCATATTCCTTCTGTACTGAAATGTATTGTAATTGTATTGTCTCCCGTTATATTGTAAGGCACTGCGGTATATAAATCCTGTATAATAATAATAATTATAATATAATAATATGTAAAAATAATGATAGCTGTATGTAGAATGCCATTGTAAAAGTTTCGGCTTCAGTGTTGTCTGGGTCACTGATGTGCAGTAATTAAAAAGATAATGAGGCTGATTTGATTTGTAGGGATGAATAAAGACTGCTCTCTTAGCAAGGTAAATGTTGTAATAGGGTGAAGATGTCTTCATGTCAAATTTCAATCCATGTGCAAGGGGAAAAAAACAGCTTTACTTTATTTACTTAGCTTAGTGAACATTTTTTTTGCTAAGAGAAAATGTTTTCCTCTTTTGATAAATCAAACCAAATGGGGTGGGTATTCTTTACAAAGTGAATCTTCATCACATTCACTAAGCTCTGGGAGATATGAGTGCAACTGTACTTGCAAAATGCATAGTCTGCTTGCTTTTGGTAAATCAACCCCACTATATTGTGATGTTTTTCTGTCTTGCATATGCTGCATGAACTTTTCAGGTCAGGGACTCAAAAAGCATATGATGCCAGTGATAGCCATGCAACTAGCATTTTCAATGGAAGGCCAGCAATGAATGTCCATATAGTTACTTCATGTCAGGAAAGAAATATGGCAGCTAGAAATGCTGAACCGTTTTTGCAAGTACTGTCATCTTTGTCTTTACTTTATTATGAAAGTCTCATCGCAAACACGGGCATAGTAAAGTGTTTCTAAAGGCTCATTTTTTTTCTTTAAAATAATAAGCACATCACATTTACCTTCTCTGTGCATCGGTTTTGCACAGAGCAGCCCCGATCCTCCTCTTTTGGGGTCTCCTGCTGGTGCTTCTGGCCCCTCCCCCTTGCCAAGTGCCACCAAAGCAAGCTGCTTGTTCTGGGGGCACTCGTGTGTGCTCGCTCTGGAACTGCCTCTGTGTGTCTATGGGACACACAGAGCAATGCTCAGTCCTGCCCCCTGCTCCATCCACACTGGCTGTGATTGATAGCAGTGAGAGCCAATGAGGATAGAGAAACCTGGGAGAGCTGCTGCTCCTGTTCATATTGCTGGATTGAGATCTGGCTCAGGTAAGTATTAGGGGGAACTACAGGGTAAGCCGCACACTGAAGGTTCTTATCTTCATGCATAGAATGCATGAAGGTAAAAAAAACTTTCAGCCTTTAGAATCACTTTTAGTACCTAAGAAAAGGATATGAAAATACTTGTTCTAGGTCAATGATTCAACAAGCAGTAAATCAGAGGAAAGTATTACATGAAAAAAGAAATAACAAAAAAGTGTCAAGAAATACTACAATGTACTATTATCTTTGGCTAAAACTTATATTGATAAAACAGATATATTTAAAGTGAACATGTAGCAGGGGCAAAATCACAGGGTTACATGAAGATCTGATAGCTTTAGCAAACAGTCCCTAGCAAATAGGGAGATCAGAAATTCCAGCTTCACTGGTTAAATGATTGCTCCCAATTAGAAAGTAGTGAAACCTGGGACCACCAGCCTAGTGGCATTTTTAAAAGTGGGTCAGCAATGGCAAGCTTCCCATTTTTTAATACAAATAAATGTAGCAATCAACTGAAAAGTGTAATTCCTGGAAAATGTATACAGATAAGGTATTTTACCAGACAATAAAGTACAAGTGTTAACACACCTTAAAGTGGAGCTCCACCCAAAATCGGAAGTTCAGCTTTAATGCTTTGTCCCCTGCTCCCCATTAAGGATTGGCATCTTTGGGGAGCGGGTACCCACATTTGACAGGCACCCGCTCCCACTTCTGTTGCAATTGCCTAGGCGATCGGAAGCGGAAGTTGTCTTCTCCTCTCCCTCCCTGTA
Source organism: Staurois parvus (assembly GCF_062004578.1). Classification (NCBI taxonomy): domain Eukaryota; kingdom Metazoa; phylum Chordata; class Amphibia; order Anura; family Ranidae; genus Staurois; species Staurois parvus. Next base: position 7,381,382 of record NW_028318001.1, read on the forward strand.
GTCTTCGGGGACACGTGACAGGTCCCAGAAGACAACGGAGCCATTCACAAAGTGCAGCGCTTCTTGTGCTTTTTTTTCAGCTGGAACTCAACTTTAAGTTGCATAATAACATCCATTACACAGTGGCTAAGTGGTTAGCAATCCTGCCTGGCAGCACTAGGGTCATTGTTTTAAATCCCAACCACAACCCTACCTGCTTGGAGTTTGCATGATCTCCCTGTGCCTGCATGGCTTTCCTCCGGGTACTCCGGTTTCCTCCCACACTCCAAAGACATGCTGGTAGGTCAATTGGATCCTGTCTAAATTGGCCCAAGTATGTGTATGTACTTACACTTACAAAGCTTCTCGGCCTTTTGGCTAAGATCAAGTGTAGTATCTGTTCTTATCAGTGTCCAGTGGAGGTGCTCCCGGCCATTCTAGCTTTGCGGGATGGCTGTTGTATAGTACCCTCACTGGTATGATGGGGGTCTGGAAGGCTAGTACCGGGGGGACAGAAACCGGGATGCCCACACGTAGCTGGGACCTGGGAGTAATTCCCCCAAGGAGACCGGAAGGACCCAGTACCTCCTGATTTGGATGGATCTACCTTGTCTGGCCAGGGGTCGGGAAGGCAGAAAGTCCGCAAACCAAGTGCCCCCTGAGTAGACGCCCTCAGGGGTGCCACTAGTAACACCTGGGTGTGGGACCCCACAGTGTGAAGATGGCACAAGGTCACTGCGTTTACATTCTTTTTGCACAGCGCCCTTCGGACCAGGCCTTTTGGCTAGGATCAGGGCAATTTTTGCTACAGGCCTCAGGGCCTGGTCGGTGCACTATTTGGCACGGCCACTTTTTTTATTTTCTAATTATTTATTTAATTTATTTACACTCCCACGTTTTGTCACTTTTTCTTACTTTTGTGTGTGTTTTTCCACGGATGGAGAGTGTGGGTCCTCGGGCCTTCCCTGAAGTCTAGGGGGAGGATGTGTGGCCTTTTGGTTCCTTCCTCCCCTGATCCCTAGGGGGTTTTCTCTTTGGGAGAGCCCCCTGACCAAGTACTGGGTGTCCGGCTTCGGCTGGACACAAGGAACGGTGGTCCACCAGGCCTTTTGGCCAGGAGGACCAAATGGGAACCTTGTCCCTGTCAGGAGCTTCGTGCCCCGGGGGATCAGGGTAGTGGTCCAGCCCCTTTAGGGGTAGGACAAAAACACACCCCTAAGTGCACTTTTTCGTGTGGTGTTCGCACTTGCACTTTTTTTGTGATCACTTATGGGTTTTTCGTTCTAGTTTGCACGTTTGTGGACTAAAAAAAAAAAATGTGTATGTATGAATGTGAGATAGGGACCTTAGATTGTGTGTTCTTTGAGGGTTAGGGACTAATATATTTGTAAAACCCTGCGTAAAATTGATTGTGCTAGCTAAATACCTGTGATAAATAAATAAAATGAAATTGAATCAGCCAGTTTATTTTGAATTGTCACAAATGCGTTAGAGCGGACAGAGAAAATGTACCTGCACTGTACATATCCCATGCAGCACACCATATTGCACAAAGGTGCCTTACCATGTGTTGTATTGTGCTGCAACACAGGAGAGTTGCGGAGGTGCTTTGATGTGCTCACCAACAGGGGTGTATTTACCACAAGGCAAACAAGGTATTTGCCTAGGGTGGCATTTTTCAGGGGGGCTGCCCCTTGGAAGCAGGGATGGAAGAAGGGACACACATGGCATGGGGACCTGGTGGGTTCCAAGAGAGGCTGCGGGTTTCATGACAGTGTATGCACAGCCTGACTCTCATTCCCGGGGATGTCCAGAGCTGTGAAGGAAGGTTAGTGTCTTTCTCTCTCTCGGCATGGGGGGATGGTGGCTGGTGTATGGGGGGGTAGTGGTGGTGGAAGGCTCTCTGGAGTAGGGAGCTGTAGTGTTGTTCGTCAACGTCAGTCTCTCTCTGTGGGGGGGGAATTTTTGTGTTGCCCAGGGCAGCACAAAACCTAAATACACCACTGCTCACCAATACATGTAAGGTGCATTACCATGCATTCACGTAATGTGCATGGTGTTGCACAGCCTAGGTGTGAAGCCAGCCTAATATTAGCCTGCCCCAAAGTATTAAATGGTGGTTAGATAAGTTATCTTTTTTTTTTGACTCATCATAACACAAACATGCGTTTTTGTATTAGACAGGCATGCATGTTTTTGTATTGTACAGAGAACCCTGGCACTGCCCTGGGTACAGAGAAACAATAGCGACATGCCAGAAAAATACAAATCAAGCAGTTAGGCTTACAGGCTTATTTCATTTTTAAGCTAAAGGGTTATGTTAGTCCATATTTTTTTTACATGTGATATATTTTTTTAGATGTGAATTTGCTTCTGACTGTAGTATCTGCAACTAAGTGTACTGCTGCTAAATTATGGCATTGTCCACCTTTCAACAACTATGGTGAGCTTAATGGTATTTATAAGCTACTGTACAAACAGGTGCAAGTTCGGCTTGGTTTGATGCCATGCATTTATAGCCCCAGGGCTGGGATGAGTGATAGGCAGAAAAGCTGGCCACCCTGAGGCACTGCAACAGGAGGAGAGGCACTAATAGGTCATGACCTGCAACTTATGCTGCTGAAGTGGTTCACAGCTCATAGGAAGGGGGCACGATATGGCCTTTTCAAACTGGGTGCTAAAGGACCTTGTCCTGACACTGAGTAGTCCATTTGAAATGATTGGTCTGTCTTAATAGGTTACCTTGTGGAAAAATACATAAAAACTCCTAAGGACCTCAAGCCTGGGTTCACACTTCTGTGGTGCTGCATATCGCATTTGATTTGCACAGGAACCGAACCGCATTCTTGTGCACATCACATGCAAATTCTGTGCGATGCGATTTGAGCCATACATTTTGTATGCCTCAAATTGCACCGTTTCCCCACCAGAAAGGTGCAGAACTCTTTTTTTGGCCTGCACTAGAATAAGATCGCATGGGTTTGAATCCGATTTTGCACATCGCACCACGTTTTGCAAACTGATTTCCGAGTGTTGTTAACTTAACTTGAACAGCTTGTGATGCGGTGTGGAACACAAAACTGCAGAATGTGATAGTGGGTTTAATATTCTCTGTGGTATGCAGGGGCGGACTGACAACTCATGGGGCCCCCGGGCAATAGGGGATCATGGGGCCCCTGTGTCCTTGTCCAAACTCAAAAAAGCCTATGAAAAAGGTACCAGGGGCATCTCATGGGGCCCCCTACTGACCCCGGGCCCTCGGGCAGTGCCCGAGTTTCCAAATGGTCAGTCTGCCCCTGGTGGTATGTGTACAGTCCTGAGCGGCTGCATAGCTTTTTTTAGGTCTAGCCACCTGCTTTTTTGCCTCTGGCTGCCTATGTGAATGACCCCTACGTATATATACTGTACTTGAACTAGAATACACACTTTGAGCCCAAGCAGAGAACTCTCATGGATCACTGAGTGCTCATGGTGTACAGAGGTGGTTGTCACTGTGGTCTTGCTGGCAGAAGTGATGATGTAGGCATGCTCAGGCTGACACAGAGTGAACACAGGCCAGAGAGGGAGTGGGGAGAGGTCGACAATTATGTTCAGGCATAGCCTGGGTGGACTGACCATTTGGAAACTTGGGCACTGCCTGATGGCCCGGGGTCAGTAGGGGGCCCCATGAGATGCCCCTGGTACCTTTTTCATGGGCTTTTTTGAGTTTGGGCAAGGACACAGGGGCCCCATGATTCCCTATTGCCCGGGGGCCCCATGAGTTGTCAGTCCGCCCCTGGGCATAGATTAAGGCAAATGTGCACAGTGCAGTGTTTCTCAACCTTTTATCAGTCAAGGCATCCTTTACAATTCTGCACGATCTCGAGGCACCCCAATCTAAATGTAAAAAACAAAACTAATAGTTATACATAATGCAGTAACATCCACAAACATAGGACACCCAACATTAGAGGTGATTAATTCTTCCAAAGCAAACACACCTTTTGCAGACCTCAGTGCTGATGGAGAGGGGCAGGGAAGAGGCAAACAAGAATGGTGTGCGGGCGGCAACGCCCTACTTATCAACCGATGACATCATCAGTTGTTAGGACTCCGGCAGCTAAAAGGTTCTAAGGGCTCATGTACAAAAATCATAATAATTAATATATAGTGTCCAAAAAAATATATAATAAAATAAAAAGTCCAAAGTATATTTTGCTTGCTGTTGAAAGAGTTGTATTTTGATATTTGCTTGGATAATATCTCTTATATGCGCTCACCTTCCTAAGAGCCTATTAATAGGCTGACATGGCTTTCTGGAAGGAGATATAATGTAATCCTCTGGGATGGGATGAGCTGATGGCTCTCCTGTGTGCTTCCTGGATTCACTGCTGCTAATGACCTTGTGCAGGAATGTTAATCTCTCCCTCCTTACACTGCTTGGTCCATCTCCCTATTTCTCCTCGTTAGAGTAGTGGGAAAGAAAGAATATATTGTGCCTTATCGTTTTAAAAGAAGATTTATTGTGTGCCCATAAATATGCACTCACATGGTTGTAAAACAATATGTGCCTTTGTGTATAAAACCGCTGTGTGCGGGTGTGACCAGCCTCCTCAGTGTGTCTGCACACACTGGAAGTCGGGTACGTGGTGACGTCGATGCCCCTCCCCAACGCGTTGCACCACAGGATCACGTGGCTTCGTCCGGGGGATGTGATCAAACCATGTTTATAGGCATTTGTGTTTAGAAGCGTTTTTTATCTGTTCTATATCCAGATGCTGTCCAGAGCCCTTTTTAATCATCAGAAATGCATGCAAAACGTTTTCCATGTATTCAAATGGACCCAGTACACCAGGCAGTCAGTTGCATGTTTTGCATGCAGGAAAAAATGGTAGAACGTGCTGCAATATGCTCATGATGGGATCCATAGTGCATGCAACCAGAAAAGATAGGTAATCTCAACACATACTGCTCTCTCTGATTCTGCTCTCTCTAGTTCTCTCTGAAATGCCTGAAATAGTCAATTATTTACTATTTTTCAGTGCATTCTGGGAATTTGGGAGGGTCTCCTGAGGGTATCTTTTAAAAACACTTCTATACACAAACACGCATAAGCGCAGTATGCAAATATGGCTAAACTGACGTTTTTAACCTACGCTTTCCAGCAGTCAGTTTCCATCATTCAGAAGAGTTTTCCAAATGCCCTGTGTACATGAGCCCTAATGGTGCACAAAACAAACTGTACTTTGTGTAAAAGGCAGGCTTCATCCACCCACTGGCTTGTATTCACTATTTGGGTAATTTTTATTCATTTGTCAAGGCACCCCAGAAGAAATCTGATGGCACCCCTTTTTGAAAAATATTGGCCTAATGTGAGTACACCCTAAAATACATAAGCATTCTCTAAAATTTGACCCTTCTTTGTTTTCTATAAAGAATGAACCGCTGGGGGTTGGTTGATCAAACGTTGTTGTAAAACATGTACACAAATAAATCATTACCATCCATGGCCAGACCTATAGCATCTATTTAAAGCAAAACTTTACCCATAACAATTTAATTAAAAATAATGTTCTTTAGCAAGGAACATACATTCCACACTAATAATTATACTACCAAAATGAGTGTATGTTGTAATTTACCACCAGCATTGCTCCTGTTTCTTCTTGCTGGAGGCAGCCATTTTGCTGAGGCCCCTCAACAGCATTAAATCTTTAGGTTGTCAGCAGATCAGCCTCTACATTTTTGGCAAACTGCCAACAAAAAGAGAGCAACTGAGCATTTGCAGAACAGGGTAAGACATTGAGGGTTATTTACTAAAATTGGCGTGTGCACAACCTTGTGTAGTTCTGCACAGAAACCAGTCAGTTTCCAAGTTTTATTGCCAAAGTTTAACAAGCTGAAGTTCAAAGATGAATGGCTACCCCCGAAAAAAAAAAAAACACAGTTTACAATGCTTCAGTTATGAATGAACACAGTGGTTCCAATCACTCATTGTGTTCATACAGGAAAGAAAGGAGCTGGTAAATGTGACGTATTCCCCCACTCTCCATCCCGTAGGATTCTACTGCATGCTTGCAGCTGCCGGTGGGAAGGAGAGGAGGGAAGCCAGCAGCATTGTGAGGGTGGGGGCACACAGGGGGACCTGGGCAGCAGGAGGAAACATATGATGCACAGATAGGTTGATGGATGCAGCTGGGGGGGCAATTATTGGAACTGATCCCTTGTATGGCTCCCTCTGGAGTATCTGAAAGCCAACAGGAGAGAGAGAAGAAGTCAACATTCAGCTGCTACAGAGAGAGCCATACAGGAGATCTGTTCCAGTAATTGCCCCCCCTGCCAGGCCGATCACTCTCCCTGCCCACATCTGATTCACCCAGCAGCCTGGGCCCCCCTGGTGGCCTGGGCCTTGTACAGGAGGACTGGTGGTACCCCCTTAACCACAGCCCTGGCTACCATGCACAGCTGCACCAGATTCTAAGTGCACCAGTCTTGAACCCGGTACACACAATGAGAATATCGGACAAATGATCTTTCGTTTTTTCTGCATGCTAGTCTCATATCGAAAACGAATAGGTTACTAGAGTTACAAAAAATCTTTGTAAGACAGGATACATCTTCCTGCAATAAGGTATTGTATTGTAATGTATTCTTGTGTTTCGCAGCATGTGCGCTCTTGGTCACTTGAATTTTTATGGACGAACACTGTACTGTTGGAATGAAAATCCTTTGTTATCATAGAAGAAACATTTTTTGCTTGTTCCTTCACTCTCATGATCAACTCTCGAAAGCTGTGTACTAAGGATCAGATTATCCAAATATCGCTGCGAAAGCGATGTTTTTCGGCCGATTTGCTCATGTGCACTAGGCATTACTAAATCTCCTCTCAGGGTATTACTGAATTTTAAACAGTATAGGCACTTATTTTTAATGTTTTATGTAGCTATACCTTCAGAAGAGGCCAGCCTGAAGTCATCTAGTAGGACTTCATTTTCTGACTAAAGTTCCACTTTAATTGGTCTGAGTGGACTTGCAAATGGCATGAAAAATCACAAAGAATAACATCTTGAAAAGTAAATGTAAACGTTACAGTATACATTTTAAAACAAACCAATGAAGAATGTCTAGTAAGTAACCACTTGCTGCATATTTGACAATGCATCTTTCTTTGTTTTAATTAGAGTGAATACGGTAGTGTGGAGAGTGCGCTGTGACCGGTAAATACGGCCCTGTTGCAGGTATAGGAGGAGAGGGGTCGCCGTCTCGTGCCGCAGCTCAGGCAGTAATTGATCAATTAGCGCTCCTCATTAACAATCATTTACATTAACCAGATTTGAGAATAGACCCAGACAAAGGATTACATCGTTTATCTAGAGCTTTAATTTACTTATCATATTCATTGGGGACACAAGACTGAGCAAGGCGTTGGAATATTTCTAATGTTATCATAAGTCGTTAGAATGCCAATAATAATTTCATAAAGAGAAGCCAGCAGATCCCTATAGGGATCCTCAGTGTACTGAGCACCCTGCATATAGAGAACCAGGGAGCAAGCCTACAACTGCTGTCCAACTGTCACTCTTCGTTCCTCCCCTAGTAATAAGTATCAACTAGTAGAAATTCGATGGACAAAACATTCACTCCTCTTCAGTTTCTCCATATCCCCCCTTTCAAAAAAATTATTTGGTCCTGAAAATTGGTTAAATATACCAAAGTGTGATCCTTCATATATTAAATACTGTCACAAGAATATACACTAAATATACAGTGAATATACACTGACCCTAACTGTTCCTTTGTCATGTTTGATTTAAATATGGTCTGAACAGAAATAAAAATCATAATTCGGGAAAATAACAAAATGTGATGATCAGATGGGCAATAAAATAGGTTTCTTATTATAGGTCATATAATAGCCTTTATGAGAACAATTTACATTTTGAATTGTTCATTTAAAAAGATAAAAATCTGGCTGGCTAGTATTGGTAACTATTACTATTATTATTATTACGGATATATATAGCGCTTTGTACAGCGCATAAAGGGAGACAGAACAGTTCCAATATAAGACTAGCTTTGCTCCTGAGAGCTTACAATCTAAATGATATTAAAACACAACAATGAATCATGATATATATAATAATATTTTTATTTATTATTTGTTGTTCATTAGTTATAAGAGATAGAAGATAGAAAATGTAGAAGGGAGGAAAGGTGAATAAGTAGGCTGAGTAAGCAAGGTTCTTTTAGTAACATTTTTTATGTTCTTGGCACTCAAAACCCTGTGAGCAACATGGGTGTGTGTGTGTGTGTATATATATATATATATATATATATATATATATATATATATATATATATAAAATCGTTCTAATAGTTGTATTCTGTTTTCCTTTTTATGTATGATCTTCTACCAGTTTTATACTGTCTGAATGTTTGTTTGTTTTTTGTTGTGTCTAGTATTTTAAATAATATAATCATGGTAATAGAGTTTCCCCCAGCCATAGATAGTTTCATTTGTCAGTTGCGGGTCTTTTGAATGAGTTGTCACTTGAACAGACAAAGATGAGACATTATGATACCGAGTCTATAATAAACATATCAGATTTGACGCTGATTTAATCCTCTTATCGATGTCCGCGGTCAGGACTGTGATCAAATCGAATCCCATAGAGCTGTCTGGCTAATAATCTACTTCTCAGATGGACTAGATATTGCCTGCCTCAAACTATTTGTATGCACAATGCCTGACTGTCACTTTATGTTGTGCTGTGAGGAAGCCAAACTGTATCCATACTGAACCGCTGTGTTTTTACATTCTGAAATCTGATCAGAAAATATGAACAGTCATATTAATGAAGAAAGAAAAAAAAACAGAATGGAGGTTTCCGCTAATAATGATTACAAGCCCCATTCTAACCATGGGAGTGCTTGGACTTGTAGTGTCAATAGGAGATATGGCAATTACCGCCCCTCTTCATGGTGCATAAAATGTACATATTATCATCAGTCACAGGAAATTGTGACAGAAAAAGTTTGTGGATACAAATGTTTGTATATATATGACAGTGTCAGGAACAGTTGGTGTAGCTGTATTTTTATATTGGAGCATTCTATATAGCATTCACTATAGAGAAAGAGATTTTAAAAATAGAGAAAAGGAGGCAAGAAGGAAGGAAGGAGAGAAGGAATGAATTAAAAAAGGGGAAGAAAGATGAAAGGAAGGAAGAAACTGAAGGAAAGAAAAAAGGAAGGGAAGAATGGAGAAAATGAAGAAAGAAAGGGAATATGGAAGGAAAGAAAGAAAGAAAAAAAGAAAGAAAGAAAGAAAGAAAGAAAGAAAGAAAGAAAGAAAGAAAGAAAGAAAGAAAGAAAGAAAGAAAGAAAGAAAGAAAGAAAGAAAGAAAGAAAGAAAGAAAAGAAAGAAAGAAAGAAAAAGAGAAAGAGAAAGAGAAAGAGAAAGAGAAAGAGAAAGAGAAAGAGAAAGAAAAAGAAAGAAAGAAAGAAAGACGAGGATTAAACAAAGGATAGATTAGATAGATAGATAGATAGATAGATAGATAGATAGATAGATAGATAATTGTTAGGGGATGCACAGAGGTTTTATTGCTGACTGTAGCGGTAAGTGGCCATTATACAGGGCTGCAGGGACTATGAACGTATTACATGATAGTATACAGTAAATGAAGGCTACAGAACAAGCATTGGAGTGCAGTGACTGCACACCAGGAGGGTCTAGGACTAGATATCCAGACTACAGGTTAGCACACAGTGCAGAAGTCGGGTTATCAGCTCAGCATTGACTATGCAGTGATCATAGTGATATGTATGGTAATAGTAATGGTCCAGCCATGGGGATAAAAAGATGTGTATAGGAAGGTGTATGGGAGATCTCCCCTTACTTCCACTCAGTGATCAGAGATTCAGACCAGGATTCTGCAGCCTCCTCTCTGTTCTCTGCACATCACCGGGAAGTTTCGGTTGACACTTGGCTTCCATTGTCCCTCCATGTTTTTGTGGATTGCAGGGTGGCTCACTCCCAGCCTCTTTTAGGACAAGACTCAGAGCTGCCACCGTATAGAATGATAATAGGCATTAATTGACTGCAATGGTGAAGTTGAATGGAGCTCTTAATAATTATGCTAATAGAGGTGCAGAGCCAGAAACACCCTTCTTTTCATACTTAGCCCATTTCACACCTCTGATGCTGGTTGTGGCCGAAGTCTAGCCCTGACCTGTGGAGGTGTCAAGCTTCCATAGACTTCCATATACACAAGGTGACTGGGGTTGGTTTCAGTGGAGACGAGAGCAGACAGGGTGAGGTTTCGGTGGTCTGGACTCATCATTAATGTAATATGAAATGTATCTGGAGCTCAGGTCTGCTTTAATGAAATCTCTGTCTGCCTGCCAGCAGACACAATCAGCACAGCTTGTCCTGCTCTGAGGGGTGTACTGATAACAGCCATTCATGTAGACTCATATATCTTGCACACATTGTATTGTAATATCTCTTGAGCAAATATTGATTATCTCCATCCACTTTCACCTCTGCTTTGATGATGCGCTGACTCTGTTCATGTAAAAGGCAGAAATACATTAATAAATCCAGGGAGCTTGACGTCATCATCCCTACTATGACAATACTCTGCTAATGCAGCCATCTCTGCTGTAGTAATAGTGTGTTTCTAATCATAATAATATATTCTGTTTCTACCATCCATTTTATATGTGCATTTCTACTAGTCTTACCATTACACAGTTACTATTCCAACTGCTACTAACTGCATTATTACAATTATATTAATTGGTATTGTCCGTCCGTATTATTATTATTATTATTATTTTTATACAGAATTTATATAGTGCCAACAGTTTGCTCAGCTCTTTACAATATAACGGGAGACAATACAGCAACAATACAGTTCAATACAAGAGGGAAAGGAGGACCCTGCTCCTTGGAGTAATGAGTAGTAGCAAATGTAATAGCAGTAGTCTATTTTATTATATTGATTCATTATTTCTGTTATATTTCTATTCATTTACTTCTTTTTCTATTACTAAGAATACTAATGGAATACATTTTTTGTTATGTTTAAGAGTAGTTATAATAATAGTAGGGTATTTGTAATTATAAACATTTGACCATAAATAACAATATTTATAATCATAATAATGCCATCAGTAGCAGTTGGAATAACAACTGTATATTGGTAAACACAAACTGGTAGAAAATCATACATAGAAAGGAAAACAAAAACAGAATACAACTATTAGAAATATATATTACTACTTTTACTATGAAAACGTATAGAAACATAATATAAGTATTAGAAATACACTAATATATATATATATATATATATATATATATATATATATATTCTTACTTTAGGTACACCAACTATTGTTGATTATTATTATTATTATCATCATTATTCACCTAGAAGTCTGTGGGAATAAAACAATCGCTTGGAGCTGATGTATACAGAATACCATATTCCTTCAGTATATGTCCTATATGAACATAAATAAAGATGAATACGTAAATTGTAATAAAAACTGTTACAGTTGTTTTTAGCAGGACTTTTCCAGGGCTGAAGGGACAGGTGTCACTCTATGGACATTGTAGCCAATGTACTGGCAATCAGATGAACCGCACAGAGAGATGGCAGCTATAGTAATGCCATATGCCATCGATGCCATATAATATAATGAATCACACATTTATAGTCTTCACATGTAAGTAGTCTAGTGATAGAAGATTGTTCAATTTAGAGGCTGAATAAGAAACATAAGTGAGAAGATAATAACCTTGCATGTATAATAATAATTATTATATTTACAAAGAAATAAACAGAAAGCCAAGAGAAAAATCCCAGAAATGAATACAATAAGAGGCAGTGACATGCCAATAAATCGAGGCGCTGACATGCCAAGGCTGCCAGTACAAAATATTAGTTTGCATTTGGGCAATGATAAATATTTGTATTAGTTTAGTGGTCATAAAACGGAATAAGGGAAGGAGGTGTTCGGTGTTGGCTTTGCCCTGCAGGGTTCATTTACATTATCACACTAATCCCAGAGGTGGGCTACCTGGCCAAGTATCAGCTGATCACTCCCTTCACACCTTTGCAGAGCAGCCCCGCCCTGCCCCCGCGCGCTGATTGGCCGTTATAGACGGTAGGCGGTGTCCTCTGGGCAGACAGGAGTCCCAGCACAGCGATCATCTTCTCTAGACATGAGCAGCCCTGACGGTGGATACGCCAGTGACGACCAGATCCAAGGAAAGAGCTCCGTGCTGCCAATGATGATGCTCGGCCTGGGTCAGTGCCAGTGGACGGATACCATGGAGGCCAAAGTCAAGTGCGAACCGGGATCTGCCAGCAGCAGCAGGGGCAAAGCCGAGACTCGGATCCGCCGTCCGATGAATGCCTTCATGGTGTGGGCGAAAGATGAGCGAAAGAGACTGGCCCAACAGAACCCGGACCTGCACAATGCCGAACTCAGCAAAATGCTCGGTAAGACAACTCCCTGCTACACCTCAGGAGCTTTCTTTTACTATCAAAACTTTATATTTGTAATTAATTATTACTAATTTTAAATGAAAAAGCTGGAGGAGGGGAAGGTACATTGCTGTGATATGCGTCATTTTTCCCCTTTTTTTTTAGTATATGCTGATATAGTGATTTGTTTAGGAAATATTTTCAGTACCATTGTATACTATAATATAATCCATAAATATATATTGGAATCTGGTAAATATTATAGGATACGATATATTTTACAGATATAGCATCAAAATATTATTCCATAAACGGCTATTGGGATTTGATAGATATGATAGCATTAATTGATGTAGCATCAAATTATAGATTTGGAAGGATATGATCGATATAGATATAGCATTTAATACTGCATATATCTATTAGGATTTGAAAGGTATTATGGGGTATGATAGGTGTGATTGATATAGCATCTAATACTGCATATATCTACTAGGATTTGAAAGGTATTATGGGGTATGATAGGTGTGATTGATATAGCATCTAATACTGCATATATCTATTAGGATTTGGAAGGTATTATGGGGTATGATAGGTGTGATTTATATAGCATCTAATACTGCATATATCTATTAGGATTTGGAAGGTATTATGGGGTATGATAGGTGTGATTGATATAGCATCTAATACTGCATATATCTATTAGGATTTGGAAGGTATTATGGGGTCTGATAGGTGTGATTGATATAGCATCTAATACTGCATATATCTATTAGGATTTGGAAGGTATTATGGGGTATGATAGGTGTGATTGATATAGCATCTAATACTGCATATATCTATTAGGATTTGGAAGGTATTATGGTGTATGATAGGTGTGATTGATATAGCATCTAATACTGCATTAGGATTTGGAAGGTATTATGGGGTATGATAGGTTTGATTGATATAGCATCTAATACTGCATATATCTATTAGGATTTGGAAGGTATTATGGGGTATGATAGGTGTGATTGATATAGCATCTAAAGCTGTATATATCTATTAGGATTTGGAAGGTATTATGGTGTATGATAGGTGTGATTGATATAGCATCTAATACTGCATATATCTGTTAGGATTTGGAAGGTATTATGGTGTATGATAGGTGTGATTGATATAGTATCTAATACTGCATATTTCTATTAGCATTTGGAAGGTATTATGGTGTATGATAGGTGTGATTGATATAGCATCTAATAGTGCATATATCTATTAGGATTTGGAAGGTATTATGGGGTATGATAGGTGTGATTGATATAGCATCTAATACTGCATATATCTATTAGGATTTGGAAGGTATTATGGTGTATGACAGGTGTGATTGATAAAGCATCTAATACTGCATATATCTAATAGGATTTGGAAGGTATTATGGGGTATGATATGTGTGATTGATATAGCATCTAATACTGCATATATCTATTAGGATTTGGAAGGTATTATGGTGTATGATAGGTTTGATTGATATAGCATCTAATACTGCATATATCTATTAGGATTTGGAAGGTATTGTGGGGTATGATAGGTGTGATTGATATAGCATCTAGTTATAGCACTCCATAAATAATATGTTAGTATTTGATAGGTATTATAGGATATAATATATTGTACACAATCCTGGGAACTCCTCTCGCTTACTGATGGATGGTTTCAGTCTATGGGACATAATCCACAAAGCTTTAACACAAGGATATTTTTATTTAAATCTTTATTTTTAGCCATATGACTGTTATTTTCAAACGGAATCCTTGTTGGATCCAACTAAAAGTAGCTCCGTTTTTTGAAAATTAGAAACTGTATGATATCTTAGGAAGGAACCTAAAAAGTTCCAGAAGCTTGTATCTTTAATATTTTAAAGTGGCCAAGAAGCAGGAGAGTGTTGTAGAAATGGGGTCACTCTAAATCCAAACTTCTTTTTGAGTTAGTCAATAAAGACTGTCGATTGAAAAGATTGTGCAACAACAGTTGGCTAACACAATAATAATGGGGGTCCTGGTGTGTTAGCCTTTTAAACCGAGCCTGTTGGGTTGATAGTTATCCTTCTGCATGTTTATGTGTTGTGCATGTTAGTTTATAGCAGTGCTATTATGATTGATTTTTTTCTGTTGTGCAGGGCAATCATGGAGGTCTTTGGCTCTGGTTGAAAAGCGCCCATTTGTGGAACAAGCAGAAAGACTGAGGGTACAGCACATGCAGGACCACCCAGAATACAAGTACAGACCCAGGAGGAAGAAGCAGATGAAGCAGATGAGGGTAGATGAGAACCTCTATCCCATTACAGAGCTTGTGCGCTCTCCAGGACCAAACAGTTTTAGAATGATGGGAATGGACAATTTCTCTGGAGGCTCTGCTAATCACCAACAACCTCAGACCTCTACACAGAACAGCCACTACACAGAACAACTCTCCATGGGACACTATTACAAAGGTTACAATTACCCATCATCCCAAACCCCACAGGCTGCACCTTTGCACTACTCTTCATCACCCACCCAAGTGGAAAATGATATGGTGCCCTACGCCTACAATGGCTCATACTCCTTCTGCCAGCAAAAAAACACCAGCTCTTCGTATAGTAAACAGATGGCTCATGTGGGTCAAATATTACAGGATGTTCCAGAGCAGACCTCTCCGCACATGTTTTATGGGCAGTACTACATACCCTCCTCCAGTGGTCCTCTTCAAGTGGCAACTCCAGAGCACATCTCCCCTGCACCCCAGCAGATGACCACAGCAGATCACATCAATCCCAGCCACATTGCGATTGACATAGACAAGAATGAGTTTGATCAATACTTACATGATTTCAAGAATGACACAGAACTAAACTCTGAAGCAGATGACTACAATGGGATTGATAATACTAACATGCTGCCTTTAGCCACAGAATCCAGTAACATCAGTTACTACAATTATTGTGATGTATGAAGCACTTACAATTTATGGACTTTATTCTGACATAGTAGCCGACTGGACATGAATGCAATTGAGCTTTTAGTGCAATGTGACTTTGGATACTCCGGACAGTAGGACAGGTTTAATTATTTTAATTAAATTTTGTACTTATTTTGTAAATCTACACCTTTTTTACTGAAATAAATTTACTATTTTCTTTTGTAGAATGGTGTGTTGCAGCTTTATTTTTTTTTTTTGTACAAAGAATAAATATTCTAACCGATATAGTAGAAAAGATTTAAGCTTCATTGTTTGTGGAATCATGATGAAAGTGATACTAAATGATATATTTATTTCACAAAAATAATCTATGCACATCCACTACCTAATGGCCCTATAATCTATTTTTCATTAAACTTTTTCTCACAGTATTGTTCACCCTCCTTGTGATGTCCTCCATGAGCTCCCAAGCTTCTCTTTTTCCCACTCACTTCTGTTTGTTTGAAACAAACAGTGAATGTTAGTTGTTCTTTAGTTATTTTTCATGTTAGTTGTTGTTTTAGTTGTTCTTGTATATTATTAGTACTTCCCTATTCACACTACACATCCCATGGTGCACAGGGAAGGCCAAGAGAGTAAGACCATGGAAACTGAAGTCTTCAACAGCAAAAAAAAAAAGATCGGGAGGAGTCTGAGGGTAACAAAAAGTACTTTTTGAGATAGGAAAATATACTTAAATTCCCTCTTTCTTTATTTAACTTTACTTTTAAATGCTCATGTTAGCAGTGTGGGGTTAGTTCAGGTGGGGGATCTCCTTCCCTGGGACAAAGGTAGACCGCACAGCAGGCTTTCATCAAAATCTGACTGGTTGTCAGCTTTTTTAAAAGATTCGCAGAAAATAAACAAAACATGAAAATAAACCCTTGCCATCCAGGCACTAACTAAACAAAAGGCGTTTCCTCTCTCAGAGGTGAAGGGCTTCTCCCTGTCACCGAAATAAAACAAAAGCAAACCTTTTCTTGTAGGTATAGTACACACACAGCTCTCTCAGAACACCTCTCTGAGTCCCAGGCCACGAGCAACTCCTTGCTCCAGCCCTGCCTTATTTATACCACCTGTTGGTGGTCATCAGTGGAGCCCAAACTCTGGTCCGGACCCACCTGCTTAACTGTGGCCCCGAAAACCCGGAGTGGACTCCACCTAAACGGTCAGGTATGAGCATATGCGAGGTGACACATAGCGTCCCTCTATCACCTCGCCGTTCATCCTGTCACAGCAGACAGAAAAGACAAGGTCTCTTTAAATGAAAAATACCCAAATTTTTAAATGGTACTCAATCTGTCTTTGTACCGGCCTCTTGTAATTGTACATCAGAGAGAGGAAGAAGCAGGATTGTAAGCCAGTCAACATTTACAGCATTGTACAGAGTTGACTTCTTCTGTGAGCTGCTGTATTGCTTTGTTTGTAGTGGAGGAAAGTAAATGGTCAGGACATGGCTATAGTGCTTGGCAGTAGTGTTTGCACTACATCACAGAATGAACAGAATTGCACATTTTTAGGCAGGTGAAGATGGTTTGCACATCTGCACTTTAAAGTGGTAGTAAAAGCGAAAGCTGGCCATAGATCACTTGTTTTTTTGACGCTCACCTAACAAAAAGAAAAAGAATGGATTCCTCCATCCACACAAGCAAAACAGCTGGAGTAATCCTCCCTGCTGGGACATTGTATTATGATAGAGGAACTCTGAGAAATTTTCAAACAAGCTCTTTTGACGCAAGTCAATCTAACGAATGACTTCTGTCAAACAGGCATGGACACACATGAATCAAAATTTGGTAGAGACTGGATTAATTTTGATCTGTATAGCCGGCTTTACTCCAATTACCCCTAAATATTTTCCCTTCCCGTCCTCCTACCTATCTTTCATACCCTGTCACTATTCAGTCACATGATTCAAAAGCTCTGGTTCTTCAACGTAAGGAAACTCTTGATTCCTGGCATCACCCATTGGCGCCTATGGTCCCAGCGTTTTCAAGCTCCCTACTCTCCCCTGCAGTTGTCACCCTCTTACATAGGGGAGCTGGAGCTGCTGGATCACGTGCCTGGATTAATTATTTTAGGACTGCCCACAATGTACTGTGGACAGGTGGTTTCTACAGGCACGCTTAAGTACCTGTATGTCTCTACCTGTTTCTGGGTTTAGGGCACATGCCTGCCCTGCCGTCGACTCCCACTGTGATTAGACAGTACAACCAGCCTGCCCATAGATGGATCCATCTATGGTTGGCTTAAAAATAGTTAAAGATAGGCTGGCCATAGACGGGCCGTTTATCGGCCGAATTGTCGGCCGATAAACGAAAAATCAGTCGTTGCCGATGCTGCCACCAATGTCTACGAAAAACGGCTGTTTTTTGTGGATTTTCCAGCATGACCGATAAAAAGAAACAAGAAGATCCACGGAAAACAAGAAGAAATAAGAAGATCCACGAAAAATGGCCGACGGCATTGCCCCACTATCGACGTGAATATTTCGTGCGGACGAAAATTTGGTTGATGAACGACTCGTCTATGGCCTGCATTAGCCTTATCTTCCACTTGAAGTGTGTACTTAGCTGTTTGCATACACTTAAACTAGCCAAGGAGTCAGTGGGTTGATAAAAAAAAATTGAACAGATATCACCATCCACACATACATGGTGGATGCGGGAATGCTCCCCGCTGAGCTATTGTATTTTGATAGCAGGACTCCTCTGTCAGAATACACTAATCAGCGCTGTAGCCAAATGGCTGCATGTGCTGCTTGAAGGAAAATATACCAGAAATCCTGTTTGAGAGGAGTCGATCATTATATTGACTCCTCTCGAATGGGAATGGCCATAGATGGATAGAAATACAGTGGGTACCTGCTGAACTGGGCACATTTCGATCACTCTATGACCAGCTTTACACTTTAACCACATTGTTACTGTGCTATAGCTGAATGATGGCTACAACGTGGTTGTCCAGTTCTGGGAGGGCGTCATATGACATCCTCCCAGAACGTGCCCTCCCACGAGCTCCCAGCGGCGCACACTCAGAAATCTCTGTGATTGCTGTGTCCCTCGGACACAGCTGATCACATGATGAGGTAAAAAGCCAAACACAGCGGCCTTTTACCACATGATCAGCTGTGTCCAATGACACAGCAGATCACCTAGTAAATACAGTTGCTGTCACAGAGAAGATGGGCACTGATTATCAGGGCACTGATGATCAGTTCCCTGCAGTGCCGCCCATCAGTGCTACTCACCAGTGCCCAGCAGTGTCACCCACTAGTGCACTGCTGGGCAATGGTGAGTGGCACTGATGGGCGGAACAGCAAATATAACTCTAGCACAGTATTAGAAGATTTTATTAAATAGGTCTTTTGTATCTTAGGCTCCATTCACAGTTGTGCGACTCCAAAGTCATACGATTTCCAGTGCGACTTTGGAATGCGATTTTGATGTGACTGTACACTCTGGTACTAAGTCGCATCAAAGTAGTGCAAGAACCTTTTCAAAGGTGCATAGATCCCAATGGGTGTCATTGAAAACAATGGGCTTTGACTTGTCATGTGACTTTGTGTGCCCAAAGTCACACATAAATGGAAAAAAATTGTTTTTGGCTTTAATTTTTGTTGCTGTTGAAAACTAATAAACTGTATTAAAGAAGGACTAAGCAAACAAGTTGGTAACTGTCTGTAGCAGCAGTTTATAGTTTGAGCCTGGGTTCACATATGTGCAGTACGGTATATCACATGTGATTCTCACAGGAACTGCACCACATTCCTGTGCAAATCACATGCGATTTGTGTGCGGTGCAATTGGAGCCATACATTTTGTATGGCTCTATTTGCACTGAACCTGCACCAAAAACGTGCAGGACCCTTTTTTGGGTCCGCACTAGTTCACATAGGTATTCACACCTATTCGATCTGATTCTGTTCATCGCACTGCGTTTTGTGGACTGCTTTCAGGGTGTTGTTAACATACACACCCTCAGCGGTTTGCATGAACGGGGTGTAATTCTGATGCGGTGCAGAATTTGTACTGAAAATGCTGTGAATTCCGTACTGCATCAGTGTGAACCAGGGCTAAAAGTAGAAACAGCAAGAATAAATGTTTAAAATAGTGTTTGTAGATATAGGGGTTGATTTACTAACATTGGAGAGTGCAGAATCTGGTGCAGCTCTGTATAGAAACCAATCAGCTTTCAGTTTTGTTTTTTTTTTAAGCATGATTGAACAAACAAGTTAGAAACTGATTGGTTTCTACACAGAGCAGCACCAGATTTTGCTCTCTCCAGTTTTAGTAAATCAGCCCCATAATTTGCAACTAAGGTTATATATGGTGTGGCAATTACACCCCCAGATCCCACCCTGTGCAGAGATTTTTGTGCTACTGGGACAACAATCTAAGGATGAATTCACCCAGTAATAGACAATTTTCTGCATTGTAAAACACTTGTCACTGCAAGAACGCACAGAAAACAATTGTTTTCTGTTTGTCCCATTCACACTCCAACGCAGCCCAGAGCTGCTCTGCAGCGAGTTGTTATAAAATGCATACATACTGCATTTTACAGCAGTGCACTGTAAAGAACCGCATGGCACCGTACAGCAGTGCAGCACCAGGAATGAAGTGTACTTTTGTACATTTCAAATAAAGTTTGCACAAAAACAAACAAAAAAAGGGAACTGTGTGATTCATTGAATCATGCACCACTCTGCCCCCTACTGCAGTAGAGAACAGACGGCTGTCGAAGAGGTAAAGTGCTCAAGCAGCTGTCTGTTTCAGTGTGAATTTTCCCTAAGCATCAGAAGAGCAGTTGCGTCACTAAGTAGGTGCGGGGGGGTGTGCTCCACACCGGGTGACACCTATCTGATGGGATGACACCAAAAAGTTTTAATGCAAGCCGACGATCCCCACAAGATGGATTGGATTTGCGGTAACACATGGTGTCACCCCTCCAGAGGTGGGCGGTCCCCGTCGTGCACACACAGCCTGGCTCTTCCCCTCCCTGTGTCCCCATCGCACCCCCCCCCCCGGACTGGTGTTACAAGATCAGTTAACCGTATAGGCTGCAAGCCGTCGATACCCGCAAGATGGATCGGATCTGCGAATTGGGGAGCATAATGGATCGGAGTCCAGGCTGTGTGTGCACGATGGGGACCACCCACCTCTGGAGGGGTGACACCACGTGTTACCGCACCGGGTGACACCAATCCTAGGGACGCCCCTGCAGAAAATTGAGAGTGATTGTCACTGGAGCAGGTTTACAGAACACTTAACCCTTTATACATACATACACACAGTAGCTGCCATCATGCGTTTTACTGGAACTTGTATCTGCTGTTACAATTCTGACCTTTTAAAGATATGCCTCTCTCTCTGTCACCCCAGACAGGAATGTAACAACCTTTACAATATTGTAGATTTCCTCAAAGAGCTAATACATTCTTTCATTTCTGGTTAGAGCAAAATGTGAGATGTGATGTGAGAAAGTGCTGACAATGGCGGAGCAATGGAAGCCGGGGCATGACATCACAGGTCAGTGAACTCAGGCTCATTGTGGAGCCTTTCACTGGCATAGAGGAACTAGAGCTTGGTGAACAGACTGCAATGAAGGAATTTTAAAAATAGTATTTACACTGAGCTATTTTGCAAACACATGGAATGTTTTTTTGGAGGGGTTTGGGGTGTACCATGTAAACCGGGGTTATATTAGTCTGTACTTCCACTTTAACTCTGGGCAGTTTATCTGTGTGTCAGTATAGGTCACTACCCCCAGCTTAACTGGTATGTGTTCCTCAAACCTAAAGTTTCACAATAAGCTATATAAGATCAGCCACATTAAAAGAGGAGTGCAGGTTTGCAAAAAAACAAACAATCATATTCACCATTGGTCCGATGCTGCATCGGTCCTCCGCCGACTGTTAGACTGAGAACTGAGAAATCAAAGACCACTGATCACTCAGCTGTCGGCCTTCAGTAAGCATAGAGTCAGTCACTGCACTCACTGGATTGGTGGGCTGTGGTGAAGTGGGAGCAACTGGCTCAGGCTTCAGCGGCATGCTGCCAGCCTGTGATCTGGGCCAATTCCGACATTATTTTTGGGTTCCCTCAGGGGCGGACTGACCATTCGAGCACTCAGGCACTGCCCGAGGGCCCAGGGTCAGTAGGGGGCCCCATGAAATGCCCCTGATACCTTTTATAGGCTTTTTTTGAGTGTGGGCAAGGACATAGGGGCCCCATGATCCCCTATTGCCCGGGGGCCCCATGAGTTGTCAGTCCTGGGTTCCCTGCAGAGCCTGGAAAATCGGGGTGATGTCAGCCAACAGTGCACTTTAGCCCACTACCGGCTGAATCAGGGTCATAGGAGTGCAGAACTAAGGGCACTCCTGTGATCCAAAGGAGAAGTATGCCCAAAAGAGCTTTGGTCATATTTCTGCTTTAAGACTCTTCTAAAGATTCTGCTAATGGAGGCTTATGGCACTGCTGCATTCCTTTGTACCTGGTCTACTTTGTCTCAATGTGTTTCAGGCTGGTCGTATTTTATTTGTTCAATGTGTTACCTCCCATCAATGCCTAGCACAGGCATGAGATGTAAATCTAACTGTTTTCTGTTACCAACTTGCATTTTGGAAAATTGAAGGTGGCACTGTGTGCAATATAATTTCCTCATTCTCTCCACACAGTTTGGGAAAATTAGATCTCATTATTGTCATGCGTGGGAGAAGCAATATTTGCATGTAGCATTACCCACGTAGGAGCAGTTTGTATCTTGCCCAGGCCTTTCCCTAGATCTTCTCCCACAGCCAAGCATACAGCATTTCCTATTGCAAATTGCACAAAACTTCCACTCATTGCTCCAATGATCAGTCTAGGCGTTGTAGTTTTTGTTTTGTTTGAGAACTGGGATAGGGAAGGGATGTAGTGGGATACTCCGAATTGAACTATGCACAATTGAGGACAGCTGTCTAGATCTGTGTAACAGACTGTACAAAGAACTTAGAGGACAGTTACTCTTCTGGCCACCAGCTGGTGTTCCCTCTAGCTTACACTCGCAGCTGACTATCTAGGTCCCTAGGGGGTTAAACAGCACAAGTCCCAGGATCCCTGTAGAACAGTCTGTACTCACAAGGCCCTTGCTGAAGGTCACCTTCCTTTTTTACTTTTTTTGAATTTTGATGATGTTACACCGAGTAAATAGATGCCAAACATGCCACGCTTTAAAAATTCACATGCCCGTGCAACGGCAACAAACTACATACATTTTTAATATCCATAGGCGATGCTTTAAAAGCCTTTGCAGCTTGCCAATTTAGATGAACACAGGAGGTCTAGTGCTAGAATTACTGCCCACAATCTGACGTTTGCAGTGATACTTTACATGCATGGTGCAATCCCTGTTTATATACTGACATGGGACTGATACCTACGTTCACCTTTTCACCTTTGGAGATGGGGGCGCTTTTATTTTTTTTTTCATTATTTATTTTGTTTTTCCTTTAATTTTTACACTGTCCCTTTTATTTTTTATCACTTTTATTGCTATCACAGTGAATGTAGTTATCCCCTGTGATAGCAATAGGCAGTGACAGGTACTCTTTACTGAGAAATCTGGAGTCTGTTAGACCTCAGATCTCTCCTCTGCTCTTAAAGCATCTTATCACACCAAGACCAATGTAAAAATGGCGCTGATTACTTCCAGCAAAACCTGAAGTGAGGAAATGCTCATTGCGTCCGGTTTCTTAGACCATAGAGATGACAGGAGCCATTACGGTCTTCGATCAGCTCTATGGTCAGCTAGCGGAACAAACAGCTGCATTCTTGGGTTCCCCGGTGGGACGGGAGAGTCGGAGAAAGCCGTGGAAGGTGGCGGGACCTCCAGCTGCTTGTAAAAGCAACACAGTGACTAATAAGCTGCTAGGATTGTCCCTTTTTTAAGTCCGCACCTGAATTGCATCACATGGGTGTTTTCACCCATGCAATGCGATTTCTGGCAATTGCATTGCTCTTTGCAATCTGTTTTGTGGTGTCATTAACTTATCACCAGATTGTATGAACACGATTGCAATGCGGTGCGGGAAACGCACAGGATTCACAGCGTTTCCCGCACCGCATTGGTGTGAACCGGGTCTTAAGGGCTCATTCACATGACTGCAGAGGGCTGTACAGAGCCAATAGAAACTGCTTGGGAGTAAAGCCATGGACAGCAGTCTGTACAACTTAATGACAGACTGTGGCTATACCCTGGTAACTGCACATCCGAGCATTTACATGTGTTCAGGGATGCCCATCTGCCCCTGTAAAGTTTAAATGCTCAGGTTTGTGGTTACATGTATACGGCAGCAGCCTGTCATTATTATTATTATACAGTTTTTATAAAGCACCAATGGTTCGCTCAGCGCTGTACATTACTGTACAGGTGGTTTTGTGCAAACACCTATGACCATGGAGCTCAGAAATACACAGATTTTTTTTTTATAGTGTATGGTCCTCTTGCACCCATTGGAATGAGCCCTAAAACCTGATTGACTTACTGTTCTGCCCTTACCCCTTCTAAGTTCATGTACAGGGGAATATAGACCATAGTACAAAGCTTTACTATTATTATTATAGTAGTATCATTTAAAATACAGTTACTATTTTTTTAAAATTAATCCATAACTATTAAAAGGAAATCCTTTATCAGCCTACACAACACTTGAAAGTGACACTAAACAACATCCTTATCCTTCAAAAATAATTCATACGCATTACTGCTTCATAGCCATATAATCTATTTTTCCTAAAACAGTTTCTTACTGTGTTTTTCTGCCTCATTGTAATGCCTCCATGAGCTCCGAAACATCTTCTTTTCCCTCTCACTTCTGCTTGTTTGGAGCAGTGCACATTAGTTGCAGTTGTGTATACAAGTCTATGAACGCTACAAATCCTATAGTTCATAGTCCCTAGTCGATCTCAGGAGTGAGAAAAAAAGGATGGTTACATTCCTACAGATAGTGGGACCATGGAGAACAAATGTAGCCACTCTCTAAAAGGAAGCTGGATCACAGTGGGAAAAAAAGGAATTTGGAGATTTGGTAAAGAGTGAGATTAACAGAAGATACTTTTTGAGGTACAGTGGTTTTAACCACTTGCCCTCCTGAGGATTTACCCCCCTTAATGACCAGGCCTCTTTTTGCTACTTGGCGCTGCACTAATTCAACTGATAACTGTGCGGTCATGCAATGCTGCACCCAAACGAAATTTACGTCCTTTTTTTCACACAATTAGAGCTTTCTTTTGGTGGTATTTGATCACCTGTGTGCTTTTTATTTTTCACGCTATAAACAAAAAAAGACCAAACATTTTGAAGAAAAACAATATTTTTTACTTTCAGCTATAAAAAATATATTGTAAACTCAAAGTTAGTTATAAATTTAGGCCAAAATGTATTCTGCTACATGTTTTTGGTAAAAAAAATCCCAATAAGTGTATATTGATTGCTTTGTGTGAACGTTATAGCGTCTACATTCTATGGTTTAGATACTGCAATTTACACCATTTTTTTGCTATACAGCACTGCGCTAGTTTAATGGACAATTGCGCGGTCATGCAATATGGTACATAAATGAAATTTATGGCCTTTTTTCACACAAATAGAGCTTTCTTTCAGTGGTATTTGATCGCCTGTGCGGTTTTTTATTTTTTGCGCTATAAAAAAAAAGGCTGACAATTTTGAGAAAAAAAAACAATATTTTGGGCTTTTTGCTATAAAACATGTCCAGTAAAAAAAATGTAAAAATCAAATTTCGTCATAAATTTTAGCCAAAATGCATTCTGCGACATGTCTTTCCTTAAAAAAACCCAATACGTGTAAATTAATTGGTTTACGTGAAAGTTATAGCGTTTACAAATGGTGGGAAAGATACTCAGATTTAAAAAATTTTTTATACTAATAATGGCGGCGATCAGCGACTTATGGCGGCGATCAGGGACTTATGACAGGACTGCGGGACTGCAGCGGACATTCTGACACTGGGGGGAACTGACTTGGGGCCACTGACATCCCCAGTGACACCAATACAGTGATCAATGCAAAAAAAAACACTAACACTAATGGCACTGGGGAGGAAGGGGTTAACTTTTTTATTCACTGAAAGGGTTAACTGTGTGAGGGGAGTGTTTTACTAGGGGGCAGAGATGTGTACTGCACGGGGACACGCTGATCAGGAGAGATAAACTCTTCTCTCCTGATCAGCGTGTCAGGAGCTGTCAGGGGCTGACAGAAAGCAGAGCTACTGCAGCCCTGCTCTCTGTCAGTGATTGCCACTAATCGGCAGGACATGGCTAGTAATGACCGGCCGTGACCCGGCGACTGACACCCGTGGCCGGGATCAGCAGTGCAAGTAGGGCGGCGGAGCACCTCACGCGCGCCCCCTACCTGTTTTGCAAACGCACGTTTTAAAACGTGCTTTTGCCCAGCCGTGCCGACCTGCCACCGTATTTCTACAGTGGCTGGTCGGCAAGTGGTTAAAGGCTAATGGCTTTTTTAAGCTTAATGCATTTCTTAATGAGTCATGGCTGTAAAAGCAATCACAGTGTAAAAAAAAATCCTGATCACCATTCCCCTCCAAAGTAGAACTGCTAGGGTGACAGTATGTAAAAAATGTAAAAGAAATAAATAAAACTTGTAAAAAATAATCAATGTATTTTTTTTCTTTTAACCACTTTTCGCTGTATAGCAAATGTATGGCCTTGGGGTGGTTTTCCATTTCTTGGAAGGCATCCAGGGATGTCCTCCAGCTCATGGATGCCCCCCTGGGGCACTTAGCTGCGCAATCCCATGTCTGCTGTGTCACATGATACAGCGTTCACATGATAACATGTAAACAAAACTGTCATGAATGGCAGCCATAAATGAACGTTTTCTTACTATTGTGATCTCTGTAGCCAACTACAGCAATCACAGTAGTAGGCAAGCTGTCATGAATAAAAGCCATTCATGACAGTTAAAACGGATGCTGTTACAGTGATCATCACTGTAACAAGCAATCACAGTGTAAAAAGAAAATCCTGATCCCCTTTTCAGAGTAGTGCAGTGTCACTATGGTGACACTGCACTACTCTTGTGACAGTATGCAAAAAATAAAAATAAGATAAACATAAAAATTGTTAAAAAAAATTAAGAAAAATTGTTAGGAAAAATTATATATATATACTTTTAGATATTGTCACCAATCAGTGTTCCTAATCACTGCCACCCACTCACAGTGCCACTAATCATTGCTGCACCAGTTACAGTGTCCCTGATCACCACCATACCAGTGATATTGTCCCTGGTCACCACCACACCAGTTACAGCCTCACCAATCATCGCCACACCAGGTAGAAAATCCTTGATCACCACCACACCAGTTACAGTATCCCTAGTCACCATCACACCAGTTACAGTATCTCTAGTCACCACCACACCAGTTACAGTATCCCTAGTCACCACCACACCAGTCACAGTCTCTCTAGTCACCATCACACCAGCTACAGTATTCCTAGTCACCACCACACCAGTTACAGTATCCCTGACCACCACCACATTACATTGTCCCTGATCACCACCACATTACATTGTCCCTGATCACTGCCACACTGGTTACAGTATCCCTAGTCACCACCATACCAGTTACAGTATACTAAAATGCATAAGGATGGAGCTAAACACTATGAGACTACTATAGCACAATGTAAATCTTCCATACATGAACCAGTGTTTCTTATATAATTAAATACATAAACAAAATATACATAAAAGTCCATTTTTGAGGTGAATTTTTTCTTATAATCTTTGCAGATCATCCACAGATTCTCTAGTAGTGCAATAGTGCAAAGTTCAAATAGGGTAGCAAATGGAAGCTTCATGGCCCCAGTGCAAGAAACCGTGGAGGTGAAACACAGTGTTGGCCTCAGCTGCCCAGAATTAATTGAAACAAAGCTTCTCGTTCAGAGCTCTGATGAAGAAGGTTCATCCTTCAAAACGCGTCAGCTGTTCCCTGAGTGTCCACTCCTCTGATGGGACTCGCGCAGGCTGCTTTTATCCTTAGTCCCTTTGAGGACTTACATGCATGATATACTTCAGTGTTTGTGAGTATTATTCTGTAATTTATACATTTTTGGCTTACTGAGGTAATGCGCAAGGTTGGTGCACTCTTTGTTTGTTTTCGCTTTACAGTATTGGTCCCCAGCCTTGTTTGGAGCTGCACAACCCCATATGCACTGGTGGTAGAAACTTCCAAGTCCTTACTCCATCTACCTACCCCGTGTTGGGTCATAGAGTGCAAGATAGTTTGTTTTCTTTCTATTGACATCATCATGACGCCAGGGGGTGGGGTTGGGCCTCGATTGTCTTCAATGACTGGTGGATTGTCTGTTAAATGTGTCTTGGTTTGCACTGCACTTTGTTACTTGCATGGCAAAGGGACCCTACGTGACTCCAAAATGTTGCCGCTGTACATATTATGTGACCACTAAATAAAGCTTTGGACCCTTCTGAGGACTTCTTGGTGTACTGATGACATTCTTCCTCTTGGATTGTCGGTGGTTCCTAGCCCATAGTCACTGTAGCACCCAACACTACTAAACAGCCATCTGCAGGAACGTATGCATTAGGAAAATTACGCTTGGATCTGCTCTCCATCATAGCTCATCCCCCACAGCAGCCAGCAGGAGAAAGGAGGGGGGAACCCAGCAATACTGTGAAGGATGAGGACGGGCCAGTGGATCACAGAGAGACCCGATCACAGCAGAAGGTGGATAGGAGGGGCGGCATGTACAAGGAGCAGTCCCCTCCATTATATTCCTGCAACCACTGAAAGGCTGCAGGAGGAAAATGAAGCACATCAGTTCTTCTATATGTTGCTTCCTGCTGCCCCTCAAATCCATGCATACAGGGGAACCACATAGGCCCCCTGGAGCAGCATGGGAGCAGGTCACAATTGGGACCCCTGTACATACGTCCCTTGTTCTATACCTCCACATCACCACCTAATGATGACCCAGTGCTTTCACTTGCTCACTCACCAGAAAGACATTCTTTGTAAAAAGAAGGTCAATAAATGCTCATGGGTATAGGTCAAATCCTCCTCTCCCCTTGTTCTCCACTTCCATTTATCCCTAAGGAATGTCAAGGGAAATGCTGCCACTTACTTTCTCCTCCTCCTCACAAGTTAACACCAGACACACATAGACCAGGATAAAATCTCATAGTGTAGTATTTATTTAAGATGTAAAAAATAGGCATAAAATACAATTATCCACTCACATTATAAAATGCCTTTTCCGGGCACAAAAAAACACAGTCTTTGTATAGTGACAGGAGTGCCACCACTTTTTTCTCCCTGGAGCTGGTGTGCATTTCAATTACCAGATATAGTGGTCTGGAACTAACATCAGTAGAACCGGAAGTGACAGACAAATATTCTGGCTCTACGCATTTTGCCATTGTGGCATCTTCAAGAAGGCAGAGTCTTCAGCCATCTTTTCCAGTTTCAAAGATGTCAGTTTTGAGCCACCATATTACGTAATTGGAATGCACGCTGGCTCCGGTGAAAGCGGAGCTATGGCACTCCTGTAATTACACAAGGGCTATCTGCTTTGTGCCTGGAAAAGCTGCTTTATAAAGTCTCACATATGTGGTATCCTCATACTCGGAAGGAGTAGCAGAATGTGTTTTGGGTGTAATTCTAAGTATTCCCATACTGTGTGTGAGAATTATCTATTAAATTGAAAACTCTGTGCAAAAAAAATTTTCTTTCCTCATTTTCCAAAAACACGTGGCAAAGAAATGAAGTCTTCAAAAGACTCACCATGCCTCTTAAAAAATACCTTGGGTTGTTTATTTTCCAAAATATGGTAAATTTCTTGGTTTTTCCACTGTCCTGGTGCTCCAGGGTCTCCAAAAATGTGAAAGGAAATTAGATGTGTAATTTATATCCCTAGAAATCCTGAAGGTGCTCCTTCGAATTTTGGCCGTTCTGTGACTAGGCCGTGCTTTCACCACACTCATGAGGAGTAGCAGAATGTAGAAGAATGTGTTTTGGGGTGTATTAAATGTGAAAATATCCAGCAATATATAAGCTGTTCAACTTCAGTCAAGGGATTGTGCCCAAGAATAGCCTATCAGTTTCTGCACAACAGAAATCTGTGAAAATGGTGTCATTGATTTGCTGCAGGCAGGGGAAAGCATTTGCTCAGTTTCCCCTCTCATAGTGATTACTCTGACTGTACATTGTAACTCTGTGGCAGCTTGAAAGATGAAAAGCAGCAACAGTGACTCTAATCTGTATGAAACAACATATGTACAAATAGTCAAAATCCTAAATTAGACCATTCATGCCTAGGAAATTTTATGACAATAATATTTATGAGCCAGCATCTTAGTCCTAGAAATAGATGGTGACTCTGGATGATATCTGAACAAAGGAGGTGTAGCCCTGCCTGATGGCCCCATTAAGCTGCTCAGCTGAGCATTGCAGCTACACTGCAGCTTCTGGTTTCTCCCTGCTTGTGATTGATAGAGCAAATGCAGAGGGGAGGAAAAGGAGGATACTGACTGGCCACGATGGTGGCCAGAACTAAGACGCAACCCTGGGGGAAGAAGATCTTGATTGGTTAGAGAGAGTTTGGCCTCATTCACTGGACCCAGGGAGCAACAGGGAGACTGCAGGGGGCAGACAGCCATGAAGGCTGTTGTGTGTGGGCTGAGCTGCCAGAGAGCCTAGATGAGACAGAGCAGCAGTGTGAGAGGAGAGAGCTTTTTTTTTGGCAGGATCCATGTGTAGCACCCTCTAGTGTACAGTTAGGTTAGGTAAATTTATGCTGACTGACAGTAGTCATGTGAGTCTTGGTGATTGTTGTGAGTTCAGCTTAAGGTTAGTCTGGAAGGCTTTGTAAATCAGGCCTCTATTGCCTCCCCCTGGTTCTGGAGGTCCATGAAAACTTCTATAAACTAGTGGGCGGAGGTGCAGAGGCAAGGATCTGAATATTTATAGGAGTTTGACCAATCCCCAGGCAGGAGGCCTGGTAGGGTGGTAAGATGATTCCCTAAATATTGAGGAGCCTGGCCAGTGTGTGGTCAGGTGGAAGAAGGAGTTTTGAAAATCACGAGGATTGGGAGGGGACCCCGGGAAAGGGGGGTTCTGTCTCCAGACTGGGGCTGTGGAGAAAGATAGAGAGAGGGATCTTCACTACGTACAGTCTTATCCAGGAGATACCCTGTCTAGCATGGGAAGACTAGCACAGAAGAAGGCCTGAACAGAAATCTTATCTAAAGCAGCAGGGTACAGTGTGAGTACCTCTACACCCCAGGGCCTACAAGGGAAAAGGCTGCCAGATGCAGTATCCAGCATGCTTTCATTGGTACAGTGTCACAGCTAACTTAAATCTCTTGCTGTGGGACACCTTACAAGGTAGCCAGGTGGGCTGGTATTTTCTGCAAGTATTGGGAATTTATGTGAGTTTCACCCAGGGGACATAGAGAAAAAAGGATCTTTGATATTGTTCTTTTAGAGACTGATGTTATTCCGGAGGGAGTACAGTCCAGGATCTGCATGTTCATGTATATAGAGAAGGAAGTCTGTCTTCAAATCGTTCTGCCAAGTCAAGTTGGGCATCCCATATTCCCATGTTTCCCCTAAATAAAACAAAAAAAGCCCAAGCCCATGGAATGGTTACCGACTCTGTTAGAAAGGTAAAAACATGTGTGTTGCCTTGCTGTGCGGATAAAGGGAGACCCAAAAATCCAGTGGCTCCTTAGGGGGTAGTGCTACCCATGAAAAGGGATTCAGCCAGAGCCTGCAGGGGAACCTGCAGTGCACAGGACCACGTGGTCCACCAGAGCAGCGAGAGGTACAGGCTTGAGAAGGAAGGCCTAGGGCATTACGGGTTGCCTTTTTCTCATCCTCTATCAGTAGTGCACAGGCTACCAGACAGAGTGTGCCCTACACTACTTCATCCTCCATCATCCTTCCAGAGGTAGTGTAGCCTGCTGTCATCTGCCTCTATCCAGCCTATGGGCATGTTCAAAAGGGGACACACTATCATTATTTTGCTGTTCACTGAACTGTCATTTTTATTGCTTGTAGTACAAGGGTATTTATGAATGTCCCAATGGTTGCTGGAGCATCTTTTCCCTTATGTCCAGCTACTGAGCTATGGCTGTTCCATGTCACAGGCTGCTAGAGGAAATGAATGGCATTTACATGGCTGTATGTATAACTGTTACAGCATTTGATCTTTGGTTAATTCTGT
Source organism: Staurois parvus (assembly GCF_062004578.1). Taxonomy (NCBI): domain Eukaryota; kingdom Metazoa; phylum Chordata; class Amphibia; order Anura; family Ranidae; genus Staurois; species Staurois parvus. The sequence continues at coordinate 7,413,090 of NW_028318001.1, forward strand.
CATTGCTGAGTCTGTTCAACCAGTTCTTCCCCTACAGGGCATGTTCTGGCCCAAATAGATCCATTTGCATCATGACTGGTGTGTCTATGAGTTTGGGTCCAGTTGAGGTGTGTCATCACTGGGAGTGGCAGAAGGACCCCTCTATCCAGGGGCTCCCTAGAGAATTTGTTTTACAGCTAGTACTGGATAATCACATTCATCTTGAGTGGTTCTGTAATGTTAAATATATATTTGCAGCTTATCCAAGTTGTGTTTTCATTCTGGGGTATGTTCCTGAAAATCTTTAGAACTGAACAAGTGGCTTGGATAAGATGCAAAACATCTTCGATATTACAGAACAAGTCCAGTTAAAAAACAAGCAAACTCAACATTTCATATCCCTGATATGTACCTGTTGTACTATGTACTCGTATGAAAAAGAATCCTGTTCTCTATGTATTGCTTCCTTTGTGTGAAATCCCTGGGGTTGCTGCTCTCTTACTACACTAGGCATGAGAGCACAGCGTGAACAGTTCTCTGGCTGTGCTGAGAACTCAGCCTACTCTCCTCCCATAATCAGACTTGTCCTGACATGCCCCCCCTTGCACAGCCATTCACAGGGAAGCTCAGTGTGCTGCCATTTCTCCTCCCCTCAGCTCTTATGAAACTGAGAACAGAGGGTATGTGATCTCTTATAAAAAATAGGGAAAAAGGTATTTATAATGTTTTGTACGCTTGTATGCTTGCAATGTTCTATACGCAAATGTTTTGTCTTTCATTTCTATTTTAAATTGGTTTGTTTTAGAAGATGAGAGTTCACATATATTCTAAATGTGACTAACTACAAATAGATATACCTTGACCCAAGTAAATGAGAACCTTCACAAGCAAAGGAGGAAACAGCATTGTGGGGAGGAAGGGAGATGACAAATTTTTTCTCATACTTCTATGGGTTATTGATAAATTTTTCACACAAACTACACTGAATTGGTCAGTTGAGCAGCAGTAGGGGAAACCAAAGCAGTAACTACTCTCAGGGCCAGAAGACTCATGTCTTCATACATGGCTGGCTAAGAGTCCATTGACTCTCGTATGGTATTGCTTAGCCAGCCAAACAGCCTGAAAGATGTCTTTTTTTGTTTGCTGCTGCTTCCTCGCTGACAATCAAGATTGTGACGTGTTTTATCCAGCTTGGGAGCAACATCCGTGGGATAGAGTGGTTGAGAGGTCAGGGCCGTGGATAAGGGGGTACCACCCATCCTCCTGTATGGGGCCCAGGCCAGAAGGGGGGCTCAGACAGCTGGATGAATTAGATGTGGGCAGGAAGGGTGATCAGCACAGTGGGGGGCAATTACTGCAGGGGGATATTACGGGAACTGATCCCCTGCAGCAGCTGAAAACTGGCTTTTTCTCTTCTCCCTCACACTGGTTTTAAGCGGCTGCAGAGAAAACCATACAGGGGATCGGTTCCAGTAATTACCCCCCACTGCACCCATCACCCTCCCTTTGCACCATACATTTCCCCTTGCTGCCCAGGCCCCCTGTGTGTCCCCACCCCCTCAGTACTTCCAGATTCCCTCCTCTCCTTACCACCAGCAGCTGCAAGCACACAATAGGATCCTTCAGGACGGATAGTGGGACATATGTCACATTTACCAGCTCCTTCCTTTCCTAAATGATCACAACAAGTGACTGGTAACAATCACTCACTGTGTTCGTTCATAACTGAAGCATAATGAACTGTGTTGTTTTGGGGTGGGAAAGGGACCTTTTCAGGTTGGCCATATGGGGCCCCGTGGTTTCTAACAGCAGCCCTGAGAGAGGTTATCCATAGCAGAATCACTCGAGTGACATGCTTAGAGTAATTATCATAGTACGTGTATTAGAATGCACTTTCATGCTTCCAAATTTGTTCTGTTGTGTGATACATTTGTGAATACAGTAGAAGTTGAAAGCGATAATAATGATAGGATTATAAATAATAATAATAACAATAAACAATGTTTTGAGGCACAAGTTATATGGAGGTTCAGCAAGTTCATATTTAGTAGATCCCTACAGTAATACATACAGTATGTTTCTGCATTAGATGTGAAGGGAACAGTGCCACCTAGAGGATTCATAAGGGGATGCAAACTGACTTGCTCCAAAGTACTCAGGCTGGAATTTGAACATACTGCCTAAACAGATGATCAGTTGTGTTGGTCCTTATAATTTACATGCAGAACACACTTTACCTTAAACTTTATTTAGTGGTCCTTTGGGACCATGCAGATGATTCTCTAGTAATAATGACTATTCCATATCTAAATGCAGATTCTAATTTGAATTTTGCTCTGTAAGATTCCGCTGTCTTCTGTGTCTCATGTCTTTTGTCTCCCGGGTGTATGGCCCTGCACTGCCCGAGCCAGGGAGCTGTGAGTAAAGTGTTATTTCAGCTGCTGTAGCCCGATAGTAAAGTGAGTACAGAAAATGTGAGCATGTACCAGGGTGCACTTTGCAGTGACAGATTTGGCCTGATAACATGGGCTTCTTGCTCAGGAAGTTCAAAAGGCCTCCTTCTTTCAGATTGCTGACCTTGAGCTTAAACAGTGAAAAAATCCTGTTATTTCAAGAGTCAAGAAGGAAGTATGCGCTAACTATGATTTCAGTCTTTTTCATGTGGGATGTATTTGGGATTTTTCCTTAAAACATGCTGACAAAATGTTCACAATTATGAACTACATACAGCCAATGCTGAACCTCATGTAGAAAGTAATGTACGGATACACATTGTATAATAGTGTGGGAAACAGCAGGATTTAGATCATATTATGACATTCCTAAGAGACGTTCTATGTTTTTTATTTATTTTATGATCCTGTGCATTGATGATGCAGTATTGAAAAGGAGCCAGTTCATGCAAAAGTGAGATTTCATTTATAGGTAGCATTCGATAGGCTGACTTACACCCTATGTTAAACAGAAAATTAGGATTAGATGGAAGACATCTAAGTTGTGTTTCCTCTGCAGTTCCTTCAGAGCTCTGTAGGTGGCCAAGACTCTTGCGCACATGCGCAGGAATGATGTCATCGCAGCTCGGCCAATCAATCGACCAGAGCCCTCCAAAGTGCAAACCCGGAAGGAAGACCGGGTGAAGATGGAAGCCCTGTCATCGATGACAGCATGCCACTGGAGGGCTGCATTCTAAGGGAAGTCTTTCATAATGTGCTAGCATGCGATGCATACTAACACATTATGACATTATTTTGCAGGGGACATGTTTTTATTAACTTTTTTTTGGTGGTTTACTACCGCATTAAAGGTAAAACACATTGTAAAGAGAAAATCCAAAAGAGAAATGCACTTTTGTCTTCAGTTCGCTTATGAGAAAGTGAACCTCCCTCATAAGCGAATTGGGGACAAAAGTGCAGAGATTGCAACAGCAATGTTCTTGGAAAAAAAAGTCAGATAATTTAACCATTTTGCCCTCCTGAGGATTTACCCCCCTTCCTGACCAGACCATTTTTGGCATTACGGTGCTACATTACTTTAACTGACAATTGCGCGGTCATGCAACATGGCACCCAAATTAAATTTACCTCCTTTTTTCCCACAAATTGAGCTATCTTTCGGTGGTATTTGATCACCTGTGCATTTTTTTATTTTTTTTGCGCTATGAGAAATAGACCAACAATTTTGAGAAAAAAAATATATATTTGACTTTTTGCTATTAAACATGTCCAGTAAAGAAATTTAAAAAAATCAAATTTCGTCATAAATTTAGGCCAAAATGTATTCTTCTACGTATTTGCTAAAAAAATCCCAATACATGTAAATTAATTGGTTGACTGTATGTGAAAATTATAGCATTTACAAATGGCAGAATATATACCGGGATTTTTTTTTATTTTTTATTTTTACTTTTAATGGCGGCGGTCAGCGAATTATAGCGGGACTGCGGTGGGCATTCTGACACTGGGGGGAACTGACTTGGTGTCACTGACATCCCTAGTGACACCAATACAGTGATCAGTGCTAAAAAAAAAAAGCACTGACACTGTACTAATGACACTGGGCAGGAAGGGGTTAACATGTAGGGTGATCAAAGGGTTAACTGTGTGCTATTTTACTCTGTGCTGTGTCCATGTGCTTCACTTCACTGTGCACAGCCATCCAAAGCAGTGTACACGAGCTGACAGGAAGGAGAATTGTATTGTTTACAAACAGTTCTCCTCCTCATCGGAGATGCTCATGAATCACCAGGCGCCGGTGAGTAATTACCTGCCGGGACCGGGTGATTGACAGCCGCGGCTGCAAAAGGCGCGCCCCCTACCCGGAGATGCAAAATCATGTATACAGTATATACGTGATTTTACGCACCCGTGCTGCCCTGTAGCACTATATCTGCTATAGGGCGGTCATGAAGCAGTTAAAGTGTATTTAAAGTGGAGGTAAACTCCCACTGGAAACTTGTACCTACAGGGAAGCTTATAATAAAGCCTACCTGTAGTACAAGGAGTATCTCCTAAACATGCACCATTTAGGAGATATTTAGTGTTCCTGCAGCCGATGACGTCACCGGCGCATGCGCTCTGAAGGAACGGCATGCCCTTGCAGTTCCTTCAGAGCTCTGTCAGTGGCCGAGACTCGGCCAATCGATGGACCAGAGCGATGACAGCACGCCACTGGAGGGCTGCATTTTAAGGGAAGTCTTTCATAATGTGCTAGTATGCGATGCATACTAGCACATTATGACATTATTTTGCAGGGGACATGTTTTTATTAACTTTTTTTGGCGGTTTACGTCTGCTTTAAAGGTAAAACACATTTTTTTAAGTTTCTATAATGGGATGCAAATTGTAAAAAAAAAAAAGATATGCTTTAACCACTTGTCTACGGGGCACTTTTACCCCTTCCTGCCCAGGTCAATTTTCAACTTTCAACACTCTCACACTTTGAATGACAATTGCGTGGTCATGCAACACTGTACCCAAACAAAATTTGTATCATTGTTTTGAGAAAGATAGAGCTTTCTTTTGGTAGTATTTAATCACCACTGGGTTTTTTATTTTTTGCTAAACAAACTAAAAAAGATTGAAAATTGTGAAAAAAAAGTATTTTTTTAGTTTCTGTTCAAAAATGTTGTAAATAAGTAATTGTGTCCTTCAGTGATGTGTGCTAATGAGGCTGCAGTGACAGGCACTGATAGGCTGCACTGATGAGGAGGTACTGATAGGCATCACTGATGGGCACTGAAGGCAGCACTCATATATGGCACTGATAGCCGGCACTGATAGGCGGCACTGACTGGTACTGATAGGTGGCATTGATTGGAACTGTTAGGTGGCACTGATGAGTACTGATAGGCAGCACTGACAAACACTGATAGGTGGCACTGACTGGCACTGATAGGCGGCACTGATAGGTGGCACTGATAGGTGGCACTGACTGGCACTGATAGGGACAATGAAAGGCAGCTCTGATGGACACTTATATGTGGCATTGATGTGCACTGATATGTGGCATTGATGTGCACTGATGGGAACTGGTATGTGGCATTGATGGGCACTGACAGGTGGCAGTTATGGGCACTGACAGGTGGCACTGATGGAGCTACACTGATCATCAGGGCACTGATGATCAATGCCCTGATGATCAGTGTACCTGTCCCTTCTGAGGAATATCGCTTACCGGCTTTCCTCTCCTCACACGCTGTCAGCGTGAGGAGAGGACTGCCAATAACCAGCATTTCCTATTTACATGCGATCAGCTGTGATTGGACACAGCTGATCACATGATAGAGCCTACGTCATTGGCTCTTTACTGCGATCGGTGATCCGCTGTGTCCCAGGGAGACCCGCATGCGCAGCTAGAGTGGGAAGACATCATATGACGTCCTCCCAGAAAGAGGGAACTGCCGCCTTCCCATCATATCCTTATATGGCGGATGGGAGGAGGTTAAAGTTTATTTCAGCTTTTGCTGTCAAATTTGAGAAACCCTCACTATGTATTTATTATGTGTTTCCATTTACAAAGCATACCTAAGAATAATCTACAAAAATTACTTTTCTAAGGCTTCATGTACATGAGCAGCTGGAGCTGGAGTTTAGGAGCTTTTGGCATTTTTTTGCCAAGGCTTCTAAATTCAACTCAATAAAAGCCTATGTGTCCATGTACACATAGCTTTTAGCAGTGTTTAAGAGCTTCCCTTTTAGGTGAGGTTAAACCTCCCTCTCCTGAACGCAAAAGAATCACATTCAGGATAGGAATGTTTTGACCACCGGCCATGGGAAAACACAAAACAGGCAAAACACAGCAACCACAGTACCGTGTTTTTCCCGCAATTTGTGTTTCCCAGCAGCCAGTGGTCAAAGTAGGCTTGTGTGCATAAAGCCTTATGCCAGCTACTCAGAACATTTTCAAAGTGCAATTAGAGGATCACAATTAGGCAGGCCATAGACAATGCAACTTTTCTGCAACTTTTCCTGCAACTCATCAGTGTTGATGGGGAAGCCCTCCCACGGAACGATTATGTCCTCCTAGCGGGTGGGGGGTCGGGGAGCTGTCTCTTCTGGGAGAACACAGTGATTATTGCTAGCAGCTATAGCCGCTGGCAGTAATGGTATGTAAAAATCCAACATGCTGGTTGTACCCAAGTCGTACCATTGAATCGGGTTCAGTTAGTCTGCCCATAGATGGTTCGAATCTCAGCCAGTTCCTGCTGAACCGGACAAGATTCAAACCATTTATGGCTGGCTTTAGGGACAGTGTAAAAAAAAATGATTAACATACAATGTACCACTCAAGATTTTATAGCTTTAACTCTTTGTTAGGACAGGCAGGGGGTTATTTACTAAAACTGGAGAGTGCAAAATCTGTTGCAACTCTGCAGAGAAACCAGTCAGCTTCCAGGTTTTAAAGGTGATTGGCTACCATGCACAGCTACACCAGATTTTTGAGTGCACCAGTTTTAGTAAATCTAACCCACAGTTTGCTAGTCACAGTGTGCTAAATTTAGTTTACAACTGATAAGGAAATCTTATCAGCACAATACAGACAGAGTTAACTATGGTAAACATAACTCCACAGAACCCTCCTTCACATGACATAGAAGTGGATGCTAGGTAGAATTTTTCAGCAAGTAAAAAGTAAACTACTGGCAGATAGACTTTTATTATTATTATTATTATTATTATTATTATTATTATTATTATATAAGACTTATATAGCGCCAACAGTTTACGCAGCACTTTACAACATAAGGGCAGACAGTACAATTACAATACAAATGAATACAGGAGGATTCAGAGGGCCCTGCTCGTTAGAGCTTACAATCAAAGAAGGAGCGTCGAGAGATACAAAAGATAATAACTGTGGGGAATGGGCTGATGGACAAAATACATATACAGTTGTTAGGTGGGGGCAAGATAGGCATCTCTGAAGAGATGAGTTTTCAGGGATTGTCTAAAAGTGGACAGAGATGGAGATAGTCGGACACATTGGGGAAGGGAGTTCCAGAGGATGGGAGCAGCTTTGGAGAAGTCCTGGAGACGAGCATGGGAGGAGATGACAAGGGTGCTAGAGAGCAGGAGTTCTTGGGAGGAACAAAGTACAGGATTTGGTTGGTATTTTGAGACCAGGTTGGTGATGTAACTAGGGGCTGAACTGTAGATTTCTTTATAAGTTGTTGTAAGTATCTTGAATTTTATTCATTGGGTGAGCAGGAGCCAGTGGAGGGGCTGGCAAAGAGGGGTGGCAACACTGAACGATTGGCAAGGTGGATGAGTCTGGCAGCAGCATTCATGATGGATTGTAGGGGGGATAGCCTATGCAAAGGTAAGTCAGTGAGGAGGGAATTGCAGTAGTCAAGGCGGGAGATGACCAGGGAGTGAGTTAGCAGCTTTGTGGTGTCATTGGTTAGGAAGGGGCGATCTTGGAGATGTAGAGATTGAGGTGGCAAGCTTTGGACAGTGATTGGATGTGGGGCAGAAAGGATAGTTCAGAGTCCAGGATTACACCTAGCACCCTGGCATGTGGGGACTGGTTTATGGTTGAGCCATTGATTTTGACGAAGAAGTCAGTGGAAGGGGCACGTACGGGAGGAAATATTATGAGCTCAGTTTTGGATAAATTAATTTTCAGTTTCAAGTGGTGTGACATCCAGGATGATCTGTCTGTTAGTAGATTAGTTCTGCGGGAGGCTGATGGAGTGAGTTGAGGGGTAGAGAGATAGATTTGGGTGTCATCAGCATAGAAATTATATTGAAATCCATGGGAGGCAATCAACTAACCCAGAGAGGAGGTGTAGATTGAGAATAGGAGGGGTCCCAGAACAGAGCCTTGGGCAACCCCAGCGGAGAAAGGAGGAGGAGAAGAGGAAGTAGAATTGTACGTGACACTGAAGGTGCGGTGGCATAGGTAGGATGAGAACCAATGAAGAGCACTGTCATGGAGACCAAAGGAGTGGAGTTTTTTTTAGGAGGAGGGAGTTGTCCACTGTGTCAAAGGCAGCAGAGAGGTCCAGGAGTAGGAGTACAGAATAGTGTTCATTGGTTTTAGCCATTAGTAGATCGTTTGTAATTTTAAGGAGAACAGTTTCCATGGAGTGCTGAGAGCGAAATCCAGACTGAAGGGGATCAAGAAGGTTATTCTCAGTGAGGTGGTTGCTCAGCTGGTTGTAGACCAGGCGTTCAAGGAGTTTGGAGGAAAAGGGGCGTAACGAGAGCAGATTCCTTTGCAGTTGGAACAGGCTTGAAATGAGATATTTATTTATTATTTATTTATTTATTTCAGGTACTTGTATAGCACTGTCAATTTACACAGCACTTTACATATATATATATATATTATACATTCACATTAGTCCCTAACCCTCAAGGGGTGTACAATCTAAGGTCCCTAACTTACATTCATACATACACATACAAGGGCCAATTTAGACAGGATCCAATTAACCTACCAGCATGTCTTTGGAGTGTGGGAGGAAACCAGAGGACCTGGAGGAAACCCATGCAGGCACAAGGAGAACATGCAAATTCCAGGCAGGTGGTGCCATGGCTGGGATTTGATCCAACAACCATAGTGTTGCCAGGCAGATGTGCTAACCATTTAGCCACTGTGCTGCCCCAGATATTTATTTATTTATTACAGGTACTTATATAGTTCTGTCAATTTACACGGTGCTTTACATATATATTGTACATTCACTTCAGTCCCTAACCCTCAAGGGGCATATAACCTAACTTGCATTCATATACTAGGATCAGTTTAGACATGGGCCAATTAACCTACCAGCATGTCTTTTGGAGTGTCGGAGGAAACCAAAGTACCCAGAGGAAACCCACGCAGGCACAGGGAGACCATGCAAACTCTAGGCAGGTGGTGCCGTGGTTGGGATTCGAACCAACGACCCTAGTACTGCCAGGGGGAAGTGCTAACCATTTAGCCGCTGTGCTGCCCTAGAGATACTGACACAATCCTGTCTGTAGGGGCATGTGCAGTAGCCAGAGTCCTGTGGCTTCAGGATGCTTGTGAGACACTACGTAGTAGACCATAAAGAGTGGGCTAGGCAATCTGAGCCTCAGTGTGATAAGCTGTGGTGTAAGGTGTACTGAATTGCACAAATGAAATTTAACACAGTCACTTGCAACTTTTGATGATCTGGGTATGGAACTCTCGTACCTGATCTGTAGCCTTTGCAGAGTAAGAGGTAGTCTCTCAGTTGGGGAGGCTCTGTGTCCTTTTGGTCCCTCTGTTAAGGAGTGATGCTTACGACAGCACTATGATCCACCTGCCTGCATGATTGACTGTCCTGTTCGTCAGCGATACCAGTGGACTGCAGTCCTTCTTTCCTCCTCCACTCAACGGTCCAACCCAGCCCGGATCTTTGGAGTCCTACACGGCCTTCTCCACACACACACATCCTTTGCCTCTCATCGTCTACTTCCTGTAAAGTTCCCAGGCTTCTCAATATACACTATATTGCCAAAAGTAATGGGACACCCCTCTAGATCACTGGATTCAGGTTTTTCAATCCCCTCCATGGCCACAGGTGTATAAAATCAAGCACCTAGACATGCGGGCCACTTCTACAAACATTTGTGAAAGAATGGGTTGCTCTCAGGAGCTCAGTGAATTCAAGCGTGGTACTGTGATTGATTGCCACCTGTGCAATAAGTCCATCTGTGACATTTCCTTGCTACTAAATATTCCACGGTCAGTTGTTAGTGGTATTATAACAAAGTGGAAGCAACTGGGAACAATAGAAACTCAGCCATGAAGTGGTAGGCCATGTAAAATGACAAAGTGGGGTCAGCACATGCTGAAGTACACAGAAGTCGCCAACTGTCTGCAAAATCAGTAGCTAAAGACCTCAAAACTGCATGTGGCCTTCAGAATAGCACAACAACAGTGCGTAGAGCTCTTCATGGAATGGGTTTCCATGGCCGAGCAGCTGCATCCAAGCCTTACATCACCAAGTGCAAAGTAAGGCGTTGAATGCAGTTGTATAAAGCATGCCGCCACTGGACTCAAGAGCAGTGGAGATGTGTTCTCTGGATTGACAAATCACGCTTCTCTGTCTGACAATCCAATGGACGTGTCTGGGTTTGGCGGTTGCCAGGAGAATAGTATTTGCCTGACTGCATTGTGCCAAGTGGAAGTTTGGTGGAGGGGCGATTATGGTGTGGGGTTGGTTTTGAGGGGTTAGGCCTGGCCCCTTAGTTTCAGTAAAGGGAACTCTTTAGGGCGTCAGCATACCAAGACATTTTGGACAATTCCATGCTCCCAACTTTGTGGCAACAGTTTGGGGATAGCCCCTTCCTATTCCAACATGACTGTGCACCAGTGCACAAAGCAAGGTCCATAAAGACATGGATGAGCGAGTTTGGGGTGGAGGAACTTGACTGGCCTGCACAGAGTCCTGACCTCAACCCAACAGAACACCTTAGGGAGGACTTAGAGCAGAGACTGTGAGCCACTCCTTCTCGTCTGACATCAGTGCCTGACCTCACAAATGCACTTCTGTAAGAAGGGTCAAACATTGCCATAGACACACTCCTAAACCTTGTGGACAGCCTTCCCAGAAGAGTTGAAGCTGTTATAGCTGCAAAGGGTGGGCCAACTCAATATTGATATTTAACCCGGCGGACTAAGACTGGGATGTTGTGCAGGTATAGGCAGGTGTCCCAATACTTTTGGAAATATAGTGTATATCTTTTACAGTTTACCGATCCTTAGATGTTATGGTTGCATTAGTTTTTCTTTTTAAACTTTTTTCCCTTATTTTGACTTGATGATCTGGCCATGAAGTGTCAGAGAGTTAAGACCACTGACAGGGGTGCTTACAATGGTCAGGTTTTGTTCATTTACAGTATGTAAGACCTTTATCCCAAAAGGGAAAACATTTTCTGTAACTGCTTATAGTATAACTAAAGACAAAACTTTTTTTTAGTTTTGGATAGAGTGGAGATGGATTAGAACACCTGTCAGTTTTTATTGCTGTTTGTGCAACTGTTAAGGAGATTCACCCTCTCTACTTGCCCCGTTTACCTGTTTTATCATTTAAAGTGAAAGTAAAAGAAAATTCCAAATTTTGGGTTGTCCCCAGAAAAGTAATAGAGGGGAAATCATCTGATTGGGACAATAGTTCTGATGACCTGGGGGTCCCCAAGGAATTCCCTTAGTTTGCAGGGATTTATTCTCACTCCCTGTTTGGATATGGGAAGGAAGTAAAGGGAAATCTTTGCAATGGGACAAATGGCAAAAAAAAAAATTATGACAAAAGTTATAACCCTCCCTTGCTGTATTCAAAAAGATAAGTCTCCTTTAAGAAGTGTTAAAGCTGGAGTTCAGCTTTAGTTTATTAGTCATTTCCATCTAAATCTGCTAGTGCATCTAACACCGCCCTCACCCTAAAGGTGTCTACATTGCTCCTCCAGTGAAGTGAACAAACCCTAAGGGTTCATGTACACTGTAGCTACTAAACTCACGTTTAGGAGATGTTCAGCGTTTTTTTCAGCAGCCCCTGAAATCACCCTAATGTTTTCCTATGTGTCCATGTACACATCATCGTTTACAGTCATTTACAGGCAGTTGAGTTTACAGACGTTTTTTGAATGCAACAAACTTGCGTTCAGACATCGATGTTATCAGTGTTTCAAACGCAAAAGGCTTGTAAACGCGGCTAAATGTGTCTAAATGCGGCAAATCTAGTTTATAAGCGTTCGGTTTTGAAATTTTTTTTAAACTCTTCCAGTTCCCAATGCTCTCCAGAGCCTTTTTTTATCATGAAAAATGCATGCAAAGTGTTTTCAAGGTGCTCAGATGGACAAAACATTTAACACAGGATGTTCCTACTAAGCTTGTCACACATTGTAATGACCAATTCACACCTCAGACCTCAGACCAATTCACACCTCAGAATAATAATAATGATAATATTATATATATATATATATATATATATATACTAAACACACAAAATAAAAATAAAATGTTGAATAATAAAGACCCGGCTGAGCCCTCAACCCAGTGACAGTCTGTGAATAAATGTCCATAAATGTAGTAAAAATCAAGCTAATGCAGAAAACAGTGATCACCCTTAAAAAACCTCCACCAGCTAGCATGCACGCTCACCTCCCATTTTGACCTATAGGGAATATAGGTCAAATGTGCTTTAATATCAACCCGAAATGAGTGATATATATCAAGGCATAAATAAAAATAATAATAATGATTATATATATATATATATATATATATATATATATATATATGTATATATACAGTGGGGCAAAAAAAGTATTTAGTCAGCCACCAATTGTGCAAGTTCTCCCACTTAAAAAGATGAGAGAGGCCTGTAATTGGCATCATAGGTAGACCTCAACTATGAGAGACAAAATGAGAAAAAAAATCCAGACAATCACATTGGCTGATTTGGAAAGAATTTATTTGCAAATTATGGTGGAAAATAAGTATTTGGTCACCTACAAACAAGCAAGATTTCTGGCTCACACAGACCTGTACTTTCTTCTTTAAGAGGCTCCTCTGTCCTGCACTCATTACCTGTATCAATGGCACCTGTTTGAACTTGTTATCAGTATAAATGACACCTGTCCACAACCTTAAACAGTCACACTCCAAACTATACTATGGTGAAGACCGAAGAGCTGTCGATGGACACCAGAAACAAAATTGTAGACCTGCACCAGGCAGGGAAGACTGAATCTGCAATAGGCAAGCAGCTTGGTGTGAACAAATCAACTGTGGAAGCAATAATTAGAAAATGGAAGACATACAAGACCACTGATAATCTCCTTCGATCTGGGGCTCCACGTGGGGTCAAAATGATCACAAGAATGGTGAGCAAAAATCCCAGGACCACACGGGGGCACCTAGTGAATGACCTGCAGAGAGCTGGGACCAACGTAACAAAGGCTACCATCAGTAACACACTGCTCAGATCCTGCAGTGCCAGACGTGTCCCCCTGCATAAGCCAGTACATGTCCAGGCCCATCTGAAGTTTGCTAGAGAGCATTTGGATGATCCAGAAGAGGATTGGGAGAATGTCATATGGTCAGATGAAACCAAAATAGAACTGTTTGGTAGAAACACAACTCGTCGTGTTTGGAGGAGAGAGAATGCTGAGTTGCATCCAAAGAACACCATACCTACTGTGAAGCATGGGGGTGGCAAAATCATGCTTTGGGGCTGTTTCTCCGCAAAGGGACCAGGACGACTGATCCATGTACAGGATAGAATGAATGGGGCCATGTATCATGATATTTTGAGTGCAAACCTCCTTCCATCAGCAAGGGCATTGAAGATGAAACGTGGCTGGGTCTTCCAACACGACAATGATCCTAAACATACCACCCGGGCAACAAAGGATTGGCTTCGTAAGAAGCATTTCAAGGTCCTGGAGTGGCCTAGCCAGTCTCCAGATCTCAACCCCATAGAAAACCTTTGGAGGGAGTTGAAAGTCCGTGTTGCCCAGCCACAGCCCCAAAACATCACTGCTCTAGAAGAGATCTACATGGAGGAATGGGCCAACATACCAGCAACAGTGTGTGCCAACCTTGTGAAGACTTACAGGAAACGTTTGACCTCTGTCATTGCCAACAAAGGATATATAACAAAGTACTGAGACGAACTTTTGATATTGACCAAATACTTATTTTCCACCATAATTTGCAAATAAATTCTTTCCAAATCAGCCAATGTGATTGTCTGGATTTTTTTTCTCATTTTGTCTCTCATAGTTAAGGTCTACCTATGATGCCAATTACAGGCCTCTCTCATCTTTTTAAGTGGGAGAACTTGCACAATTGGTGGCTGACTAAATAATTTTTTGCCCCACTGTATATAAAACAAAGGTTTTCTCTGTAAGTGTACTTTACTGGCTCCTCATCAGAAATCCATGTTCAAAAACGGAAGGAAGTGTGGTGATATCATTGCTGGTCGGACAGCGGCTGCCATCTTGGTACACCTGTTCTTATGTATTTTATTACCAATGCTTGTATGGGTCTGCTGGCCTGATTTTAAAAGTTAAGTATTCTATACCTAGTTTTTATACATGAAATATGGACGTATTACACTATGAGATGTCCTTTGAGGTTTTTTTGAACATGGATTTCTGATGAGGAATTGGAGAAGGAGCCAGTAAAGTACGCTTTCAGAGGAGAACTGGTTGGATTTAGGGTTGACATTAAAACGCATTTGACCTATATATGAATATTTACATGCACACAGTCCAATGAGAGCACCAAAACAAAGGTCTGAGAGTCCAAACACTTTTAATAACAATATTTGCTCCAAAGGAGACATCACAGAACAACTGACGCGTTTCAGAGGCTTAAAGCTCTCCCCCTTCTTCAGGGCTTGAGTTTAATGGTGAGATTGGAGGACTGTAAAGTGCCAGTCACCTGGGTTTAATTGTTTGTTTCATAAAAAAATCATACATGACATGACTGTACACTGTAAGATATACTGTAAAACCCACAATATTTGTATTACATTCGAATCAGTACTGAAAAGATTTGTAGCATACATATATATGATTGAAGGCTTCAGTCACAGTAAACAAATATATCTAGATATGAAATCATCACCACAAATGACCTCTGGATTTAACACTTCATCGTATCCTTTTTGCATATCTTATCCTGTAAACGTTTTTTACCTAATCAGATGCTTCTACATATGATGCTTTTAACTGAATTTTTTCAGATATCAATATTCTCTATACGAATACCTGGCCTGGTCATTTGTACATCATATTCTATTTAATAATTGAATGGTACAGTACCTATATACACCTAACGCTGCCTTTCTCAAAGTTATTACCCCAGAGGAACCCTTGAAATAATTTTCAGGTCTCAGGGAACCCCATGCTCTGATAAGTTCATTTGGGGTCATTGGGAAAATGCCCCATACATAGGTGGTGAACAGTGGGAAGAATCACCCCCTTATAGTGGTGGTCAGAATTTCACCCATGCAGTCATGTCCTGTGGCATTGGACCTGGAATTATTCAGTCTCCATTAGATGGGTCACAGTTCAAGGAGCCACTAACCACCTCTAGTGGAATCGTGGTTTGGAAAAGATGACCTAGAGGGCCAGCAGACCTGCAGGCATTATCCAACTTAGGAACTCAAATCTGCTATAAGGGTCCTAAAAACGAACCTTACTGTGTCATATAGAGGGCAACATGAGCCATATTCCAAGACCTTCAGTGCCTGCCTGCTGGGAGAAAAACAACAGTGATTGGATGAGGTTTGGTCACTAAATCTGAGAAGTTTCAGCTAGAGGTGGTTGTAAGTTCTTCACTGACAAGAGAAAGTTGCCTGATCCAAACAAACACAGTAAACTTTATCATCTTAGGTCTGTGGGCACCTTTACACTGCAGTTCCTTATGGTTTCCCATTGTAAGTCAATCTATGTCTGTTTATTTGAGATTAACATGAAAAGCATGACCTTAGACCTGAGTAAACACACCCATCTTCCATCCCTAAAAAAATCTCCTTGTAACAATATTGCATTCACCCAGAGAAACCCTTATATTCTAAAACTGTGTAGAAAAATAAGGATAAGTGTTAAATATAAATGCTGGAGATGTTTGTCACTTCCTTTCAGGAACAAGAAGCTGTGCAGCATTTTTAGGCTCAACCAGGATATGTTCAGACAGTAAAGAAGTGACCTCTGAGCAGTAGACTAAACAAAGTCACCAAGATTTTATGTTGCTTTGTTTAGTCTACTTTGGAGGTAATGTGGTGCAATAAACTCTTCCTGGTGAAAGAAGAGTGCTTTTCAAATATACATTTATTTTGTACACTAACTTCAATATATAACAAAAATATAATAATAATAACAACAATAAGTACATAACATTGGTACAATTAATGGAAAATTGGTGTGTACATTTTTATTGTTCTAATATTATAACTCTAATATCATGGCTGGAAAAAAGACATGTAAGCAATCTCTGGAAGCCATGTGGAAATGAGACTTAGGCCTTGCTCACAGGGGCATACCTAAGCATACACCCATGTAAGGGATGTTTTATGCATGCAGGGGATGCACAAGTGTATTACAACTGAAGTGTGCAAAATCTGTTGCAGCTCTGCATAGAAACCAATCAGCTTCCAGGTTTTATTGCCAAAGCTTAATTGAACAAGCTGAAGTTAGAAGCTGATTGGCTACCATGAAGAAGCCCAGAGGACGTAGTGCATATAGGGACTGAGCAAAGTTTATGTTTCTAGTTCTGGGTTATGAGGTGTATATTTTCCTATAGATGTGGCATCTTTAGAACGCATGTCATAGCACTTTGGGTGCTCTTTTATGTGAATGCAATACTTGAAGTTGTAATAAAAGTTGTTTTAAGTGGAAGTACATTATTGGTCCCATTTCTGTGTTTTTATGTGGCCGTTCATTTGATTGTTGCATGGTAGAGGGGGAGAATAGCGGAGAGGAGTGATGGGAGAATCATTTATGTAGGAGTTGCACATGCTCTTATGACCTTAATATGTATATTGAGGTCAATTGGAGGAGGTGAGCAGCCTATTTGCACTGAATGAAGATTGTATATTGGCACATGTTTACTAATGCAATGTAAGCAGGGGTGTATTCGCCACAAGGCAAACAAGGCTTTTGCCTAAGGCAGCATTTTTTAGGGGGGCAGCAGAAGAAGGGACAGAAGAAAAGACACATGCAGCCTGGGGACCAGGTGGGATCCGTGAGAGGCTGTGGGCTGCTTGACTGTGTATGCAGATCCCGATTCTCGTTCCCGGGGAGTTGTGAAGGTGAGTGTCTCTCTCTCGCCGGGCAGGGGGGCATCGTGGTAGCAGGTGTATGGGGGGGCAGTGGCAGGCTTGTTGGTGTGATCAGTGTGCGTCAGGTTCTCTCTGCTTGGCGGGGGCGTATGATTTTTGTGTGGCCTAGGGCAGCACAAAACCTAAATACACCACTGAATGTGAGTGCACTACTGGAAGTTTTTCTGTATATCTAGTTGTGCACGGAGAACGCTATTTTGCTTCTTTTTGCTTGCATGTTCTCATACCCATGAGAGTGGAGCTACAGTAAAAGAAGGGATCGAAGACGGACGTTCATCAGCTGGAACATCTCCCTGGAAATGATGACACATGCGTTTTAGACCTTGGTTTATGTTGGGGTCCACGTTAGAAGGTGAGAGTGCACATTGCACTTGGGTGACGACTAGCTACGAAGAGAAGTGTTAAGAAGAGTATTAAAGACATAATATTTATTTCAGGCACTTATATAGCGCCATCAATTTATGCAGCACTTTACATATATATTATACATTCACTCCCTAACCCTCAAGGGGTGTACAATCTAAGGTCCCTAGCTTACATTCATACATATACTAGGGCCAATTTAGACAGGATCCAATTAACCTACAAGCATGTCTTTGGAGTGTGGGAGGAAACCCACGCAGGCACAGGGAGAACATGAAAACTCCAGGCAGGTGGTACCGTGGTTGGGATTTGAACCAACGACTCTAGTACTGCCAGGCGGAAGTGCTAACCATTTAGCCACTGTGCTGCCCATATAACTGTTTACATTGGTGATGGACTATTAACACATTATTCCATTTGAAGGATATTTACTTATTTTCATTTTTTTGTCATTTACCAGAGAATTTCTGCTACATTTTATGTAATTCCAAGTTTATGGTATAGTGAGAAGCACTGTTGATGTTTAGCAGCATTTTCTCTTCACATATAATTTGGTGACACTGCGCTGATTCCTTTTTTATATTGGTTGGCTACCATGCACAGCTACGCCAGATTCTGAGTGCTCCAATTGTAGTAAATTTTAGATAGGAAAGCTCCAGACTGAAGGCGAGTATTGTAGCTGGAGTTGCTTTTCTTTAACCTCCAGGGCAGGGGCAGACTGACATAGAGTACATAGAGGGAACCCACACAGACACAGGGAGAACATGCAAACTCCAGGCAGCAGGCTCGGACTGACCATTTGGAAACTCGGGCACTGCTCGAGGGCCCGGTGTCAGTAGGGGGCCCCATGAGATGCCCCTGGTACCTTTTACATAGGCTTTTTTGAGTTTGGGCAAGGACACAGGGGCCCCATGATCCCCTATTGCCCGGGGGCCCCATGAGTTGTCAGTCCCCCCCCCATTCCAGGGAGACCCTTAAAAAAGTAAACTTTGAGCCCAGAGCCGCTCTTTAAAGCCTTTTCATTTGAAATCTAAAACAAAGTTATAGGTACGCATTGAGAGGATAGGCATATCTGTCATCTCTTAATAAAATGGATGTTAAGTCTAACTATGCATGACTAGCTTAAGCCTCAGTCCTGAGTTTGATGGCACCCATTTTGTTTTTCACTTTTAAAAAAACTGGTAATAAACCCAAAAACAGACAATTATTGTATTGCAGCTTACCAGTTCTTAGATGCAATGGCTGCATTCATTTTCATTCTATGGTTTTCTTTCTTCTACTTTAATCTGGTGTTCTGGCCAGAAAGTCTGTTGTTTTTCAATAGAACAAGTTGTCATACAGATGTATCAAATTACAGAGTTGAGACAAACCATTTAACACAGGCAGGGGTGCATACAATGATCATTCCTATTTTAAATCCTTAATCACAAAATATACCACACTTATAAATAAATAAGCTAATAAATTAATTAATACATAAAAAATATAACTAAGTAAATCATTGTGACTTATAAATTAAAAATCATTTTCCACCTGATGAAGTCACGTGACCCTGTGACGCAACGCGTAGGGGAGGGGCTCTGACGTCACGACGTTGCATCGGAGAGGCTTGACGATTCCAGCAGAGGCAGACAGAAAGGCAAAGGCAGAGTATACTACATCCACTGCTGACCTGTATTAGAAAAGTGCCAGAAACTGCTGTATATTACCGCATCCGGCAGCAATAAACCATTTATATACAAAAGGATAAGGCACCATGGTCTTTCTTTTTTCTATTTGATCTATACACCCCACATTGAGGAAAGGAGGATACAAGGAAGAGGTGTCCCCAGGAGGGGAAATAAGAGATCCACATAGATCTTCCTTACATCCATCCATGAGCAGCTACTTATGGAGAAAGAGGAGAGCACAGGAGGATTTTAGCAGATCTACATTCCCATTTGGAATACTTCACATAGGAGTACTACCCCACCAGTCCTGGAAGGACTAAAAGTCTTTTTGCCTAAATTTATTTAGGCAAATATTAAGGTGAGCGCATATTGAGACTACACGGCACCTGGAAAGAGGGAATAAGGAGTTCACCTGCACATTGCACATATTTATAAAAGACTTTATTTATGCACTTTATTGATTGTATTTGCACATCGACCAATGAATTTGCACGATTACAAATATTGATTGATCACATATGATATGGATTAGCACAATTATGGTTTGATCTATTTACATTTATTTTTAATTTATAAGTCACAATAATTTACTTAGTTATATTTTTTATGTATTAATTAATTTATTAGCTTATTTATTTATAAGTGTGGTATATTTTGTGATTAAGGATTTAAAATAGGAGCGTGGCACTATAAGTATATATAATTGGATAATAGGAACACAATTAAGTGGGTTTGTGTAAGTGCCAGCGAACCAAGCACATTATTTAAGCAGATAATTGTCAATATTTTATTGAATACCTCATTCATAATAGCTCACAAGTATTCACTTTTTAATTGCATACAATGATCAACTTTTGTTTTTTTATGTAAAACCTTTATCCCTAAAAGAAAAAAAAAACTGTAGCTGCAACTGCTTATACAGTATTATCTGGAGTTCAGCTTCAATTTGTTACTGTATTTAAATCTGCTAGTGCATCTAACACTTCCCTCCCCTCAGAATGACAAGGCTGCTGTTCAAAGGTGCCACCTGTGCTCATTCATCCAGAGTGGAGCCACTCTAATATAGGAGGTGTGTTACTGGCCAGATCACCAGGTGAAAACAGAGAGAAAAATAATTAAAAAAGAAAATGAATGCAGCCACCATATCTAATGATTGGTAAGTTGCAGTGTGCTACATTTTTGATTTTGGATCACAAACCCATGAAATTAGCAAAGGAAATACAAATTGGCATAGGCACTCCACAGGTAATGCATTCAATATAGATAATTATATAAGACAGTAGCATCTGGGGGGGGGGGTCTATCTGTGTCACTTGATGTGGTATCTACACCCCAAAACAACCCAACCACTGACATGCCTTGAGATAACAGACTGCAGGAAAGGTTGACTCAGCAACACTTCTTCCTGCAATTAGTGAATTAGTACTCTGAAAACTGACAAATAGAGTGAGGTGGTGAAGAACACTTCCTCCTCGTCTCTTGTCTCTGCAATACTCCGAAAATGTGAATACTTAAATAAACATACCGGTATGTGACTAACCATCCTACAATTTTTATCATCTATTACACATACGGTTTTCATGCACTTTTAATTTAACTAGAAATTCACAGTTTTTGCCTAAATTAACTGAACCCAAGGCATATAAGAGATCACCATTTAAACCAGTTACATATTTATAAAAATAAAACATAAAGAAAATCTATACTGTAACAAATATTAAAATTGCCATTGCTGACCTCCTTTAGAAAAATCTAACTGCCTTTGAATTGAATGCTTCCTGAGTTGCTAACCCAGAACAAGCATGCAGCAGGTGAAGACAGAGGGAAGTCAGAACTTTTGGGTCAGAGTGACTTAGGCTCTGTTCACACTACTGTGATGCGCTTTTGAGGCGATTTTCAGTGTGGTTATGTAGTGCGACTTTGATGTGACTTTAGATGTGGTTAGCAATTTCTATGGAGCCAAATTGCATTGAAATCTCACCAAAGTAGCACAGGAAACGTTTTCAATATCACACCACACAAGAGCACATTGAGGTGAATGGGCACTATTGAAAATAATGTGATTTCACTTGTCATACAATTCTCAAGTCAACTCAAGTTGCATCAGAAATTGCACCAGTGTAAATCAGAATTTAAAGTATTGAAACCAGTGGATTAGCATGATAGCCAGGCAAGTAGAGTTTTCAGAAGGAAAGTTTAAGGCAGGCCATAGACGGGCCATTTATAAGCTGAATTTTCAGCCGATAAACGAAAAATCGGTTGGCCCCGTTGTGATGCTGCCACCCATGTCCATGAAAAACTTAGTTTTTCGCAGATTTTCCAGCATGACCATTAAAAATAAATGAGGAGATCCACGAAAAATGGCCGATGGGCTGGCCCCACTAACGGCGTGATTATCGGACGATTTTTCGTGCAAAAAATTTTTGGCCGATAAACGACCCGTCTATGGCCTGCATAACAGTGGCGGCCCTTTGTATTTGTTTAGTATATTTAATTATATTGTCATTACCCTTAGGCTAACAAAAAGTGTGTCTGGACATGATGAACACAAAATCCTTGAGTAAGAGGAAGTAGAGTAGATGAATTTAACTAGAAGTCTGTTCAATGAAAGGATGACCAAAAGTCTATGTGTGGGAAAATCAAAGTCAGGAGAGTTGGAGTATTGCAATACCCCTAAAATGTAACAACTTTAGGGTGGATTTACTAAAGACAAATGGGCTGTGCAATTTGCAAGTGCAGTTGCGCTCTACAAGGGCATTTGCTCCAGAGCTTAGAAAAAAACGGAAAGTTCTGCCGACTTACATCATCCAATCATGTGCAAGCAAAAAAGCAGTTTTTTTTTATTTTCCTTGTGATTGGGTATTCTTTGGAAAGTGAAGCTTCACTTTATTTACTAAGCTGTGGAGCAAATGCCCTTACAAAGTGCCAAGTCTATTTGCCTTCAGTAAATTAACCCCTTTGTGTCTTCCAAAATAACATTTTCAGGACCACAATTGACTCATTTCTGTTTTTTGCCCACGTCTGACTTACACTGAACATAAGCCAACTCAACCAATTCACGACCGTGCTATAACCAAAAGATGGCTACAGCCTGGTTGGCTAGTTCTGGGAGGGCGTCCATGGACATCCTGCCAGAACTACACCCCCCATGCCGCTGGGGCACGCACTGCATGCAATCTGTGATCGCTGTGTCCTTCGGACACAGCTGATCACATGACTAAGGAACGGCCAATCACAGCCACTTTTACCATGTGACCAGCTGTGTCCAATCACAGCTGATCAGCGGGTAAATAGGAAATGCCAGTTATTGGCTGTCCTCTCCTCACGCTGACAGTGCGTGAGGAGAGGAGAGCCAGTACATGGCATTTCGCAGGGGGACATCTACACTGATCGTCAGGGCACTGATCATCAGTGTCCTGGTGATCAGTGTAGCCCCATCTGTGCGGCCAATAGTGCTCATCAGTGCCCATCTGTGCTGGTATTCAGTGCCCATCAGTGCTGGCAACCAGTGCCTATCAGTTGAATCAGTGCCAATCAGTTGAATCAATGCCCATCAGTGCCACCTTTCAGTGCTGCTCATCAGTTCCACTTAACAGTGCCGCCTAACAGTGCCATCAGTGCCACCTATCAGTGCTGCCTAACAGTGCCCATCAGTGCTGCCTATCAGTGCAGCCTCATCAGTGCCCATCAGTGCAGCCTATCAGTGACTCCTCATCAGTGCCCATCAGTGTAGCCTATCAGTGCCCATCAGTGAAGGAGAAAAATTACTTATTTACAAAACTTTATAACAGATACTAAGAAAACCTTTTTTTTCAAAATGCGTGGTCTTTTTTAGTTTGTTTAGCAAAAAATAAAAACCCCTGCGGTGATTAAATACCACCTAATGTATTTTGGGGACAGTGTTGCATGACCGCACAATTGTCTTTCAAAGTATGAGAGCGCTGAAAACTGAAAATTGGTCTGGGCAGGAAGGGGGTAAAAGTGCGCGGTAGGCAAGTGGTTAATCTCAATCATTTAAACAAGGCAAGAATTTTAACAATGAAAACTGTAGTACCACACCAAGATTATAATTAAAAATCTCAGCATTGAAATGTAATATACCAAAATCACCTGTGCCTAAAATTTAAGTGCCCAAAACATCATACAAAAATAATTGATACTAAACTTTTTACAGTACAGGTGCCCTTTAAAATGTAAACAAAATAAAATAAACAATTAGCGAGGACCAAATAGATAAATCTAGAATTAAATACAAGCTGTACACTCATGTAATTTCCAGAACACCAACAGCACGTTAAAAACTAACAAAAAGTCTCTGTAACATGAGAGAATCTTCCACAAATAGAACCGATAAGGAGTGATGAGCATAATATCCAAATGACCAAGGTGTGTATCCTACCACCAAGGAGCAAACCAGCCACTCACCTCTAGGATGTGACCCCTGACCAAACAGAGAGGTCAATCCATACAGTCCCCTATGGGGTAATTGCCAGATGAATTCACTACAGCCGGAAGTCTGAATGGTGGTGGTGGTATATGAAAATGCATATAAAATCAAAAAGGCAACAGGATAGTGCGCTCCATTTGAAAAGATGTATTTAAAAGAATAAAATCACACTTACAAAGTTGATACTGTCCGCCAGTACAAGCAAAACAGCAATAACAATATACAGCACACAAGCAGCGTTGGATGGCCATGGGTGACGTAATCGGCTAGGCTCCACCCCCCATAAGTGTTACATCCTGGGGCTGGACTTCGTCAGCAGGGATGGAACCAAGACGTACACTCACAAGTAAAAATACTAAAAATATCACCATGGGAACCAGACGCAATCCCCGGCTCATTCAAAAAGTGCAAGGCTTCAAAAATCAATACACTTCCTGTAAGTGGTGACCCTACAGCAAGAAAACCAACAAAAATAAAAACTGAAGGAATATATAGCCAATATTGTGTGCCTAAAAAAAATATATTCAAGGATAAAATTATGAAAACAAATGAAGTATCCCACGACCATCCATTACAATAAAAATTCTCTTTCAGAAATGAAACAAATAAAATTTAAACCAGAAGCAGCATAAGCCTCAAATATTCAATAAGATTACATACGACTAAGCTGTCTTATATAGTTACCCCCCCCCAATGTTTATGTACTGTTTCTATCCCACAAAATGTTAGGTTACTAGGATCTTTATTATGGTGTGTCCAGAGATGTTTGGAAACACTATGGGTCTTCACCACCTTTTTTATGTTATTCACATGTTCACCTAAGTGACGTGGACATCCTCCCAACATATTGGAGGCCACAACTGCACTCCAACATATATACAACACCTTGTGTTCTACAAGTAATTAAATCCTTTATTGTATATTTTGTTCCAGTTTCAGTGCCCACAAAATCCTTACGTTTTCTGCTATCAAGCCATAAATGATTACAAGCAGTACATTTGCCATAGGAATAAAAAACAGACAGAATGGAGAACAATTTATTCTCAATTTGTATAGGGGGATCTACCACCCCTGGCGCCAATAGATCTCTGAGATTAGGTGTTTTCCTATATATAAATTGAGGATGGGGGGTAACACCGACCCCAGAATCCTATCTTTTTGTAAAATACTCCAGTATTTACCAATGATTTTTTCAACCTCTTTAAATTGCACATTATAGCTCAAAATCATTTTAACCCGTTCACTCCGGCGGCACACAAATGTGCGGCCGCCCGGTGTCTTGGCCTAGACTCCGAGCGGTCGCACATTTGCGTTCTATTAAAAAAGGACATATGTGCCGAGAGTGCGCTCCCTGCGCAATCCCAGCACACATGTCCGGTACTCACGGAAAGGTCCCGATCACTTTCGACCAGGACCTTTCCCGATCATGTGACCGCCGTGACGGCGCATCAAGGCAGTCACATGACCTTAAACCCCACCCCCCGCCTCCCGACTTCTGGAACCCTTAATAGGCCAGGAGGTGTCGGCGTGAAGGGGTAAAACTCATTATTAATTGTAGTTTTAAATTGAGAATTAGATACTAGAGTAGTTCCATCCATAGCTGTAACTTTCTGGATCTCGGATTGTGTAGTAGATTTATCATATCCTTTTTGGCAAAATCTACCTGCCAATATGCGGGACTGTGAAATAAAATCAGTATCAGAGGGGCAATTATGTCTAAGATGAATAAACTGTTCCCTAGGAATGTTGCATAGCCAGGTTTTATGGTGACAGCTATCAAGAGATATATAATCATTACGTTCTGTTGGTTTAACATAATTGCATGTGCCAAAATAATCATTCACTTACAAAATCTCTAAATCAAGAAAAAACATGAAATTTCGATCAGTATGTAAAATCAGTTTGATGTTCTTGTCATTAGCATCAAGTTTCTGCTTAAATTGATCAAGACTAACAGTGTCACCATCCCATACCATAAACAGGCCATCTATATAACTTATGTAACATACAAGTTGTCTAGGATGGTTATGAAAGACCTCCTCCTCTTCCCAATGTGACATAAAGAGATCGGCGACACTAGGGGCAAAACGAGCGTACATCACAACACTTTTTTGTTGTAAGAATATTGATGTGCATACTGAAAATAGTTTTTTGAAAGACAAAATTCGAGACACGTAAGTAAAAATTTCTTATATTGCCTAGAGAGGTCAGATTTGCTAAGAGTCTTTAGGCAGGCTAAAGTGTGGCTATTTGATAGAGGGGGTCACACTGCGTGTTATTGCAAACAAAGTAGTTTTAAGTGGTGGATAGGTGTCAGTGGAAAACACTATGTACAAAAGTGCAGATCAATGGTTTTCTTATAGGATTACAGTACATTAACAGAAGGTATAGATTGCAGCTTTTTTCTGCTGGCACTGCGATATCCTCGCTACAAGCACAGACGTGTTATATACAGCATGTAATGTTTACTTGCAATAGGCTGGTGTCTGAAAGCAGGTGACACAAATGCAGCAGTCTTCATATGACAAGGAGATATACTGACTCTGATAGACTTTCTTCTCAAACGCAGCAACAGTGAAGATAAGCAAGACTCCAAAGGATCCCTGTTCTGTCCCTGAGCCTGGAACACTCTCCCTAAGTAAAGGCTAGCTTGCCCTAGCAAGGCTGGGTATCATTCCATTTCTATATACACACAAGAACTTCTCCAAATGGTGGTCAGGCACCGTTTATATAGGAGAGCCACAACAAATGGCCACTCAAAACCCGAGAGAGTTTGTGCCCAGTCAGAACACAAGGTTTCCCCAAAATGGCTGCTGGATAGAAATGCAGAGGACAGGTAATCCTCTACAGGTTGCCACAGAACAGCAGGAACCACAAACAACTATTTGCATAAAACACAACATTCCTGCATGAAAAAGTGAGTATGATACAATTACTGTCCCACTTCTCACAGCCAGCGAGGTTATTGCTGACACTGTTAACTGCATGTGAGCGGACTGCCTACAAGCCCACTTGACAAACGCCATTGCGTCATGATGGCTGATAATAGTGTACAACAGGGGTGTCAAACTGGTGGCCCTACAAGTCCCATCATACCTCTGCCTTGCTTGTAACTGTCAATCTTGCAATGCCTCATGGGATTTGTAGTTTGGCAACAGTTTGACACAGCTTGGTGTACAAGGAACTGACATCTGCAGTAATAAGAATTCAAGTAAGCATTACTTGAAGGATACTAAGCATATTATACAAACTCTGGAAACTCTGTCTTGTTCACCTTCTTGCATTATTATTACTGCAACATAAAGAGTAGAGGAAGATGCAGAACTATCATCCAACTGTACTCAATGGCATTGCAAACTGTTGGTAAATGGAAATAAAAATATTCCTCAGCGTCCAAACAAAATCAATGTCCTCAATATGTACCCACAAGTGACTTCACAATACTTCAAGACTCATTTTATTCTCAATAAAGTGATGTCCTCCTCTTCCTCTTGATCACACATAGTGCATTACCTTTATCATACAGTAATATCCAAACTAAAATACACTCACATAAAAGTGCTCAAAACATGCAAAAGCTCCACCAAGTGTCATTCAACATGTAATATCTGTAATTCCTACTCTTACCCTCTGGATATGAGTAGCTTGCTCAAAATGTATTTTCAACACGTGGGTTCCTACTCCAAAAATTCCTCCTCCAAAAATTCCTGCTCATAAGTAATCGTTCCCTCCAAAAAAATTTTAATTACATATAGTGTAATATTATCAGCAAATTTCATATCATGCCACTCTGTGCTTCCGTATTATCAAACCAGTGACCAACAACTGGGTGAGACAATAGATAAATCCACCACCTTCCAGTCCATGCACCTTACCAAACTGTAAAAAAAAGGAGATTTCAGCAGATGGACTACTCTCCAACCAATATCACTCTTGTTGTTCCGTCACAATGCCAATATATGAATCAAAAACAGAATAGCCACCATCGCGTAATACATCAAAACAATCTGATTTATTAGATGGGGAGGAAGGGACTTCTTGGTGACCAGGGGTTGTGCACTATATTATACACATTGTATTTTGGAGTTAAAGTTGGTTGGTCTGTATTTGTATTGTTGGTAAATTGACACTTGCTCAGATGAGGAGAGAGCAGAGAGAGAGTATTACAGAGTAATTACCTGATCAATATTCTACTGATCCCTCATCGTCCAATCAGCACTTACGTATCAAAGCAGTGAAATCATAGAGGACTAATCAGGCACTTGGTCATCTCTCCATCTGACCGTGGTCTCCTTTATAAACATAAGTGCCATCTTAAAGCTCTGCTTTTGGATAAGATTATGGTCAGCTTAACTAGTACTTGGGTATTAAGCAGCACCTTGTTTCATTGGCAAACTTGATTCAATTGACAAATTGATAAAACAGGTCCAAAGAATGAATTGCTAGTTCACTTTTGGTCCATCAAATACGAGGCTTGTGTTCTCTAACTCCTAAGTGACAACTGGTTTACTCTGATATCTGGTAGTATCCAGTGACCAACCTATTTTACCACTACCGGGGGTTAGTATCCTTAAATGAATGAAAAATAATACTTCCTTTTAAAGGGTGAGACTTTGCAGGGACCTACTATTTCTCATTGTCTGGTACATAAGGTGATGTACCAACATCCATAATACTTGAATAAAAATACACAAACCAACACGGGAAGCATGATTTTGGCACAATTTTTGCTGTGCAGCCCAGCAGTATGGTTTGGACTGCCCAATATGGGGTGGCCTGATTGGTGGTGGTCATAGGGTCATTGGGGGCGCTGGGGCAATAGATAGGTGAGCCATGGGAGGTGTGATCTCTCACCACCTGAGACACACAATTAGGGTGTTGGATAGGACCACAGGATGTTTTTGAGCAGTGATCCACTAGGTCTGTTTTTCATGTACTCAGGGAGACATTTAATTAGTTACATGTGCAAAACCGCACTCGCTGGTTTTGGCATAACGATATGTGGATTGACTAAACTGGGCATTTTGTTGTTATAGCTTATTTATATATGGGATATAATGTCTTGAATATAATTATCATATCTCTGCCCTAAATTCCGTATGTGGTACATAAGCTACAATTTGTTGCATAGTGTGTGGTAGGAGGAGCAGAAGGTAAGCCCATATGGCAGGCCTGATGCACACCATTGTGATGGCAGTCTTACCTCTCTCACCTCCCAAGGAGAGGAGGTCAGGGGGGACATAATGGTATTATCTGCTGGTTTCACGTCAAAACATTGTTGTAGCTGAGTTTTCGATAGTAAAGCAGAGAAGATATTTGTTTAGGTTTTTTCCCCTGTATAGTTCAATATTTCAGAGGAATGCACTAGACTACAGGAAATTAAGCAGCCTTTGGATATTTTAACAAGGAAAATGAAGGTAAAAGTGCATTAAATCTGACTATTAGACCAAAAATTCCATTTGTTCATAAAATAGAGTCCATACGGAAGTGGGGAGGTCACTGGAGCATAGGTGTTGTCTGCAGGTTTATGGGCAAGGAGTAGAAGCGATCTCCTGATAACGCATGGAAGGCAAAAAGGAATACAAAGGTGCCTTTAAATGTAGACTGTTTACAATTTTTATTACAAAGAAAGTCTGCATTAGCAACTCACATATTAGAAGAGAAAGGCAGGCACATAGCAGTGGTCTCAGGTGAGGTGGAGAAGGTCTCCAACACTGGCTGTGTCCTTGCTTGTGCAATATGCCACTTGCCTCACTCAAGAAGCTGGCTTGAGTGTGGAGGAGGATAGGGAAGGAGGTCTGGAACACATGCGTAAAGTGTGGTGACGTCACATGCGTTTCTGAGCATGCACACTGCATTGGCCTGTCAGTCAGGCGCGCTCCATTATCAAGCTGTGTGGAAAAAGCTATGGTGCCTTAATATATAAATATATATATATATATAGTGCTATATACTGATGAGATGCAGAATCAAGTATCAAGCAACAAATATAAGGAACAAAAACATAAGATTTCTGATTATTGCTTTTATTATATGAATGTAATTTTCCCCTTCACCACCGCATAGCGCTATCTTCCATTTTTGTTCAATATATCTGTTGCTGAATACTTGATTCTGCATCCCACTCAGTAGATAGTGCTGCATACTGTATATACATAAAAAAGGCACCATAGCTTTATCCATGCAGCTTAACAAAGAAGCACGCCTGACAGGCCATCATAGTGTGCATGTTCAGAAACACATGTTGCATAACATCTGGTGACGTCATCACATTTTGCACTGCGTTCCATGTGTGTTCAGTCCTTCTTCCTGATCCTCTTCCACACTCAAGCCAGCTTCTGAAGTTAGACTAGTGTCATATTGCACAACCAAGGACATGGCCAGCTTTGGAGACCTTCCCCACCTCACCTGAGACTACTACTATGTGCTTGTCTTTCACTTCTAATATGTGAGTTGCTAATTCACAATTTCTTTGCAAATAAAATTGCAAACAGTCTACATTTAGAGGCGCCTTTGTATTCTTTTTTGTCTTTGGATGTTTTAACATCTTTCTTTTGTCCTGTACACCAATATGTGCCTAAATGTATCCGGGCATGGAAATGTCTTTCTCCCTTGCCACATGTTTGCTTGATGGCTTTCATACTTCATCGAAATAATTATAATAAAAACATTGGAAATGAATTTAATTATCAACTCTTTTTACCTGCAGGTATAATGGTTTGTAGGCAAATGGCTACTGTAGGTGGCTACAAGTAGTATCACAGCTTGGAGAGAAAATCAAGGAAAACCCAGTTTCTCTGTGGTTTCCTGGTCCCTGAAGGCAGTGTTCTGGTTGACTATACTGCATCCAAGTGACCTTTGGTGGCCATCTTTGGGTCAGCAGAGTCTTTATAAGTCTTTGCCCCCAGGTTTTGGTGCTCAGTTTGTGAAGTGGCTAAGATTGGGAAAGAGCACCTGTGTGTCAGAGAAAGTGATAGCAGCAAGGAAAGATTCCTGATGAGTAGGGACAGGCTAGGGACTTGTAGACCTGTACTGTAGCCTCCCTTTTGGGACTGGAATGGCCATGCTGCATTCTGCCCTCTGAAAACAGATGCTAATGGTGCATTTTGTATCCGCTGCTTCTGTGCCAAGAACTAAACTGTGAGTGTTACCCTTACGACACTCTCCCACTGGGGTTGTTTGTAGTTGGCATTTTCTACAATACAAGTTCTGAGTTTATCTGCAACCGCAGTTGCCGCATTCCGCTGCCCCCATCCGCACTCAGAATGTTTCATATTATTGTTATCATGTGATTAAAACATGTATTTGTATTTTGTAGATACCTAGTCAATAGCATCTGCTCCTGAGGAAGTGAATTAAAATTCATGAAACACATTGGGAAATGTGAAGTGTTGTTCCACCCAATGGAACCTGATGGAAATAATACTTGATTTGAATAGATGGTTTTTGGGTGTATAATTTGTTAATATGTGAAACATTGTGATTGTACTAAATCAGCTCTATGTTTTATTATTGTCTTGGACAAGCTTTTGAAGCACTTTGTATACAAAAAAAAGCAAAACTACTTTTTTTCCCCCAAAGAATAGAGTTTATTAGATTTTGCTACAAAACACAGAAGGGTTGCAAGGTACAAAACAGTACAAAAGCTAAGAATAAAGCAAGGGTTCCTATAAAAGAAGGCACTTCAATGCTACAGTGCGGAACCATCGATTACTGAATATACCTTAAAGACATACAACCTGCGTGATCTATAGTCCA
Organism: Staurois parvus; assembly: GCF_062004578.1. Lineage (NCBI taxonomy): Eukaryota > Metazoa > Chordata > Amphibia > Anura > Ranidae > Staurois > Staurois parvus. The sequence continues at coordinate 7,444,618 of NW_028318001.1, forward strand.
CAATTTGTAGCCATGAGAGCTGAACACCTGAGGACCGCATGGGTGTGATTAGTGCCTTAAAATGCAAAACTACTTTTAATCAAATGAGGTTATGTGTGATGTACCCTAAAAAGTCCAATGGGTAGTGTTAGTTTGATGCGACTTCACAGGGACTTGTCCATGGAGAAGAAAGTTCTGCTAAGGAAATTCTGCTAAGAAAAATTCTGCTAAGAAAATACTTCTAAAAAAAAATACTGAATCTGTAAGCAGTAATTTGGACCACTTTTTGCCAGACCGTAAATTATGCCAAGTGAATTAAATTTTTGCTTGACAATAGATATAACGGTGTCTATTTTATAAATAATTACTTTTGTTTTTATTTTATTTCCTGTATTTTTTCTAAACTTTTTTGAAAATTAAATTAGAAAAGATTATTTCTCACACAAAGATATCTGTGTAACACATCAGGCACTATCATGGCTGGAGAATGGCCAAGACCATGTGGATACCAAACCATGTTGCTAATGTTTACATGTGATCACAGCTTAATGGAGGGAGCTCTAAAACTAGGAGCTCAGCTCTTGAAGGAATCAACCTGGTGCCGATAATTTGCACACTGCCAATGCTGCAGGAATTGGGAAAGGGTGTTATTTGTAGATTACCTCCCCCCTTTCAGACAGATAAGTTGTCAAAAAAGGTGTACAACATAAATTAGAAAACCCCAGCAATTAAAAATATCCCCCTCCATTCACTAATTTATTAAAAAGTTTGAAAAAATTGATACCTGAGATTTCAGCTTGCATCCATACAACAGTCTTTTAATTAAATTAATTTAATTTAATTATGGAACACCTAACACCATCATGTTATCCATTAAATCTAACTTAATTTCTTCCTTCAAAAATCTATTATGAGATTTTTTTTATTCACAATGCGCTAAATAATTCCAACACATTAGATACTGTATACTCTTTCCCTATCCGAATAGGTAGATTCATTGATATTATGAGAATGAAAAGTCTTATAGCAAATGACAAAGACAGAGACAAATTTCTCAGACCCTTGTCTGGCTGGATGATGTATAGGGGCTCTCAGCTTTTTAAAAATATTATCTTTCAGACCTTTCCTAAAGAGAAAATTTCCACACAAACCCAACATTCAAAGCCTATGATATTTGCAAAGGGGAGACCTTATACTGTATATATATGATGTTCGTGTTCTCTGCAATTTTAAGCGTTTAAAATTAATGATTCCCCTGCATTTTCCTATATCATTTTGCAGTAAAGAAAAGTAAACAATAAACTAAATATAGAGACTCTATTACTATATTTAGGCCTGTTAAAAATAGATTATATTTTTTAAATATCATTTATAATTGGTATGTTAATTCCCAGAGTGTTATGACTATTTTGTTTTCAGATAAGTGGGGCCCTCAGTCGAACTGGACGTACTCAGTGTGGTACTTTGAGCCTTGTAAGCTCAACATGCCTGATTATATCCATTTGCAGGTAATTAACTCAAACATATCTTTAAAATGAAGGTGCTAATGTGGTGTTTAGAAGACAATGATAAGAACTTGATCACATTTTATTATCATATAGAGCAATTAACATTCATTTTGGATCCAATTTTTATTGACTTGAATACCTAATTAATGTACACATGTTTAACTTGATGAGTTTAAGCAACCGAATAATATATTAGGCTTAGTACGGAATCAGGGGTATGTGGAGTGGGTCCTCTTGAATACACAGCAGGCAGGAACATTACTAATTCCAAAATCACATCCTTATCTGATAAAGCTGCTTCACCCTAGGCTAGAAGAAGCACTCTTGGATAATTAGCATGACCTAACCTAACTTTGTCATTTTGTTTTGACAACTAATAGCTTTATTTTTTTTGTTGATTTCACCTCATTTCTTGGTAAATCCGTATTTTGGTTTGTTATTCTTATCTGTCCTGAGTACTCTGCAGTGGTTGAGCAGTACATAGGTGGGCTGATGTAAGAAATCATTTTAAAATGGGCTCTTTTCATTGTCACAATTTTATTTTACAGTTCAAAACTGGTGGCAGCAAAACAACCTGTCAGACATTGTAGTTGACTTGCTAACGGTATGCAAAGTGAATATTAGCAAATTTTGAGAACCTGTGATCAATTTAAATACTCAGTTGTGTTCAGGGAAATAAAAAAATGGATCTTTGCTAGCACGTTTGGCGATTAAAGTTAGTATATCTTTGAAGTGAATATTCACTTTCTTATTCATCAGTTAAATGATCAAGATTTTGGTTTGTTGGCAATGTGCTTTTAAGAAAACGTACAGTGAGTTTGTACAAAACATTAAAAAAAAAAAGTATTTTTTTATTCATTTTAATAAGATAAGTATTTATTTATTCATTTTATTATTATTTATTTAAGTATGAAAAATTGCATATTGACATTTTGTATTCTCCTTTTAAATCAGTAGATGGAGGCATAGTTTTGTTTTCAAATGTTCAGCAATATAATACAATAATGAACGTCTGCAGAGAACAATGAAGCATGACGGAGGTTAGTTGCAAGTTTGGGGCTGCATTTCTGAAAATGGGGTTAGAGATTTGCTCAGGTTCAATGGTGTCTTCAATGCTGAGAAATGCAGGCAGATGCTTATCCATCATGCCATACCATCAGGGAGGCATGTGATTGGCATCAAATTTATTCTGCAGCAGGACAACTATCCCAAACAAACAGCCAATGTCATTGAGAACTATCTTCAGCGTAAAGAAAAACAAGGAGCCCTGGAAGTGATGGTTTGGCCCCCACAGAGCCCTGATCTCAACATAATTGTGTCTGTCTGGGATTACATGAAGAAACAGAAGATTTGAAGCAGCCTACATCCAGAGACTATCTGTGGTTTGTTCTCCAAGATGTCTGGAACAACCTACCTGCCGAGTTCTTTCAAAAACTGTATTCCAGTGTACCTAGAAAAATTGATTCTGTTTTGAAGGGAAATGGTGGCCACACCAAATATTGATTTGATTTGGATTTCTCTTCTGTTCATTTACTTTTTTTAAATCATCTTGTTAATTGATAAAAAAGCTATTAACACGTTGTTTTTTGAAAACTTTCATAATTTACAACATTTTTCACACCTGCCTAAAACCTTTGCACATTATTGTAGTGCTGTGTTTATATATATATATATATATATATATATATATATACATACAGTCAGGTCCATAAATATTGGGACATCAACACAATTCTAACATTTTTGGCTCTGTACACCACCACAATGGATTTGAAATGAAACGAACAAGATGTGCTTTAACTGCAGACTGTCAGCTTTAATTTGAGGGTATTTACATCCAAATCAGGTGAACGGTGTAGGAATTACAACAGTTTGGATATGTGCCTCCCACTTGTTAAGGAACCAAAAGTAATGGGACAATTGGCCTCTCAGCTGTTCCATGGCCAGGTGTGTGTTATTCCCTCATTATCCCAATTACAATGAGCAGATAAAAGGTCCAAAGTTAATTTCAAGTGTGCTATTTGCATTTGGAATCTGTTGCTGTCAACTCTCAAGATGAGATCCAAAGAGCTGTCACTATCAGTGAAGCAATCCATCATTAGGCTGAAAAAACAAAACAAACCCATCAGAGAGATAGCAAAAACATTAGGCGTGGCCAAAACAACTGTTTGGAACATTCTTAAAAAGAAGGAACGCACCGGTGAGCTCAGCAACACCAAAAGACCCGGAAGACCATGGAAAACAACTGTGGTGGATGACCAAAGAATTCTTTCCCTGGTGAAGCAAACACCCTTCACAACAGTTGGCCAGATCAAGAACACTCTCCAGGAGGTAGGTGTATGTGTGTCAAAGTCAACAATCAAGAGAAGACTTCACCAGAGTGAATACAGAGCGTTCACCACAAGATGTAAACCATTGGTGAGCCTCAAAAACAGGAAGGCCAGATTAGAGTTTGCTAAACGGCATCTAAAAAAGCCTTCACAGTTCTGGAACAACATCCTATGGACAGATGAGACCAAGATCAACTTGTACCAGAGTGATGGGAAGAGAAGAGTATGGAGAAGGAAAGGAACTGCTCATGATCCTAAGCATACCACCTCATCAGTGAAGCATGGTGGTGGTAGTGTCATGGCGTGGGCATGTATGGTTGCCAATGGAACTGGTTCTCTTGTATTTATTGATGATGTGACTGCTGACAAAAGCAGCAGGATGAATTCTGAAGAGTTTCGGGCAATATTATCTGCTCATATTCAGCCAAATGCTTCACAACTCATTGGACACCGCTTCACAGTGCAGATGGACAATGACCCAAAGCATACTGCAAAAGCAACCAGAGTTTTTTAAGGGAAAGAAGTGGAATGGTATGCAATGGCCAAGTCAATCACCTGACTTGAATCTGACTGAGCATGCATTTCACTTGCTGAAGACAAAACTGAAGGGAAAATGCCCCAAGAACAAGCAGGAACTGAAGACAGTTGCAGTAGAGGCCTGGCAGAGCATCACCAAGGATGAAACCCAGCGCCTGGTGATGTCTATGTGTTTCAAACTTCAGGCTGTAATTGACTGCAAAGGATTTGCAACCAAGTATTAAAAAGTGAAAGTTTGATTTAGGATTATTATTCTGTCCCATTACTTTTGGTCCCTTAACAAGTGGGAGGCACATATGCAAACTGTTGTAATTCCTACACCGTTCACCTGATTTGGATGTAAATACCCTCAAATTAAATCTGACAGTCTGCAGTTAAAGCACATCTTGTTTGTTGAATTTCAAATCCATTGTGGTGGGGTATAGAGCCAAAAATGTTAGAATTGTGTCAATGTCCCAATATTTATGGACCTGACTGTATAGAAAGAAGAAAGAGAGAGAGAGATGAATGGTGTGGGAAGGAGTGCCAAATTAATCATTGGTGCAAAAAGTGAAGCACTGCTAAGCTGTGGCCCCTTAGACGCTTGTGGGACCCTGACTATAATGTACCAAGTAAAGATGAAAAAGAAGAACTAAACTTGTTTCTGTTTATTTATGCTGTTGATACTGGTACATGGGAATACATACCTGGCACAGTGAGGGAGCAGTGGGGGAGTAGGTGAACAAGGGGACAGAAGTTGTGTAAGTGAGTATGTCATATTTAGTATGTCATATTTAGGACTGCTCTTTGAGTGAGAGTCCACACCAGTAAAGTTTAGACTTAAGCCTGCTGGTGTTGTCTGACATGGGAACGTCTGTCTTAAAGCGGAGTTCCACCCAAAAGGGGATGTTACACTTTAAGCCTTTGTCCCCCGCACCCATTAAGGATTGGCACCTTTGGGGAGCTGGTACCCGAATTTGAAAGGTACGCGCTCCCACTTCCACTACAATTGCCTAGACGATCGGAAGCGGAAGTTGATCTCCCCTCCCCATAGTCTTCTGGGACACGTGGCAGTTCCCAGAAGACTATGGGGCCATACACAAAGCGCAGTGCTTCTCGAGCATGCGCAGTGGACACCCAGCTGTGAAGCCGTAAACTGCCACAGCCGGTGCCCACACTGAAGATGCCAGCGCCAGGGAGAGAAGATGGCCGGTGAAACCAACTGTGGTGAGGACATTGCTGGACCGAGGGACAGGTAAATATCTGTATTTTAAAAGTCAGCAGCTACAGTTTTTGTAGCTGCTGACTTTTATTTTTTTTTCTCAGGTGGAACTCCGCTTTAAGTTCACTAGGCCCTGCCCATATACTGTACAGTGAGACATGATGCCAAACATACTGTAAAATAGATATTGGGTTTACATACACTTTAAAGCAAGCTTGTTGCTTCACCCTGCTTTGGCGAAGTCCAGGTCTGCTCCAAGATGATGGGTGTTTTATCCGTTGTTACTCAGACCTGTTTGCTTTGTAGGGAATACTAACATTTTTCTTAACTAATAGATATCAAGAAAATAGAAAAAATACATTGGACAAGCCTATGTAAAGAGCCGTGAAGAACTTTCCTTAAGAAATTGAAAAGAAGATGTTTTCCCAGGTCACATTGCTGTTTTTGGTACATGGCAGAAACTGTGCACTGAATCTGGTTCTTTAGGTTCTAATCAGTGAAGTGACCTGTCTGTAATCAGAACTATTTTTTTCCCTGAGCCCTTGAGCTATCATTATCATCTTCCGTTAGCAGTTCCTCAATTTACACCTGCTGGGAAAGGATCAGATTCTTTTCATGCTTAGTTAAATAAGGAATTATGTTAGGATTAGGGCACTAAATGTACCTGTAAATAAGGTGCAAGTAGTAGGATAAATACGTTCAGCGGGTGGCCCTGTAAGTAGCAGAAAGCAGTTAACTAATGACATTGATTAGACAAATGCTGTAATGTGAGTGGACTCAAGGTTAAATATTTATGTTTCTTTTTATTTAACATTATTTCACGCAGAGACAACATAGCAACATAGGAAAATGAGGGCGTCAAAGACCATTCAGGGGGATTTACAGTTAAACCCACGCAGCATAAAACTCAAATAACAAAAATCACCTACAGCCAGGAATTGTACTAGCGCCTAAAAACACAGGTTAAAAAATGAGTTAATATAGTGTAAGGGGAACATGCTCAACTTGTAGGCAGGTGCAACTTGGCTTCCATCCAGTAGGTGGCGCTGTGCAACAGATGGAGCAGAGTCTTAAGAGGAAAACTGTTCCTTTGTCAATTTTGTACTTATCACAGGTATTACAGCTGTCTGATTGGATGCTGCAAATTCTGGTGGCCTCTGGCAGCCATCTTGGCATGGGACACTGTGGGACAAATTAGGGTGCCAATGTGTTAGAGATTCTGTATATAGCCCTACAGAACAGACAGTGCTCAGTCTACATGTGTTTATCTGCCGCTTCTCTGCAAACAGGAAACATGAAGTTTAGTATAGATAAAATACAGAGAGTTTAACCGCCTCCCCACCGCCCTATAGCAGAAATACTACTACAGGGCAGCAGGGGTGTGCAAAATCATGTATATACTGTATATGTGATTTTGCATTTCCGGGTAGGAAATGCACCACCATTCGCAGTCGCGACTATCAATCACCGGGTCTCGTCCGGTAATTACTCGCCGACACCAGGTGATTTCTGACGATCACCTACGGGGAGGAGGACTGTTTTGTTTACTAACATTCCTCCTCCCTGTCAGCTTGGACAGTGTGATTACAGTGAAACACATACACACCACCCCCTAGTACAGTGGTCGGCAAGCCGCGGCTCGCGAGCCACATGCGGCTCTTTACAAACTTAAATGCGGCTCTCCTGTGTGCCGGGCGCCCGCTCCCCTCCCTCCTCTCGGGCGGGCGGGCGGGCGGCCGGCCGCCCCCCCCCCTCCTCTCCTCCTCTCCTCCTCTCCCCCTCTCCCCTCCCCTCCTCTCGGATGGCCGCCCCCCTCCCTCCTCTCGGGCGTCAGGACTCTGCAGCTGTCAGGATGTAGGCGGGGCAGCGTGACGAACTCTTCTCCTCTCACAGTCCTCCCTGAAGACCAGAACGGCGCGGGAATACGAGAGGAACGCGCGGAGCAAAGGTAAGTGAATTGACACAGGGGGGACTTACTATATGGGGGACTTACTATATGGGGAATGAATTACTATATGGAGGACTTACTATATGGGGAATGAATTACTATATGGGGGACTTACTATATGGGGAATGAATTACTATATGGAGGACTTACTATATGGGGAATGAATTACTATATGGAGGACTTACTATATGGGGAATGAATTACTATATGGAGGACTTACTATATGGGGAATGAATTACTATATGGAGGACTTACTATATGGGGAATGAATTACTATATGGGGGACTTACTATATGGGGGACTTACTATATGGGGAATGAATTACTATATGGGGGACTTACTATATGGGGGACTTACTATATGGGGGATGAATTACTATATGGGGGACTTACTATATGGGGAATGAATTACTATATGGGGGACTTACTATATGGGGGATGAATTACTATATGGGGGACTTACTATATGGGGAATGAATTACTATATGGGGGACTTACTATATGGGGGATGAATTACTATATGGGGGACTTACTATATGGGGAATGAATTACTATATGGGGGACTTACTATATGGGGGACTTACTATATGGGGAATGAATTACTATATGGGGGACTTACTATATGGGGGATGAATTACTATATGGGGAATGAATTACTATGGGGGACTTACTATATGGGGGATTAATTACTATATGGGGGATGAATTACTATATGGGGGATGAATTACTATATGGGGGATGAATTACTATGGGGGGGATGAATTACTATATGGGGGATGAATTACTATATGGAGGATGAATTACTATATGGGGGATGAATTACTATATGGGGGATGAATTACTATGGGGGATGAATTACTATATGGGGGATTAATTACTATATGGGGGATGAATTACTATATGGGGGATGAATTACTATGGGGGATGAATTACTATATGGGAGATGTATTTTCAGTTTTAAAAATGTGGCTCTCAAAATAAATTTCAATCGTGGTTTTGGCGAGATTTGGCTCAGTTGAAAAAAAAGGTTGCCCACCACTGCCCTAGTAAAACGCTCCCTGCACACAGTTAACCCTTTGACATGCTGTTTTGTATCTCTGCTGTTCAGAGAGATAACCCCTTCATGCCCAGTGCCATTAGTACAGTGTCAGTGCTTTTTTTTTAGCACTGATCACTGTTGGTGTCACTGGGGATGTCAGTGACACAAAGTCAGTTCCCCCCAGTGTCAGAATGTCCGCTGCAGTCCCACTATAAGTTGCTGATCGCAGCCATTACTAGTAAAAATGAATTTTTTTTAAAAATCTCAGTATATATACCGCCATTTGTTAACTCTATAGCTTTCATGTAAACCAATTAATTTACACGTATTGGGATTTTTTTTTATCAAAGACATGTCGCAGAATACATTTTGGCCTAAATTTATGACAAAATTTAATTTTTAAAATTTTTTTACTTACATGTTTAATAGCAAAAAGTCAGTGGTAGTTGGTTTTCGAGATAGCATGCGGTCATAAATTGCCTCCCCCCAGTATGTGGTTGACATATCTGCATCAAACACCATGGTTCTTTCAACTCTCACAAAGTGTTTGGTTTATTCTTTCTGCAACCCTGTTTTGTTTCTGGTTGTATGGTACAGTAGTTTGAAATATACCATGCTTTCTGAGAATCGCCTGTGTGTTATCACTTGTATATTCAGTTCCATTGTTTGTGCGCAATACACTCGGCATTTTGCCAAATTTGTTGCTTACTTGCGCCAAATACTGTTCCAGTTTCTATGGTACTTCACTTTGTTGTGTAATAGATATAGTGGGGTATACCTGGAATAATCATCTATAAAAGTGAAAAAATATCTCTTCTTTCCTGAAGGCAACTTTTCCATTGGACCTCAAACGTGTGAATTAATTAAGTCCAGAGGTTTATTAGCTCTGCTGTTACTTTGCTTTGCATAGGCTTTTCACTGTTTGATCACATGAAGGGACGGACTGACTATTTGGAAACTCGGGCACTGCCCAAAGGCCCGGGGTCAGTAGGGGGCCCCATGAGATGCCCCTGGTACCTTTTTCATAGGCTCTTTTGAGTTTGGGCAAGGACACAGGGGCCCCATGATCCTTCTATTGCCCGGGTGCCCCATGATTTGTCAGTCCGCCCCTGATCACATAGACTCATTTTTTTTCCACTTGCATAGTCATTCTCAGTTCATTTCTTTATTATGTCAGGTCTTCTGTGCCCAAGGTGCCTGTGCCTTGTGTGAATGCAGTTTGAATGTTTTTCCTTCTAGGCAGTACTAACCACCGCTTTGCAGTTTAGCTGATACAGTTCATCTGTAATTGTAGCCTTTGTGATGATATCCCCTTTTGCGATGGCACAACTGTCATCTTGGAAGGTCACTACATTGCCTTGTTTTGTGAGCTTCTTCACTGACAAAAGATTAGTTTCAAAAACAGGGACATACAAAACATTTTTCACAGATTTCTGTCTGGTGACACTCTTGGGAAATAAGAAATTAAGGAAAACTGTCTCCTAATCCTTCTGACCCCATTATTTGCCCATTAGCTGTGGTGATTTGTTTTGTTTTAGGCCCCATGTACACGGGACACTTCTGAACGATGGAAACTGACTGCTGGAAAACATAGGTTAAAAAAGTCTGTTTAGCTGCGTTTGCATAATGCGTTTATGCGCGTTTGCATTTAGAAGCATTTTTTAAAGATAAGCACAGGAGAACCGCCCAAATGCCCAGAATGCAGTGAAAAGTGGTAAATTATTAACTGTTTCAGAGAAATACAGAGAGAAATACAGAAATACACCCCATCACATTTAGGAGCTGTTCAGCATTTTTTTCAGCAGTCCTTGAACTCACCCTACTGTTTTCCTATGTGTCCATGTACACATCTTCGTTTACATCCGTTTACAGGCATTTGAGTTTACAGTTGTTTTTTTGAACACAGAAAACTTGGGTTGAGCAGACGATTTTATCAGCGTTTCAAACGCAAAATGCTTGTAAACGCGGCAAATCGTCTTTACAACATTTGTGTTTTAAATTTTCTTTTTACTCTTCCAGTTCCCGATGCTGACCAGAGCCTTTTTTCATCATGCAAAGCGTTTTCAAAGTACTCAGATGGACAAAACACAGAATGTTCCTACCAAGCTTGTCACACATTGTAATGACCAATTCACACCTCAGACCTCTCCTACCCTTGGAAACAAAAGATATGTTAATGACCATTCACACCTCAAATTCCTCATGAAGACCCCCTGCCAGGTGGCCTTAATGACTCACTCTACCAGACACCTTCCCACCCTTGGAAACAAAAGAAATGTTAATGAGCAACTCACAGCTAGCTAATGTTAAAACATACTGCTCTCTCTGCTTCTACTCTCTGTATTTCTGTGAAACAGTCTGAAAAAGTTAATAGTTTACCACTTTTCAGTGCATTCTGGGCATTTGGGAGGTTCTCCTGTGCTTATTTTTAAAAAATGCTTCTAAACACAAACACACATAAACGCGCATTATGAAAATGCGGCTAAACTGGCTTTTTTACCTATGTTTTCCAGCAGTCAGTTTCCATCGTTCAGAAGTGTCCCATGTACATGGGGCCTTACTCTGGTTAAGGTGAATAAAGAAATTTCTGTCATTTGTCAATTGACTCATAGCTCTTGAATCAACACACCATCCCTGCAAAGATGAGGTGCAGTTTTTGGATTGAAAAACATATTCACTATCTGAAGAAAAACAGTTTCTTCCTTCGCACTTTTGGCCTTTCGTAATTTAGTTTGTTTTTGCATTCTAGCTTTCCAGATTCTACAATCTGCTTTTAAATGACATTGTTTCTTGCACACATTCACGTTTCTTGTTGCATATTACTATTTTCATTCCAATTTGTCATCTTTAAAGCAGACTCTGCGACAAAGGCACAGTCGCTAGTAATGCTTTCTGTTTTAAGCTGATATTCATCCATAAGCTTGCTCTTAACATATTCCAATGTCAGTTTATCATCTGGACGTCAGTCAAGTGCTGTGACAAGTGTTTCATAACTTTATGGTAAACTATTAATATTGCTGTGACATGAAAGTCTTTTATTTCTTTTCCTATACCTCTTTCTCTTTCCAGATTGGTATACCTGATAGTTGACATCTCTGATTTTCTCTCAGATTTTACTCTCTAAATGATGCAACAAAACTAAGACTCTGTCTCCCAGGTTAGGGGTTCTGACTTTAGCATCCCTAATTTTAGACTCTTGCCTGCGCCTCTTCGACTTGCTGCATATGTTCCTAAATTATGGACATGACTATCCTGTCCTTCATCTGAGTAATCTGTTCAACCACACTTTTGTACGCCTCTTGCTTCCATATTTTCCAAGGTATATCCAGGAGTTCCGGGGATGTCTACTGTATAATAGTTATACAGGGAAAAAAGACATTTAAGCTAAGTACACATTGTTCAAATATTGGCTGGTTCAGCAGGAAAAAAAACTCAACGTGTGTACCCAGCTTAAGTATGTTAATAGTAAGTCCAAATCTTTTCCTTCCTTATCAAACACTTTTTGTAGCATACCTTTCATGGTTTAATTGAAGCATCCTAATATCCCATTTGTTTGGGCTGGTACACTGAAGTGCAAGAGTGAGCAATTTTCAACCAACACAGACATTCGGTTACCTTTAACATGAAAGGGTCTTATTGGTTTGTCAAAATTTCTCTAGGAATACTGGTGCAGAAAACATGTGGAACAGTTCTTTCACTATAACTTTTGAGGACACGTTTTTGAGGAAGATTACGTTTAGATACTGGCAAAGTCTGGTTTGTTTTCTTCACATCAGCCATAAACCCTGCAACAATGTGTATGTCAGAAACCTAGGTGACACACACGCCATCCACAATCCTGCCAGCTAGTGCCTCACAATATTTACCTCATGCCAGTGTCCAGCCGTGGCTTCAAAGGTATTATCACCATGCTTCCAGCAAGGTACCAGGAATTGTTCCTCAAATCTTGCACTGTGCTGGAAGGCCATCTCACACGTTTTGGGCTACTTAGTATGCTCTGGGATCTTGTCAGAATGGTGGTGGTATCACCTTCTGCAATAGAAAAGTAGAGGATGGGTACTTATATGAACTATCATATCCCCCAACATCACAGCTTTTTTATTTCAGTGCAGCATTTTAGGGCTGAATAACAGACCCTGCTTGTAGTTTTGTAGTTCAAAATCTGCTTTCATTCAGTATTTCATTAAAATTAATCCTTGTGATTTTGCCATGAAGAACCTTATTCAGGGATTTTCTGTTCCCCCGAAAAAGCACCAAATGTGTGTCTTCAGTATTATTTGAACACCATAGAAGCTGTATCCGTTATAAAAACCCAATCATGAGTGTAGTACCCTCTTAGGTAGGTGCTAGGATTTGTATAATTAGGTTCAGCATGTAAAATCTAAAATCTAGTTGGGCTCTCTGCATAACAGAGTGCTGTGATGGATTAGTCAGGTCTGCCCATGATGCTCATGATTCCATTGAGTTATGCCCTCCTTCAGGAAGCTATTAGAGCCTTCCAGAACCTGGGAAGGAACTAGGCAAATGAGCAGCATGAATATGGATACAGCCCTGGCCAATGCAAGGGAGGGCAGTCCCACTGCATTCTGGGAGTTGTACTTATGTTCTCTGAGCACATAGGTTCAGTGTCTTTCCTGGGAGAGGATTGAACCAGCCCAGCTGCAGGTAGACTTGCCTCACCTGGCACTGACTGCCATGCGGCCTCAGGTGGGTCGACCTGAGGATCTGAAGCTAGAGACAGTGACCCTGGTTCTACTGTAAACTGACTAAGGGGGGCTGTCTGCCAAAACTCTGTCTGGTATCACTGGAGGGTTTCTCTAGGAAGATTGGAAGGAGGCAACATTTCTGTCCTTGGGCCTTGTGAGTACAGATATTGAGGAATTTGGGGACTCTGTGTGCTTTGCTACCCCCATGGTGCTTGATAATCAGCGTGGGTCTGGAAAAGAAAGAGAATACTGGCTAGTGTCCTGAAGAGCTTATCCAATTGTTGCTACTGCATAGGACTTTGCTCAGCAACGTTACCTTTGGGCTGTCGCAGACTATCATACCTGGCTTATACCTGAAGAATTCAGCCCTGTAAGTACTACTACTGCAAAAGGGACTTTGCTCACTCCTAAAGTACCTGCTGCTACAAAGTAAAGAGAAGTCTGCTAACAGCTTTCAGCGAGGACTTCAAAAGTGCTCAACTAAGAGATCAGCTGAATGTCCTCAGTGTGAATAGTTCTAATCTTGGAGCATCCTAATATATTCCCTGTCCCTATCCCCTGTTCTGCAATAAAACCCCAAAAAGAAACATCCCCTAGACTGGTCACTGAAGACAACGAGCAAGACAATGACTCTTTAACATGTGTGTATCTGGCTGTGAAACATACTTGGTGCCTGACTGCAAGCCAAAAAAGGGGGAAACCTGGGCAAAAATAAAAGTGGTCCTCATGAGGATAGTGCTTCATGTACAAGGAATATAATTTAAAAAAAATGCAGTATTTTTGCTTACAGGATTGGATGATTGAAGCGAACACAGCTTTTTGTTTGTTACATACCTTTATAGTGAGCTTGATGTTAAGAGGCAAGCCTCCCATACAGCTGTGGCACGAGGGCTACTGGTAGTGGGACAGCAGCCGCAGGAGCACGGCAAGATATGAGTGCCTGTGATCAGTCCAGTAGTCTGTGTCAGCGGCAGTCAGCAGGCAGGTGAAGCAGCAGGACAGGCTGATGACAGATAACCTGGCACGGATCTCAGCTGTCAGCAGGTTATAGAATTGCAGCAGGAAGCAGGATCCAGATACGGATTTGCAGGGCTGATGAGCTGCAGTGAGCAGGATGGAAGATGCAGGGTTAGACGAGCTGGGTCGGTAACAGTCGGGCAGATAGACGGTAGATGGTAGAGTAGTCGGGTCATAGGCCAGGTCAGCAGTGGAGGTTCAATCAGACAGGAACAGGAGGCAGAAGAGTAATCCAAGACAAGCCGGGGTCAGGGCAGGTAGCAGGCAAGCGAAGATCAAGAACAAGCCGGGTCAGTATCAGAGGTCAAGCGCAAGAATCGGGAACACACTCAGAAGCTGTAGACCAAACCGCAATGAGACAAAACTTCAGCCTGTTTTAAGAGCCCCTTTGGGCGCCAGCATTAGTGGCAGGCACATGCCTGAATGCGCGAGTGTGCATATGTGTGCTCACCACGAGCATATGCCCAGGTCCACACACATCTGTCTGGCCCGTTACTGTTCTGCGCACGAGCATACTTATGCGCTGCGAACCTTCACCTGCACTATGGACAAGCCTTTCCTGACAATGTTATTTACATTAAAGCTGACTTTCACCCTAAGCTAACTCTCAAATTTCCTTGCCTCCTCCCTTTCTGGCAATTTGATATGCATTTCTCATCTAGGCAAGAATAACACTTGTGCCCCCCCCCCCGTCTGTACTCTCAGTGTGCGCTGATGTGCCCCAGGGCTTATGTTAATGGCTGAGCCCTGTGGCACATCTGCACATGTATGGGTTTCCCAGCACATCTAGGCAAGTGGGGCTTCCCCCATGCATGTGCAAAGATGGCTATCATGGAAGTCCCAATACTTTGCTGTGTTTCCGCATGTGCAGAAATTCTCTGCCAGGCCCCAAGGGCTGGATACAGCCCTTTGACACATCAGTGCACACACCATAATGGTGGTATCAAAGAGGGTGAAGCCACACTGGCTGAGACTGAAGATGATCTTTGACATTTACTTTGCTAGGTCTGCAGTTTCTGTTCCTTTAGTAAATCAAACCTATAGTAATTTGTTTCAGAATGCTTTTAATACCTTTTTTAGGTTTCTGCAATGACTGGTAGAGAATCATTAATAAATATTTAAAAATGATTAAAGTGGTTCTAAAGCAGGGATCCTCAAACTACGGCCTGCGGACCGGATACGGCCCACCAAAGTCATTTAACTGACCCGCTGGCCCAGCTGGAAAAAAAAAATTGGAAAAAAAAGGTGTCGGCCAGCAAGTAGCAAGCGCCGAATTTCACCTGCTGCAGCCAGAGGAGCAACAGGACAGGAAAGGAGGAGAGCACACCAGGGCATTGCAGTGCCCAGTGTGTCACAGTACAGTGCATTGCGGTGTCCAGTGTATCAGTGTACAGTGCATTGCGGTGTCCATTGTATCAGAGTACAGTGCGTTACAGAGTACAGTGCATTGCGGTGTTCATTGTATCAGTGTACAGTGCATTGTGGTCTCCAGTGTATCAGAGTACAGTGCGTTACAGAGTATAGTGCATTGCGGTGTCCAGTGTGCTACAGTGTACAGTGCATTTTGTTGTCCAGTGCGTTATAGTACAGTGCATTGTGGTGTCCAGTGCATTACAGTGTACAGTGCATTGTGGTGTCCAGTACATTACATAGTACAATGCATTGCAGTGTCCAGTGTGTTACAGTGTACAGTGCATTATGTTGTCCAGTGCGCTACAGAGTACAGTGCATAGCGGTGTCCAGTGCATTACAGTGTACAGTGCATTGCTGTGTCCAGTGTGCTACAGTGTACAATGCATTGCGGTGTCCAGTGTGCTACAGTGTACAGTGCATTTTGTTGTCCAGTGCATTATAGTACAGTGCATTGTGGTGTCCAGTGCATTACAGTGTACAGTGCATTGTGGTGTCCAGTACATTACAGAGTACAATGCATTGCAGTGTCCAGTGTGTTACGGTGTACAGTGCATTATGTTGTCCAGTGTGTTACGGTGTACAGTGCATTATGTTGTCCAGTGCGCTACAGAGTACAGTGCATAGCGGTGTCCAGTGCATTACAGTGTACAGTGCATTGCTGTATCCAGTGCGTTACAGTGTACAGTGCATTGTGGTGTCCAGAACATTACAGAGTACAATGCATTGCAGTGTCCAGTGTGTTACGGTGTACAGTGCATTACGTTGTCCAGTGTGTTACAGTGTACAGTGCATTATGTTGTCCAGTGCGCTACAGAGTACAGTGCATAGCGGTGTCCAGTGCATTACAGTGTACAGTGCATTGCTGTATCCAGTGTGTTACAGTGTACAGTGCATTGTGGTGTCCAGTGCATTACAGAGTACAGTGCATTGCGGTGTCCAGTACATTACAGTGTACAGTGCATTGCTGTGTCCAGTGCGTTACAGTGCATTGTGGTGTCCAGTGTGTTACAGAGTACAGGGTAAGCCGTGTACCGGGGTGGGCTCCCCAGGATACAGTGAAGTCACGAACGAGGAAAGCAACCCCAACACCAGCTTTTGCCACAACAGAATTTTACTTAGATGTGGCAAATATACACAACCACAAATGCTGAGAACATACAATAAATTTACATACACCCAGCCCAAAGGCTGAGACCCTTGTGCTGCACAGTATGGCACCTCCTGATGGATGAAGGCAGAAGGTGTAGTAATTTACCTACTGGCCGGCACAACTAAGCTGCCACACCTTACCTGTTATTACCCTAAAAGAGCAGGAATCAGTGTATGGGTGTACGGTATGGGCTAGCCTGCGGTGCAGCACAACAGCTTACAATCTTACACAAATCTACAGTATTCCCTCTAACATAACTGGTCCTGTAGCACATGCCTGAGTATTCCTTCTGAGCAAAACGCTAGTCTGGCTTGAGTTTGTAGGATTTTATCAGCTCTCCAATGTGAAATGTCACTTTAAGTTGTGGAGTCCTTTCAATGATCAGTAACAACACTTGTGGCCTGACACAAACAGAGACCCTAACTAACTATAGGCCTGGACTCTGGTGACTCTGAACAGAACAAATGTCTTTCTAACAAGCATGCGGTCTCGCCGTATATGTTGCTTAGTTCCTCTGCTCTCATCAGCCTTCCTGGCAGCAATCTCATCAGCATTCCTGGCAGCAATCTCATCAGCTTCCTGGCAGCAATCTCATCAGCTTTACTTAGCTGCAGCTCTGGTTACGGAGGGACGCTTTCACACCTGGATGTCATTAGATTCTCAGCTCACAGCGCCCCTTATTCACCATGCTCCAAAACATGGCTTCTCTCTCTCCTTCCTGTTCTCTCCAACTCTGTGTGCAAAAAACCCCACCTCTTCATGAATATACAAATATCTATGCAGTCTGAAGCTGTGTTAGAAAAACAGTGACATCTTGTGGCTAGACCGCAGAATGTCAGTCAAAACATTAATTTACTTCCACACAAACAGTGTTCAAACAATGAGAGCTGTTTCCCTATCTCACAACAGTGCATTGTGGTGTCCAGTGCGTTACAGAGTACAGTGCATTACAGTGTACAGTGCATTGCTGTGTCCAGTGCGTTACAGTGTACAGTGCATTGTGGTGTCCAGTGCATTACAGAGTACAATGCATTGCGGTGTCCAGTGCGTTAGAGTACAGTGCATTGCGGTGTCCAGTGCGTTACAGTGTACAGTGCATTGTGGTGTCCAGTGCGTTACAGTGTACAGTGCATTGCGGTGTCCAGTGCGTTACAGTGTACAGTGCATTGCGGTGTCCAGTGCGTTACAGTGTACAGTGCATTGTGGTGTCCAGTGCGTTACAGTGTACAGTGCATTGTGGTGTCCAGTGCGTTACAGTGTACAGTGCATTGTGGTGTCCAGTGCGTTACAGAGTACAGTGCATTGTGGTGTCCAGTGCGTTACAGAGTACAATGCATTTTAAATATTCTACTGTTTTTTTCTGTTTTTTTTTGCACTACAAATCAGATATGTGTGGTGTGCATAGGAATTTGTTCATATTTTTTTCAAAATATTGTCCAGCCCCCCAAGAGTGTGAAGGTCAGTGACTGGTCCCCTCTTTAAAAAGTTTGAGGACCTCTGTTCTAAAGCCTTAGGTTTTTTTTTTTTTGTACCTTAATGCATTAATGCATCTCCTCAGCCCCCCCCCCCCTTATATTTACATGAGCCTGATTAGATCCAGTGATGTGCATTAGAGCAGCTCTTGCTGTTGCCCTCGTCACTGGTCAGATTGAAACCAGCAGGAGCCATTGGATCCCACTGCTGTCAATCAAATGCTGTAACGAGGGAGTGGAGGCTGGGCTGAGCCACCTGCTTTGTGTCCATAGATGCAGGCAGGGCGGCGCAGGTGCCCCAATGGAAATCAGCACTGGAGGAGGAGCCTGGAGTGTCGGCTGGGGACCCCAGAAGAAAAGGATCGGGGCTGTTCTGTACAAAACCATTACACAGAGCAGGTACGTATGACACAGGGGTGGACTGACAACTCATGGGGCCCCCGGGCAATAGGGGATCATGGGGCCCCTGTGTCCTTGCCCAAACTCAAAAAGCCTATGAAAAAGGTACCAGGGGCATCTCATGGGGCCCCCTACTGACCCCGGACCCTCAGGCAGTGCCTGAGTTTCCAAATGGTCAGTCCGCCCCTGTATGACATGTTTGTCATTTTATTTAAAAAATGAAGGTTTAATGTCACTTTAACTTGCAAGAATTGCTCAAAAGAGATACTGGAATCATTTTTTGTTGACTGAAAACGTCATGTACATATACACCGACTGCATCCTACCACTTTACAAAAACACATGAGCACTCCCTATGAACTCAGAACAATGTAACTAGAATTAAAATGGAACTAACACTTGTTGACATTCTGAAAGCCATAACACAATGACATCATCATTTGGTTGGGAAACATTTCTTGATTCCCAGATGCGGAATTTCAGGAACCCTTCAGTTCTTCCTTAGTTGTAATATGTTTTTATGCAATGTACTCTTTCCTTCCTTAAACTGAGGAAGGAACTTCAATGGACCTTAACCGTAACATCTAAAAGCATTCACTAACCATATAAAGTTGTCATGCTTCTAACAATCATCCTGTTTGCCTCCTGTAACTTGCCAAATGACTAGGGATGAAGTTCGGGTTTATTGCTAAAATGGGTTTGAGGTGAATCCTGCAGGTTCGAGATTCACAGCCCTGGAGAATTTTTGTGCAGATTCACCGAAGATAATATTTTTAAATCACACCATGCTGCATTTGCACATGATCTGAACTTTTTTTCTATCTATGAAATCCTCATCTGATTTTTTATTATAAAATATATTGCGTTTACTATTTTTTATTTATTTATATGTATTAATGGTGTTTACTATTTTTTATTTAAAGGGACAGTGCACTTTATTATGTTTTTTATAGTTTTGTCACATGTGATACCCAGCTAGGTGGAAGCTTGCAGCAGTCTCCTAATTTATTTCTATTTATTTAAGTCTTAGTTCTTTTAGCGCATGATGGTTTTGTTTTTGGGTTTTACAATACCGCACTATACCCATAGGGGAAGATTTACTAAAACTGGAGCATGGAAAATCTGGTACAGGTCCTATTGTCAAAGCTTAATTGAACAAACTGAAGTTAGAAGCGGATAAGCTACCATGCACAGCTGCTCCATATTCTGAGTGCGCCAGTTTTAGTAAATCTCCCCCCCATAGTGTTTAAAATGGAAGCTGTTTCAAGGAAAGAATAGGAACCCCCTCCCCTTTTTTGTTCTTATTATTGGGCTGTTGTCAATGTTTTTTATTTTGTGACTGATTTGAGATCATTGGTCATTTTTAGCTGCTGTACCACTCATAGTAATGTTTTGAAACCTCCCTTTAAACCAGAAAAGTGGTCTTTTGTATTAGTGGTATTATTTTGTGGTTTTTATGTTTATACAAATACTTGCAATGCCATTATCAGGAAACTTTCAGTGGTTTGATAACTATCATGATCTTGTGAAGTTAGCATATGAAACATTTGTTGATAAAGTGCATAGTACAGGAAAAAATGTTCTTCACTTCATCAAACAGGGAATAAACGAAATATTCATACTGTATATGCATGTTGCCCATATACACAGAGATAAGGCCACTTAAATCTATTCTGTGTCAGCCGGGGGCCACCCAAACCACAAGAATCAGGCTGATAAACTCTGATCATTCTACTCAAAAAATATCACAGGACCTTACAGGTGAAACTCAAAAAATTAGAATATCGTGCAAAAGTTCATTTATTTTAGTAATGCAACTTAAAAGGTGAAACTAATATATGAGATAGACTCATTACATGCAAAGCAAGATAGTTCAAGCCGCGATTTGTCATAATTGTGATGATTGTGGATTTGGGGTTTTCATGAGCTGTAAGCCATAATCTCAGAAAATTATAATATTACATGCAATCAATAAAACAAGGATTGTACATAGAACAATATCGTACCTCTGAAAAGTATAAGCATGCATATGTACTCAGTACTTGGTTTGGGCCCCTTTTGCAGCAATTACTGCCTCAATGCGGCTTAGCATGGAAGCTATCAGCCTGTGGCACTGCTGAGGTGTTATGGAAGACCAGGATGCTTCAATAGCGGCCTTCAGCTCTTCTGCATTGTTCAGTCTCATGTCTCTCACCTTTCTCTTGGCAATGCCCCATAGATTTTCTATGGGGTTCAGGTCAGGCGAGTTTGTTGGCCAATCAAGCACAGTAATCCCACGGTCATTGAACCAGGTTTTGGTGCTTTTGGCAGTGTGGGCAGGTGCCAAGTCCTGCTGGAAAATGAAGTCAGCATCCCCATAAAGCTCGTCTGCGGAAGGAAGCATGAAGTGTTCCAAAATCTCCTGGTAGACGGCTGCGTTGACCCTGGACTTAATGAAGCACAGTGGACCAACACCAGCAGATGACATGGCTCCCCAAATCAACACAGACTGTGGAAACTTCACACTGAACTTCAAGCATCTTGCAGTGTGTGCCTCTCCATTCTTCCTCCATATTCTGGGTCCTTGGTTTCCAAATGAGATGCAAAAGTTGCTCTCATCAGAAAAGAGGACTTTGGACCACTGAGCAACAGACCAGATCTGTTTTTCTTTAGCCCAGGTAAGACGCTTCTAACGTTGTTTGTTGTTCAGGAGCGGCTTGACAAGAGGAATACGACATTTGAAGCCCATGTCCAGGATCCGTCTGTGTGTGGTGGCTCTTGATGCACTGACTCCAACCTCAGTCCACTCCTTGTGAAAGTCCCCAACACTTTTGAATGGCCTTTTCCTGACAATCCTCTCCAGGCTGCGGTCATCCCTGCTGCTTGTGCACCTTTTTCTTCCACACTTTTCCCTTCCACATAACTTTCTATTAATGTGCTTTTAAAACAGCCCTTTGGGAATATCCAACTTCTTTTGGAATTACCTTTTGAGGCTTTCCCTCCTTATGGAAGGTGTCAATGATGGTTTTCTGCACAACTGTCAGGTCTGCAGTCTTTCCCATGATTGTGATTCCTACTGAACCAGACTGAGAGACCATTTAAAGGCTCAGGAACCCTTTGCAGGTGTTATGGCTTAATTAGCTGATTAGAGTGGGACACTTTGAGCCTAGAATATTGCACCTTTTCACAATATTCTGATTTTCTGAGATTGTGGATTTGGGGTTTCATGAGTTGTAAGCCATAATCATCACAATTATGACAAATCAAGGCTTGAACTATCTTGCTTTGCATGTAATGAGTCTATCTCATATATTAGTTTCTCCTTTTAAGTTGCATTACTGAAAAAAATCAACTTTTGCACGATATTCAAATTTTTTGAGTTTCACCTGTATGTATTTGGGGGTATGATTACTCTTTTTTTTCTATTATCTACATTAATTCTAAGCATTAAACTAACACTGATGTATAGGTCCTCTTTAAAAAATATGTAAACCCAATATTTCATATTCCTGATATGTGCCTGCTGTACCATGAACTTGTATGAAAACGTATATCCTGTTCTCTTTGTATTACTTCCTTTGTGCGAAATCCCTAGTGTCTTGCCCGTTTCTTTGCTTTCCTACTAAAAACTGACTGCACAGTATGGTCAGTTTTCTTGCTGTGCTGGAGGCTAATTCAATGATTAGATGTGGGCTGCCCCTTCCCCCCATATTCTTTCACTAGGAAGTCAGTGTCCTGCTGTTTCTCCTTCCCTAGCTCTTATGCAGCTGAGAACAGAGGGTATGTGATCACTTATAAAAAACGAAAAATCAAAAGGTATTTATGTTTTTTATATGTATACGCAAATGTTTTGCCCTTCATGTCTATTTTAAACTGAATGGGTTGTTTTACAAGGTGAGGGTTTGCATATACTTTAAACTAATTCCTACAACCAAAGAAGAATTTACCTATTAATATCCCTTAACATGTTCTACTTTAAAAGGTTTTGTATGGAAGGGTAATTCTGCAGTCCATAATTTAAAAGTGATTTACAATCACATTATTAAATGTATATATCTGATGCTCAATTAAAGTGTTACTAAACCCACAACAGTAAAATCAGTCTGTTTATGCATTAAAGCATGCTTGTTATTCTCACTGTGGAACCTAAGGGGTTAATCTTCTGCATTGTGTAAAAAAGGCTGCTTGATTATGTCTTCTATGATCCTCTCTTTCTTCCACAGTCCCCAATCCATCTTCTGAGAGTACAGAGCCCTAGGAGACACTCTGCACATGCTCAGTTTGGTGTGTATTGCTAGAGAGTGGGGTTTTTTTTGGGTAGGCACATGTGATCAACACAGGGCCAATCAGCGCTGTCCAGACAGGGGGTTAGGGGTCATGCAGCCTCATAGGACAGTCAGAAGAGAATGAAAACTCCTCCTCCAAGCTTTAATCAGTGCTTATAGAACTTATAGAAGTCACAAGACTGCTATATTCTTCTGATGAGAAAAGGTATTTAGCAGTTTATATTTACTAAAATAATTGCATAATTCCATGTTCTGTGCATGGCGGAAGACTGCATATAAAGAATGAAGGGTCCTGGGTTTAGTAACACTTTAAGCTGTGAAATGTATTTATTACCCATGAATTCCATGGCTTTGTTTCTGAAATCATTTAAAGGTCTCTAAAACCCAAGAAATAACTTTGCTCCCTTTTGGTCAGCCAAATACTGTATAACATTGAAGGTTGTCTGTTGACAAAACAGTTACAATACAAGAGGATTAAGAGGGCCCTGCTCATGGAGCTTACAATCTAAAAGGGAAGGAGAAGATGTACAAAAGGTAATAACTAAGGAGGATGAGCTGATTGGGACTGTAAAAGTACTATTTTAGGTGGGGTAGGGTTCCCTCAATAGATGAATGTTCTGGTATCGCCTAGAGGCAGACAGAGTAGGAGATAATGTACAGATTCAGGTAGGGAGTTCTAGAGGTTGGGAGAGGCTCTGGAGAAGTCCTGTAGGTAAGCATGGAGGAGATGAAGAGGGAGCACGAGAGCAGAGGTCTTTGGGAGGAGTGGAGTGGATGATTTGGATGATTTCACCAGAAATATTGTGAGCTGAAAACTTCCTGTGCTTTGTACCTGTGGGCAAGAAGAGGGTTATGGAGATGAAGAGATAAGGAAAGGTCTATGTTCTTTTATAATGCACCAGAAATGACGTCGGGGCTGACAAAACATATTTCAGAATTTAAAGCTGTGTTGTCATGTCATAGAGGAAGGTAGGAGCACATTACATTTCTGGCACATCAACAGTTACATTTCTGTATTACAGTGTGTTAAGGGGATAAAACAAGGTCTGCGTGCATGTATTGTAGAGATGTACAAGCCCCCGCAGGTTACCAGAGGAATCTCTGTGACCCCTGCATTCAGAATCCCCTGTTAGTTAAAACAGTGCAGTCACTTCGATCACACCCTCAATTCGATTACACATTTACATTTATACACTATGTAGATGGAGATACTAAGAGGCCTCAATGTATGAAAAATTTAATCCATACACAGTTTAAATACATGTGCATATTGTTTTACCTGCCAAGAGATTTGTAATTCTGTGCAGCCAACTCTGTGATTTAAACATATTGTACATGCTGTAAAGCCAGACATTTGACTCATTTAAGCAAATCAACTTCCTATGTCACCTCTCTACATTTATCTTCCTCATTGGACAGTGGGTCAGCATCATCACCCCTGTCCAGTAAGCAGGAGAGTGGCACAGAAAGCATAAATGCTAAATCAGGATATAGCAGAATGGTACTATTGTCCAGCAAAGGTCTCTATATTACAAGAACAAATGGATTAACCACTTGTTGACTGGACTGTTACACCCCCTTCCGGACGAGGACATTTTTCAGTTTTCAGCACTGTCAGTTACGGATCTGCGTCATGCACTGATGCGTTTCGTCATATACTGACTTATTCATAGGGGTCCTATTAATAAGTCAGGATATGACAAAACGCATCAGTGCGTGATGTTGTGGCAGACCGGAAGTGACACAGATCTGTAACCGGAAGTGACGTGATGGCGTTCTGTCCGGCAGTTTCGGAGGTGGTGAGAGCACCATGCGGTATCTGTGTGACTAATAAGAGCATTTCATTGGGCTTGTTGAAGTTTTTATTGTTGTAAGTGCAATATTTGGACTATTAAAGTTGTTTACCTTGGGCAATACACGTTTGGAGCGAATTGTTTTCTCTTTCCATGTTATGATGGAGTGGAATATTTTATTATGATCCTGGCAACCATTCATGATAAGGGTGATTCTTGGAGGAACCTCTTGATCCCAACAGTGTATACCCTTTTGATTATGCTATTAAAGGCTATGTTCTGGTGAGTGCACACCTGAGTGGGGATGCATGGCGGGCACAGCACGAATCTTTTCAACACGTTTATATACTTTCTATCACTGAGAATTCAGTTTTCCTTCTATCACGGGACTATTTATGTATTCTATTTTCTTTTGGAATATATGGAACATCACTGTTTTATGTTTACAGTCACTTTATATTTACCAATTTGCACATTATGTTTGTGTTACAGGGGTATTGATGAAGACAGAAAATGACACATATGAATGTTAGAATTTATTGATATATATGGTATGGGTTATGCGCCGCTTGTGGTCACTTGAGTAGGGGTGATATTATATGGTTTATACAGTTTATATATAGTATTTGAAAATTGATCAGTCCTGATGCACCGGGGCTCCAAAATATTAGGACAGTACATATACCCCCTAAATGACCCCTTTTTGGAAAGTAGACATTCCAAGGTTTTTAGAAACAGGCATAGTGAATGTTTTGAAGTTTTTGTCAATTTTTTTTTCGGAAAATTAAACAATTCAAGCAAATGTGTTTTTTTTTTTTCACAAAGTTGTCATTTTAACGGTAATTATATTATTTCTCAGTCACAGCATAGGCATACTTACAATTACACCCCAAAATACATTCTGATATGCCTCCTGAGTATGGAGTATAGGGATACCACACAGTCTAGATGCAAAAATCCCCTGTGTCCCTTGCAGAACGCACCGATGCATGTTTTAGAAGCTGTGCATGAGTGGCCAATGTGGGAGATCATATGGGTAAGTCTACCCGCATTGACATAGCTCCTGTGTGGCCATATATGTACAATAGTCGGACGGGTAGTAGTTTAAAGTGATATTAACCCCTTGGTACCGGCGCCTCCCAGCCTTCAAGGGTTTCAGAAGCCAGGAGGCGGGCGGGGTTTTAGGGTCATGTGACCGCTGTGATTCACTGTCACGGCAGTCACATGATCGGGAAAGGTCCCGATCGCAAGAGGAGATCGGGACCTTTCCATGAGTATCGGATCTTGTGCTGGAAGCGCTCAGGGCACGTGCTCTCAGCACATATGTTTTTCTTAGTTGCACGCAAATATGTGGCCCAGGCACGTTTGCGTGTGACCGGCGCCAGGAGGTTAAAGGCACATTTAAAAAAAAAATAACAAACATGTTATGCTTACCTGCTCTGTGAAGTGGTTTTGCACAAAGCAGCCTCCTGACCCCTCCCTCCTGCCTGCAGCTTGCTGTGGGGGCACATGAGCAGGCTCACTCCCAAGCCACTGCTCTGTCTGTCCATTCACACACAGGGCACTGCCTTGTGTGTTGTTTTTCAGCAGAACCAGCTCTCCTGCAAATGTAGCAGTCAGAGTGTTGAGACAAACCATTTACAACTGACAGGGGTGCTTACAATGATCATCTCTTATTTATTCATATAGAACTTTGATCCTAAAAGACAAACTGTTGCTATAATTGCTTGTGTAACAGCAATGTAAGCAGGAGTTTGGCTTTAGTTTGTTAGTGTATCTAAATCTGCTAGTATATCTAACACTCCCCTCCTCCAGGCTGACAATGCGCCTGTCTAAAGGGGCCCCTCTATTCCTTCATCCAGAGTGGGGGTACTCTAATACAGGAGGTGTGCTACTGGCCAAATCACCAGGTGAAATGGAGGGAAAAAGACTGAAAAAAACTAAGGCAGCCACCACATTTAATGATTGGTAAACTGCAATATATTACAATTTTGGTTTTGGGTTTAATGCCACTTTAAGTGTCGTGGCATTGTTAGTTTTCCTTTTTTTAGGCTTGTTTTCTTTTCTTTTATATTGTGATCTTGGAAGTTAATACACTTCCTCTCTTAGGGTGTCTTCACTCTGGATGGAAGAGCAATGGAGACACATTTGGACAGCAGCATTGTCATTCTTTTAAGAAGGAAGTGTAAGATACACTTGCAGATTTAGATGCACTTGAATACCAACTTAAAGTAAAAAAAACTGCAGCAGAACTCCAGCTGAAACTGTATAGGCAGGTACAGCAACATTGTTTTCCTTTTGAAATAAAGGTTTTACATAAATTATAATAAGCTGACTATTTTAAGCACCCCTGACAGTTTTTAATGGTTTGTCTAAACCCTCTAACTGCCACTTTTGCTGGACAGTTTCATCTGTTAAAAGAAGTTGAAAATTACTGTCTGGATCACCAGATGAAAATAAAGGGAAAAAGCCTAAAAAAGAAATCTAATGTATCTAAGAACCGATAAGCTGAAATAAAATATTTATTTGTATTTGGGACCCATTATTTTTTAACCACTTCCCGTCCGGCCCATGTACATAAACGGCCAGATGGGAGCAGAGTAGGAGTGGGTTGTCGTTCATAAACGGCACCCGCATTTATAGCCTGTGCGTGCTCCCTGGGAGCGTGTGGCACCGTGATCCAGTGCCCGCTGTACGGGACCCCTGTGTGAAGTCCTGATCATGTGATCACTAATTGGCCAATCAGTGGTCACATGAATAATAGTAAGCAAGATGCCACTTGCTAACATCATTGCTTACTACTAGTGAAATTTGTGAATGATCACAGAGGTCACATAGTACAAGGCTATTCACAACAGCCTTGTACCATATGACAAGCTGCGACCAATCACAGCTCTCACAGTATTTCTCAATGGCTGCAAGAATGCAGTCAGAGAGAAGGAGAAATGATTGCTTTTACAGCCTTTATGGGTGTAAAAACAATCAGTGAAAAAAAAAAAAATCTTCATCACCCCCCACAAGTAGTACAGTGCCACTATGATGACATTGTACTGCTAGGGTGACAAGTATGTTAAATAAAAAAACACATAAATAATAATATAAAAATGTAATTTTTTTTTTAAATGATAATTTTTGGTTATAAACTAATTTGGGTTATTTTTTTTTACTAAAAAGATAACTGAATCAATTTTGGCCAAGATTTATGATGAAATATTATTTATTTGCAAAATTTTATAAGAAAAACACTTTTTTCAAAAATTTGGGACTTTTTCATTTATATAGCAAAAAAAAAAAATCCCAGTGGTGAATAAATACAACCAAAATAAAGTTTTATCTGTCTAAAAAAATGCTAAAAAATTCATATGGGTATAGTGTTGCATGACCGTGCAATTGTCATTCAAAGTGTGATAGCACTCAAAGCTGAAAATTGGCCTGGACAGGAAGGGGGTAAAAGTGTCCAGACTTGAAGTGGTTAAATGCTGCTTTTCATTTTTGCAGACCTGCTGTGAACACACTGACTTCAGCACTTCCTTCTCAAATGCATTAAAAATATTCTATGAATTACTTCACTAACTTCAAGAGCTGCTTTAAGGGGCACAGTGGAATCCTATATATAGTAATAAACATGATTTATTATGGCATTTACAAAAACAGACACCTCTTCTAGCTTTGAAAGAGCTTGTGAAGACCACCTGCATGGCTTCCTTGTCTTCTGTCCTCGGCCGGCCCTGGAGCTGACAGATAAGACATGAACATCCTTTATAAAAGGAAACAGTGATCTATGTAATTTCAATCAGGGTTTTTAGTCTAGCATTACATCCAGGACATCCTAAAATAAAAATTGTTCAAAAATAGCCCTTTAAGCGGAAGACATCAGTATACGATGTAAACAATCCACTTGTCAATGAATTTTGTGGTATCCCAGCACAGGTGCAATGTAGTCCATCTGGAGACATAGAGGTGGAGTCCATGTGGGACTTCTCAGTTAAACTCTAGAACAAAACAGGAAGACAATTTTTACTATTTTTTCTTTTTAAGTAACCATGAGATCCCATATTTTGCCATGATAACAATTACATTACACTCTTCCTTTGTGTAAACATATTTGACACATTTTCCTTGGTAACCCATTATTCCTATTGTCACTTGCTTTGAAAATGTGACTTTTAACCTTGCATAATTAGGTCAGTGCAGGACACCTTCCACTTTATTTCCTCCTGACTACTGTTGCTTGGGAAGTGGGCCAAATATGGAATAACGATATTAAAGGAAAGGAACAGGTGGGGCTCTTTCAGATCATGTAGGTTTGTATTTTTTTATAGATTAATATTTTTTTTGGCAAGGCTTGGTTTTATTTTTAAGTCAAAATAGTTTAGCGATTCCAAAAGGATATTATACATCCTGCAGCCTATAGATTTCCCACATATGATGGGCATGGATACAATGAAATAAACACAGGCCAAGACGCATTGCGTGCAATGATAGAGCAATTAATATTGCCAGGTGCACGTTTTATGTGATTCTTTACAGTTCAGTGTCATTCTACATGTAATTTAAAGGTTACTAGGCACAAGTTCAGAGGCACCCTGATCTAGCACTAATATTAATACCAGTGCTAAAAATATGCTGTTGAAGATGAGCCTGGATATTCAAACTTAGCATTTCCTTTAAGGCTGAGAGTTGTTGCTGTCATGAGAAAAAGTCTGATGGAAATTTGGAATGAGCTGACCTATCATAGACAGGCATTTCTAGTGCTTTTCTTGGAGACATGAACACCAAACAAATGTCCTACAGATCCATAACACCCAATTATTGTGATTTTTCTAGGCTCAAATATCAATTGGGCTGTCTATAGGGCCCTGAAAAGTTCCACAAATAACTTTGAAGGACCTCCAACACAGAGGTCAAATTAGAAATACAACAGACTAATGTTGCATTAGAGAAATGATAAGCATGGTGTTGTATTAATGTCACTCAACTCATGTTCTCAGGCAGCTCAACTCACTCTGCTCCTCCATCCCAGCATTGACTCAGCAGCCTTCCCATTTTTAAATTGTTAAAGTGTATGCATAGCTAATAGAGTTGGATAGAATAGAACCGTTTTCAGTTTATTTTTCTGTCCTGTTTGGGAGATTTCCTTTCACTCCCTTTCCTAGGGACACAACGGAAAGTGAGAGAAAATGTCTACAGCTGGTAACTGTCTAAGAAAGGTATTCCACCATAACAGGAACCCTCACTGGAAAATTTACCCTCACTTCTTGTTCTGTGACAGAAACAACATTTTGGATTTTTCCATCACTTTCTGGCTTGGTGGCAGTGGTCATCAGTGGTTCTATCCACTGCTACCCTATCAAGCTGAAAAATGTTTTGGCTGTGGATACACTATACGAATATGTAACATGTATCCATAATTTGGACCACAGGTTCACCTTAATGTCTGATTGTCCTTTTGATGAATGTTTATGAATATTTAGTCAAAAATGTACATTTCCTGTCCCCTGAGCCAGCTGTGTATTGCCACCCACTTCCTAACCTACCACAGCAAGAAGATTAGACAAGTCATCTACAAAAAGCA
The DNA here is from genome assembly GCF_062004578.1 of Staurois parvus. Classification (NCBI taxonomy): domain Eukaryota; kingdom Metazoa; phylum Chordata; class Amphibia; order Anura; family Ranidae; genus Staurois; species Staurois parvus. Next base: position 7,474,949 of record NW_028318001.1, read on the forward strand.
TGACAAGACTAGGAGGGGAGAGAAGCTGAAGGACACATTTGCCTGCTTTCTGTCATTACACTTAAACTGCCCAGTACAAAATTAGGAAACACCGGCACCCTATTCTGATAGCAGTTTGATTCTAGGTTTCTAGATCGAGAGTGACTGTACTATAAATACAATGCACTATTTCACAAACCAAAATACACAAACTTTGCAAGGATAGCTACAATGTATAGTCACAGGTATTGCAGTCTGGAACCTTTTACTATATATACAATCATGTTACTTTCAATATATACAGTATGAATTAAGAAGGACGTAGAGGAAGAGTGCAAGGAACAAAGAGTAAGGGGACAACAGGCAGGGAGAAGCAATTGCCACAGATGTTTCTGCATCAGCAGCTTACGGCCAAGTGGGCTGAGCGATGGGTAGGGTGGGGATGATGAGATGGCAAACCTTACCTGGGTGCTAGAGGTTATAAAGGAAGAAAGTGAGGTAGAGGCACAACATCAGTGAAACAGCATGTTGTTTAGGGGCAACTTGCAGAGGAGTGAAGGGAGCAGCTTCACTATTCCACAGGAAGGCAATTCTCTATAGGTGCAAGCCAGTGCTATCCCATGGTCTACTCCCCAAGATCAACAGTCTGGGCCTATTTTAAATATCTTCTACCAACAGCACCATAGTGGTTTGACGCCTTTGCCTGTAGAAAAAAAGTTATGGTAAATCTACAAGTCTTAGGTACCAAATACATGAGGAGACACATGACTGTTCATCACATAGCATGGTGGGATCAGTACATGAAAGTTATGGTAGTGTCCACACGACTACAGACCCATGGTCTAGCAAACATGGGTAGGAACATTACATCACTTTTACAGAGTCCTTTGTAAATTTGCTGAAGGCTGGTAAGGATGAAAGATGGGGAATACCACTGGAGATGGTGGTGCCACCTGTATTCCGCAACTTGGTGATGGTGACAGCTCAGTCAACTGTAAACAGTGCGTTTCACTTCATTAGGATTCGTCTTTCGGCCAAAAATGTCATTTTCGGAGATGTGGATTTATATGAATGGACATAGTAATGAATGTCAATAAATGTCAATGAATCCAAAAAAAGTAATAACAAAATTAATCAACACATTTGTTTCATGCGGATGACATCACATGATGAGCTAGTAGTTTGGGACCATGGGTAATCAAATAAAATTTTTGAATTGGCTCAATAATTCAGATTCGGATAACAAATGGATCCAAATTTTGTTCCCTTTCGTTAATCTGGATACACATGACACCAGCTGATATTGTCCAATTAGCTCATGCCATTTCTCGGTGGGTTGGATTAACGTAGAAAAATATTGAATCTTTCCTATTTTATAATATATTGAATATATAGAAATCTTCTAGAAATACTTCCAACAAATATACCAAACGCATGACAAAAATGAATCAGTTCAATCAGTTCAATGAATATAATGAAACAAAATTCTTCAATGAACGAATGCATCCGAAACTAAATTAATATTTCTGGTGTGCATATGTCTAGTCACCTCCTCCAATGGTCTCATCTGGTTACTCATCAAAATCACCAGTCCCTTACATGTGACCAAGAACCTATGCAATAGCCCAGGCAAAACATCCCCTATGCTGTTTTGCTGCTGGTATTCCCTGAGGACATGAGCCACACTGGGGCAAAGATTTTGTCAGTACTTTAAGGACAGGCCAAGAGATGGCTGATATGTAACCATCTTGTGCCAGTCATGGTTGTGTGTAATAACAGCACCAACCTGCTATCGGGCCTTTGGCAGGGAAAGTTCACACTTTGGCTTGCCTAGCATACATCCTCAATTTGTTGGTGTAGCTGTTTCATGTTAGGTACCCTGGCTTGCACAATGTGATGTGGCAAACAAGAAGAGTGTTTGCCTGGCTGAAATTCAGTGGTAGCGCAAGTTACCTGCCAAATGCCTGATATGTGATATGCCTACACACTGGGGTTAAATGTTGGCCATGCTGCGGTGGCTGCACTTGCAGCAGTGCATTGTAAAAGAATATTTGTACAGGACAAGGATATGCTCTGTGCATCTGTTTTTTTTTTCACCTGATTTCTGGTTTGGGAAAGTCTTGTCACCATTGGAAGAGGTGACCAAAACCTGCTGTCACAGAGGAAGCAAAAAATGCACCCCCTGGAAGAGGTGCTGCGAAGTAACCTCTTATCTGCCTTCCAGGGAGTGATAGGATTCCCTTTCATGTCCAACCTGCCTCAGGTCCACAGGTTGGTGAAATCAGGAGCAGCAGTGGAATAAGTCCTTATTTTCAATGTGTCGGCCAGGCCTGATTGCTGGCTGCTGGTAGTGGTCACAGCCAGCACATAAAGCATATGAACTCAGATTATAGGGTAAAGGTTGGATGCAAACACCCTTAAAAATGACAACCCAAAGGACTTTTGAGTCTCCAGAATGGATCACTGGCTGCAGCTTGCCTAGTATGCATATGAGCTGCTGGGTTGCCCTGTGGCCAGTGTCCTTTCTGTCAGGTAAGGCGCATACATGTGTGCAGGCGCATAGATCCTGGAGGCCCTGTTAATGGCCGTGTGGCAGGTGCGCAAGATGTGCACATGCGCATGCAGGTGTACAAGGGTGCAGTAGCACCTGGTGGGCTATTCAAACTGTACTAGTTCCCTATTTCAGTGCTGTTTGGTCTATTACATTTCTGAAGCATCTGTCCCTGTTGCTGACCCGATCTGCTCCTAACTTTGCCCGAATGCCACCTGCACCAACCCCTGGCTTGTGTCTGGACTACGCTTCTGCCTTTCTCTTCTGCTGATACCGACTCTGGCCTGATTTCCGACTACTCTTCTGCCTAGCATCTGTGTCTGCTCTGCCTGCTAGTTTCTGACCTGGACTATCTGACCTTTCCTTGGGTCTTCTTCCTGCACCTGTACCAGCTGAGCCGTGACTGATATCAGCTCCTGCTCTTCGGCTAGCGTGCTACCAGCCAGCTGCCCCTGCATACCCTGATGCACATCAACATCTACAAGCAGAAGTCTCACTCACTCATGCCACTCTGTGCTCTAGCATTCCCTGTTACTTTACCAGGGCTCCTCATCCAGAGTTGTAATAGAGGCCTTCCTCTGCGCTTCAGGCTCCATCACCGGGTACATTACACTTTCAGAAAGAGTGCAGATTTATGATAGAAAACATAAATCACCTGTCCACTGACACAGTTGGCAAGCTCACCTTTAATAAAATGAACCAGTTCTGGACCAACAATGAGTACCACTGAGCACCTCTGCAGATGATGCTAATGAATACATTACAGTATTAACATCTCTTGGCACTGCTGCTGCCCTTCCACCATTACCATCTATTTCTACCATTACCAGATTCTTCCATTGCTGCTGGCCTGTCACCAGTATCAGATCCTGCCGCTATTACCAGCTTCTTCTGCTGCTGATGACCTGACCCAATAAGCACAAAAATGTTCTGCCACCTGCATGGCCTGCCAGCATTAACATCTTATGTTATCTTTCCTGTCCTATTCTGGTGCTCTGGAACTGTCAAAGTGTCACACATACGTACTTGGGAATTCATAAAGAGGGAATTCCCAATTATGTGTGGCATGACATTCTTTAGAATTCCTCTGTGCACAACAAATGTCAGTGCTTGTCCCAAATTCATGTACCTTTTGAAAACAAGTACATGAATTTGGGGCAAGCACCAACATTTGTAGTGTGGAGGTGCACTGAGGCCAGAGAGTCCATACAAATACTCCATCCTCAGTGCAGTTGGGCCTCCTTCCCTGTTGCCGCACCTGTCACACACACAGGGCAGTGACCGAAGATTTATGTAGCTGAGATGATGGATCCAGATGGGGATTCAGAAATACTTTCCATCAGGTCCCCTCCATTTATTATTGACAATAGGAAGAGGGTGGATTCCATAGCCTGCTGGCCTATTAAGGATTGGGAGTTGCAGCAAAAAACAACCATTGAAACATTTTTTTTAAGTAATAATGAAACAGATTGGGGTGCTGCTGTTATATGTAAGTCAAAGAATACTGTACAAGTTAAAAAAAAAATGACACATGCAAATTTTGTGATGCTACATTATGGTGTCACTGATGCAGTCACTGAGAATCATACTTTTCTGTTACAGCACATGCATAAAAACATCTCCTAAACATGAATTTTTAGAGTTGGGGTTTTTCACATGTCGCCCTTTGAAATGACATAAAACAGGTCCCTCTTCCCACCAAATAGTATTCTTTAAAACTGTGTTTGCACTGACACATGTCCCCCATGTTAGTGCTCAGCTCCCCATATCCATGTTTAACAAATCCTTGCCTATTAGCCTTGGCAGAAATGATTTGGACCCCCCCCCCCCATCCCCATTACTTTGTCTTAAATGAAGTTTGGATTAACGTTTACAGCTTTTGGAATGCATGAGTTTGATGACTGATCTGTAAATCAAAGCATATTTACTCATCACAAATCTTGATCAGCTGAATTACTATGCCTGGGAACCACATGTCAATTGATTTTTTTTTTTTAAATTGCTCACCTCTACTTCTAGGGCGATTATAGACCTTCATCTGTCCTACTTGCAGGAAATTCACCCATAAAGAGAAGTGAAGAGATTCTGAGGTCAGGTCAGGTTTATACTTAGGGATGCAGGAAAAGTCAGTCCAGACAGGTCAGCTTGTTAATTGAGGTCATGGGGAAAATGCTGACCCACCCAGAAAAGCCCCTTGACAGTCATTGTATAGAAGAAATGAGCCATTAATTTACACTTCCTGATGGTGAAAAAGGAAACCTCTATTACTGGTTTATTTTTAGCAAGGGGAGTCATTCAACATGTATAATCTATACATTGTGACATTGCAAGAATGAAAAATATCTAATTGATTTCATCGCAATTACAACAAAAATCAGCAATGCTACATTTATTAAAAGCAAGGTATGTATAAAATCAGATTTTTTACAACATTAATTCAAGCTGCAGCTGCACTATCTGTAGGAAATTACTTTTAGCCTTTGTCTAATGAATGCATTTCCATTTTTAATCAGTTTCTGATAAAATGCACTAACAAGAATGTATATGTTGTAAAGTGCATATAGGGACCTGTTTACCAACAATACAAGGAACATTGCTGCACTGTACTTCAGATCAACAAGATTCCAGCAGTTTATTGTGGTTAGAAAAATGGTTATCCCATTGTTTTCTACAGGTTTCAGCACACTACTTATTTTTCCAACATGATGAATAACAAGGTATTGGTATGCTGAAACAGGTTTTCTATGTGATAATGAATGTAGCATGCATTGATGTAGTTCAGCCAGCAGATGGCGCACTTTGACAATCTAATCAAACATGAAGGCTGAGCCTAGGAATTGTTCAAAGGCAGCAATTGCTGACCTCTCATTCTATGTGAATTCACTGTCTGACATGCTGAGCCTCTGGGCCCAGCATTTCCTGAGTCTCAGACCTTTGAACACACAGGCAGATCAGAAGCTCTGACTTTCATGGTATGCATGCTTGTGCCATGTAGTAAAGGAAAATAGTATCACTAGAGTTCGCTAGGCAAAAGAAATTCTGTAATGTTGTTTCATTACAGGTTTTCTTTATAATCATGAACTGGTATGTCTGAGATGAAGTGTTAAACCAGCCATATACCATACAGTCTCATTTAGATTTACAAAATCTATGCAATGTGCAGTCAAACCTAAACAATCCATTTAGTTAGTATAAAATATGGCAGGCCCTTGCACTACATTAATAAACAAAATACCCTCTGAACAATTATATAAACCAGTGGTCTTTAACCTCCCTGGCGGTATGATTATTTCAGATTTTTGGTGCTGAAAGCGGTACCATTTTTTTGCATGGAAATATGTATTTTTTTTATTGTAGGCCTGTAATTTAGGAATAACTTCCTGAAATCTGTCCGAACAAGAGTCTAGTAAACATTCTGGATATGATAAAACTTGAAACACGAAATCATAAATTATAATTTAATACATACTCATAAAAAATAATAATATAATAATAATAAATTTAATTCAATAATATAATCAAACCAAAAACACTGAAATTTTAAATATAGCGCCAAGTTCGCACATCACTAAGCAAAGTCGCAAAATCGTTTTCAGTGTCTGATGATGAATTTCCCCATGAATCATTATCACTCAATTCTGCAAGTAGTTCTGATTTACTATCGCTGTTCTCTAGCCGGTCTAAAACTGATTTTGACCTAAAGGGACGCTTTTTGGATGCCATGGACTTTTCTAAGTTTCCAGGCAGAAAGAACAGTCAAAATGCAGGCAGGGCACAGGACAGAGCACTAGGGACAAAATGTATGTGAAATGCTTTGATACAGGAATGTTTTGCTATGAAATAATCGTTTTTAAAAAAATGTCATTTTTTTTTAATTTTCAAATTTGCCGCCGGTTCCGGCGCCCGTACGTCCCGACGTCACAGGGACCGGAACACAGAAGCCGGATGCCGGCATCGGCCGGAGGAGATGGCCGGGGATGCTGCAGGGGATGCATCGCGGGAGCGAAGGACAAGGTAAGCGCTGTAGGGAATCCCTGTGCAACGCTGCATGGTAAGCCCGAGTGTAGCTTGGGGTTACCGCTTTTGGTACTGAAACTTTACTGTGAGCTACACTCGGGAATACCGTCAGGGAGGTTAAACTATGGCCTGAGGGCCAGATGTGGCCCTTTGCTAGCCTTTATCTGGCCTTTGGGACACTATTCCTAACACTGACACCAAAGGTGGGGCATAATTCCCCCAACTGACACCAGCAATGGTACACTATTCTTCCCACTAATATCAATGATGAGGCCCTATTCCATGCACTAACATCAATGATGGGCCAATATTCCTTCCAATGATAGCAATGATGGGGCACTACTCCTATTGACCACAGGCACTATGCAACTGAGACCTTGTTTACTCTCACTAATGTTGGGCCTGAGACTTTCTCTATCCCTGCCGGCCACAATTCTGGCCCCCTTAAAGTCTAAAGGACAGTAAACTGGCCCTTTGTTTGGAATGTTTGGAGACCCGTGATCTAAACAATAAATGTATGTGAATATTAATAGGCTACTTTCTGCGCTGACTTGTGTTCCCACAGTTACACAGAATATTTATACTACTATAGTGTTGAGCAGCTATATACTGTAGAATAATTGTGCACCAAAAATTACTTAGTACAAAGTTGCAAAAATTAACCTGCTTGCTGGAAATTTTATATCATATAACTCACATTCATATAATAGTGATAACCCCACTTAGCTTGTTTTTAACACACTCATCGTGTATACAATCCAAAACAATACATTTAATAATTCAACAAGATTGCATACAAGTCCAACATGCTTGTTCATAAAAAGTGCCAGAGAATAAATCCAATGGTGTGAATCCCACGTGCTCTATCACCTGTCACCTTATGCTCTCACCTGGAGATATCGACCTATATGGAAAAAATACAGTAGGCATCACTTCACCTTCCCCTTTTGGCTCCTGCTCTGACAGACTTGACCTATCTGCTCCACAGACTGGAGAGCCCTTGCACTACATTGTTTATAGTGCATGGTGACCTTTAAAAGTAGTCATGCAAGATCAATTATTTATTTATTTATTTCAGGTACTTGTATAGCGCTGTCCATTTATGCAGCGCTTTACACATATATATATTGTAAATTCACATCAGTCCCTAACCCTCAAGGGGCGTACAATCTAAGGTCCCTAACTCACATTCATACATACACATACTAGGGACAATTTAGACAGGAGCCAATTAACCTACCAGTATGTCTTTGGAGTCAATAAATGCATTTCTACGACATTACGCCCTGCACTTAAATTGAAACTGTAGTCTTGTAAAAAAAATTCTCTCCAGATCTGCAACATTCAGGGCAAAATTTTATGCAGGAATGAGATTCAATTTCTGGTCAAGCATGGGTTCCAAGCAGTCCCAGCGTGATTGCCATTCACAGATATGGTGAACTAATGAGCACTTTCGGCTATCTACCAATTATGCACTTTCTGGCCTTTGAACTTTGGTCTGCTGGCTTGGAAGGGCCAATTAGGAGGGTGTTGGGATAACCCAGAGCCTCACTAAAAACGTTGGGTTCCCAGCAGCCATATTAACAATGTGCCTAGCTGCGAGTTGGAAATCTTGGGGAGTGCAGCTGATAAACTGCAAAGGGATAGAATCGTATAGGGCTTGTAGGCACTGGAATTTTAAAGTAAAGGTAACCCTTACAGAATGTCTTTTAAGTAGCAAAATGCTGGGTTGTCTTGGGAGATTTCTCCTTTTTTCTGAACTCCCAAACAAGCTTTATAAATTTAGCAATTTGAACGGCTGAAGAGAAGACTGCATATAAACAGGTACAACTTCTGTAGGAGGATTTGTTTAATCTCTGTGTATCACCTGAGGCTAGTCACTTCACTGGGTATATGTAAAGGTTTACAACCACTTTAAAGCTTACAGTACATGAGATTCTAGGAGTTGGGTTTATGTCTGCCTTAACAAACTATGCTTGAGTTTGAATCACAGTTTTCCTGTGTGCCCTGTCTGTGCACACAGCTCTGTACACCCAAAAATTATGTTTAGAGTCAGTATATGCCCAAAACTGACTGATAGCTAGCTCTTCAACTGTCAACACCTTAGCTATTTTTTTTATCAACTGGGTTATTTTCCCTTTTTTTTTTGCATAGTTTTACAGAGAAAAAAATAAGTACAAGAACAGAGTGCACTTAAACTATCTTGCATTATACTACCTACACCCCCCTATCCACATAGATTAAAAGTATTCTACTGCTGGACACTTTTCAGCTCCATGCACACGGGGTGTTTTGATAACACTGGTAACGCTAGCTGTGTAAAGTCTTACTGCAGATGAGGTCTTACTAATGATTTGTACCGGGGTAAAATGATATCTCTCTCTCTGGAGTCTATACCTCTTTTAATACAAGAGAGGATTTTGCTCGCTTTAGAAACCGCAGCTTGGCATTGCATGCCATTATTAAGCTTGTGATCTACCAGAACCCCCAGATCCTTCTCCACCATTGATTCCCCCAGTTGTACCCCCCCTAGTATGTATGATGCATGCATATTCTTAGCCCCCAAGTGCAGAACCTTACATTTATCAACATTAAACCTCATTTGCCACATAGTTGCCCAATTAAACAGTGCATTGAGGTCGGCTTGGAAGTTGAAGATATCCTGTAAGGGCGTTATTCCACTGCACAGCTTGGTGTCATCTGCAAAGACTGAAATGGGATTTTTAATCCCAGACCCTATATATCGTTTATAAATATATTAAAAAGTAAGGGTCCCAACACTGAACCTTGGGTACTCCACTAACAACCCTAGACCATTCAGAGTATGAATCATTAACCACTACTCTCTGAATATGATCTTTTAGCCAGTTTTCTATTGAGGAAGGCTAGAGTATGGAGCCTGGGAGGGGAGCCCACCTACAGGCAGGTCCCTGGAGAAGAGGATCTCCACTGCCTCAACATCTCCCAGGGAGGACAGCCTGTGTAGCAGGAAAGGGGGGAAAGGGCAGTCAGGTGCAAGTCCCAACTAGCTTCTCAGCCGGGACTATTCAATTGACAGCTTCCGGGCCCCCTTGCCCAGGGAGTACCCTTAGTACATACTAATAATGGCAGCGATCAGCGAATTATGACGGCGATCAGGGATTTATGGCAGCGACCAGCGACTTATGGCGGGATTGCGGGACTGCGGCGGACATTCTGACATTGGGGGGTACTGACTTGGGGTCATTGACATTCCCAAAAACACTAATACAGTGATCAGTGCAAAAAAAAAAAAACTGACACCTTACTAATGGTAATGGGGAGGAAGGGGTTAAATTTATTTTGCAGGGAAGGGTTATAGGAGTGAGGGGAGTGTTTTACTAGGGGGCGGGGGTGTGTGCTGGGCGGGACAAGGCTGATCGAGAAAGAGAAACTCTTCTTTCTCAATCAGCTAATCCTCAAGCTGACAGGGAAGTGACAGACAGCACAGCTACTGCAGCTGTGCTTTCTGTCACTGTTTGCTGGCGATCGCAGGAACATAGCCGCTAATGAGCGGCTGTGACCCGGCGACTGACATCTGCGGCGGTGATCCGCGGGACAAATAGGGCGGTGGCGCGCCGCCTATTTGTTTACAAAACACACGTCTTAAAACGTGGTTTTGCCTGTGAGTGCCGCCCTGCCGCCGTATATGTACGGTGGCTGGGCGGCATGCGGTTAAGTTTGGGGAGCTCAAAGTGCAGCATCCATTTGTTACTGACAATCTGTTCTTGGAGCTACCTGTTCTTAGCAAATGTTTCCAGTAACTAGCAGTCAGTCTTTCTTCTCTTGCTTTGGAGTTTTTCTCCCACTTACAGGAACATTTAATTACATATTGTAGAGTTTTTTGCAAGTGTTACAGTTTCAATTTAGCAAATAGTAATTTTCCTTAAATCTGCAATAATATGTAATGTTTAGGTTCCTTTCACATGGACGCTAGTCAATATCGCTTAGGTAGAACCGCTGCTTCAGGTGTACACGGGGCCTAATCTAGCCTGGGGGTGCAGTAAAAAAAAGTTAGGGGGCATAATTTCAGTGTGAAAGGGATGCATGGAACCAAAATTCCTTGTTCACTCGGCACACTTCTGTACCACAAAGTCATAACCCCGAAGTATCTTCTGACAGGTAGTGCAGAGGTGGTGCAGGAATGAACTGGGAATGCTGTCATTAGTTTATGGTAGTTAAACAGAACCTGTGCCCCCTTATATCATGTGGCCCTAACAGAGTCCCTCCTTATGTCAGGAGTTCTTCTCAGAGTTCCTCCTTACATCAAGGCTCCTATAAGAATCCCTCCTTACATCAAGTGTCCTCACCACAGTGCCTCTTACATAAAATGTCCACATCAGAGTACCCCCTTACATCAATTGCCCCCCTCAGTGTGCCCCCTTACATGAACAGTCCCCATCAGGTCTCATGGATTTGTAGATGCACTCTCAGCAGTCTGGGGGGAACAACTAAAATCTTGGGGGGCATAGCCCACCCCAGCACCCCTGTAAATCTGGGCCTGAATGTACAGAAGATGATCCTGCCTCCACCTGAATACATGTTTGATTTAGCTTACTGTGAGCCAAGCATTTGAAGTTAACCTTAATGGGCAAGTTTGATAGACAGTGCCTATTGTCCTACTCAGCATGCCAAGTTAAGTTTACTGTGAACATGAAGCATGAAGGAAATTTAAAAAAAAACCTAAATTTTTGCTTGCACTTGATTGGATGATGGAAGTTCACCTCATTCACTAAGTTCTGGGGCAAATTCCCTTGCAAAGTGCAACTCCCCTTGCAAAGTGACCAGCTTTTTTCCCTTTAGTAAATCACCCATATGAGTTGTTCATTTTGTAACTTACACGGGGCTTTGGCCTATGCCCATGTGACGGCACTGGATATTTGATGATTGGCACAGCACTGTCAAATGGAGTGAGGTTCTCCATACTCAGGAATACAGAGTATTTTATTTGTTTCTAGTAGCTGGAGTGTCAGGGAACCAATGGAAAGGTATGTGCTGCTGGGGAGGGGGGTAGTACAGAAAACCTGTTGTTTTGTCCTGCATTGTACAAAGTACAGGTTTGCTTTAAAGCAGCATTAAACCCAAAATCAAAAATATAATACATTGCAGCTTATCAATCAATCAGCTTACTAATCATCAGCTTACCAATCATTTTATATCTAGGGGGTAGAAAATTGTGCTTGCTTTGCACCTTCCCCAATGTCGCATTGCAGTTGCATTGCATTGATGTGAACAGGCACCATTGCAATCAATGTGATTTGCATTGCCATGCAAGTCTGTGCAATTCAAGTTGCATCTGAAATAGCACTATTGTGAACCAGGCCTAAATATTGTTCTTTAAATACTGTATTGCACTCTATCAGCAGCAGCTTATGGTGGGAAACTTTGACAGCTGAAGCTGCCAGGCTTGTTTGTAAACCCAGATGAACATCATAATAAGCTGACATCTAATTATGGTACATGAACAAGAAACAGGCCCCTGACTGTTTGCCAGAGAGTCAGTGCGGTCCTAGATTTCCCTGAATGCTCATAGATTTACATCAAAACATAGATTAATCTGAAGACTGCAGCCAGGAATGAGATACAAAAATGTAATATAATTCTTTATTGAAGCGATTGTAAGGGAACAAACAAAGGAACACATTTTGCAATAGTTTTACGTAACTTGATTCTAGCCTGTTTTTTTCTTTCCAGTTATTGGCACTTTGACCAATAACTCGTATCTTTTAGACTGTATTAAATCTTTTGCCCTGTGTACTAAATAAACTTTGTGCTGATACCATTTCTTGAAAGCTATAGCCTTTAGCATTTAATGGCCCAATATTTTCTGTTATTAGAGATTGCTTTTGTTCCTAATTGTACGTGTTGGCTAAATATTCTTTGAATTTTCATTGAACCGTCCCAAGATCAGCCTGTCTTTGACCAGCTTTATTTTACCGTGTACATTTTAAAGTTTACTCTGGAGAGCATTGTTGATATTGATACAATGGTGCCTGTGTCTCTATGTAGCTATAACACTCAGCACCACCAAGATAAACCTGGTCTTTATTGGTAAAGATTACCAAGGTGTGGCATGTCTTTATTTACGGTTGCTACAGGACAGCTCATTAGAGAACAAACAGTGACTTTTTCCATCAAATATGTTTTCTTTATTCAGCAGAATAAAGCAGAACTGAATTGTACATGAGTACATGAATGAGGCAGAGCAGAGCAATACACGGACGTCTAACTGGAAACACAGCGCTCCTTCCTCTGAGTGAATGAGGTTTTAGAATCCACCCAAGTAAAGAGCAGGTACTGCATACCATGTTCACTATCATTCCAGTTTATACACACATATATATATATATATATATATATATATATATATATATATATGTAAAATTGAATATATATATTAGGTTATAGCTTTGCTATGAGTGCAATGATTACTATATAAGCAGGCCTGTTCAGTAAGGCAAAGACCAATGTGTAAAGTACAGTTTAACCAATACAGATTTTTCTGAAAGGTTTTGCTATGACTTGTTATTAGGGACAAATGTAATGATTTTGGTGAAATTGCACTGCAAAATTGCAGGTTTTGTCATTGGCTTAATTTTGAAATGGAAATGAAAACTTTCAGTTTTTATCATTAAGCTGTTTATATGATATTTGATTGAAAAAATATATAAATTTTTGGGTTGGTGGGCATATTTGGAACACTTTAGTTAATTTTATTAAGTGTTCTTTGCGCTTTTCTTTTATTGTTGGTATTAATTAGTTATGTACTGTTGCTTTAATATTTTTTTTTACTTTATTGCCTGATTTTTTTCTTTCTGCTGTAAAAAAAAAACATAAAAAGATAAGCCTACTGTGAGGTCCTCTATGCAACAAAAACAGGTTCAGAATAGCTGAAAAGAGCTTCTGCAATCCCCATAAGCCTTTTAAAGCAGAGTTCAAGCCGTTTTTGTGTTTAATAAAAGTCAGCAGCTACAAAAACTGCTGACTTTTAATAAACACACACTTACCTGTCCCAGAGTCTAGTGATATTCTCACCCGCGCCGTTCCTTCTCCCCTTTTCTCCTCCATGGCGCTGGCAAGTCAACTATGTGCACCTTCTGTGACAGCTTGCGGCTTCACAGCCTGGTGCGCACTGCGCATGCGCGAGTCGTGCTTCGCCTCCTAAATGGTCCAGCTGTCTGCTGGGACCTGTGAAAGTTCCTTGGAGACTGCGGGAGGGAGGAGGGGCTGAACTTCCAGCTCACTTCACCATGGCGAAGTGAGCCACAGGTGGGAGCAGGTATCCGCTCCCCCCAAAAGGTGCTAAATATGGCAGTGGAGGAAGGGAGGAGGCAAATAAGTGGAACTCTGCTTTAAGGCCCAATTTACTCTTAGAGAATGCAAAATAACTACTGTTAAAGTGATATTAACTAATTTTTTAAAAATAATAACAATAATAATAACATTAAAACTTACATACACTTACTGTTTTAGTTAAAGTTTTGCTCCTCTTAACTTCCTTCTCAAACTCTCCGTGGGCTGCACTCCCAGCTTAGGAGCCGCTGTCAGTAACCTCTGCGACTTTGGCTCTTGCTTTGCCTCTGTGTGCAGTACTGTAAATGGCTCCACATCACATTGTAGATCAAAACTGGAACAGGCACGTAGAGCAGATGCACTCAGAACACCATAGGTCTTAGCAGGCACAGAGGGCCCCATCGTAATGTGAGTCTGGCAATTTTTCCACAATCTCACAGTTTTTGCTGACATTTTATAGAAATAGACACTGTTAGTTTTATTTAGAAACACCTACTATACTTTATAACTCATTATTGCTCTTAGTAGCACTTTCTTGGAAAATGACTGTATTAGAGATTGTGTCAGTGTAGAGCCATTTCATTTCTTTCAGACATAAGGATTTTTTATGAACCCAAGATATGCAACTTTTATTCGCTTACAGTTGATTACTTTTATCTTATCTTCTATCTATGCAAAAATAACTGAGGGATCGCCATACTAACACAAGCGATGATAGTGCGGCTATCTCCCCCGCTGTACCTTTGTATTTTCAGCTCTTGCAGCCATTGGCTACCAGCACTGATCTGATGCTGGTTTTCCAGCATACCCATTCAACTGAAGCTGGTTGTAGAACCAACAGCAGTATACATGGGCCGAAAGTCATCTGGTTCTTGCCGAACTGAGCATTTTTAGATGATTTTCGACCCATGTGTACCCATTTTAATGGGATTCAGTGGTACAGAATTTTCACTGTAAACTGTTGTTATGACAATCAAACCTAGCAGGTAAATTTAAGGGTAATCATTAATGACTTAACCAGCTGAGGAGATGCATTAAAAGACAAGGATTACCAAACAGCTGTAAAAGTAAGTAAATAGCGTAAGAAGGCAAGGACTGAGAGAGATTCAATTCAGTACATGCTTGGTCAAGTACTTTGCGATTAGATGTAGTGGGAGAAGATTTATAAGTGTCCATTTTTTCTTCTAACCATTTCCCTAGTTGCAGTAATAGACACATGCAATCTTTTTTTCCACTTGGAGGCAATTTGTATATTATGTCCACGCATCAATACTTTATAAACCCCTCAATTGGTTGACACTGGTGTAACTCGTACCTAATTTAATTCAAAGTATCCTTATGTTTTAAACTGAACTTCAACTATGTGTGTGAAGGGCAGTAAGGAATCATTCATGATCCAAAGTGAGGTAGTGGGCATCAATAGAATGTATTTACAGGACACAAAGAGAGGGTCATGGTCAGACCAAGCTGAAAGTATTGATGTAGAAAGTACTAGTGGAAGAGATTTATTTTTAAGTCCCCCGCTGTAGGGAAAACTCACAAAACTAGCACCCAGTGCAAAAAAAAGTGAGGACACAAAAGTGAAGCACACAAAAAAGTTCACAGGATATATGTCTAGCCCTCCTCCGTAGAGAAAGGGCCCTAGTCCTGATCTCCTGGGGTGCAAGGCTCCTGACAGGGACTGAGGCACTCACTGGTCCACCCGGCCGAAACTAGGCAGACCCCTTTCTTCAAGAAGCCCGTCGAAGCAAGGGCACCCCGAGTACTTAGTGGGGATCCCCCGAAGGGAGACCCCATTAGAGGAGGAGACCCTGATCATAAGGCCACATGCCTCCCCCCCAAGACTTTCAGGGCAGGCCCGAGGACCTACTAATCAGGAAAGTGAAAAAGAGGGTACTGTGCTGTGGAAAAGTGCAGGTGACAAACATACATAAAAAAAAGGGATAGGGGAAAGGGGAAGTATATAAGTGCATTTGAGCCATAGTGTAGTACTATGGCGGGTGTGAATAATATATGAAGTCTTTGGTAAGAATGTGGAATTCACGCCAGATATCTACCAGGTCATGGTGAGCTAAATTACTGTTAAGCCTTTTTAGTCTGAAAAATCTTTTGAGTCTGTTGAATGACAAGCTTTGCATTCTAGATTAAATTTGAGTCACCTGATAATAAAAGAAGTCCCTTCTGGTGGGATGCCAACAGCAAACACACATGGGAGAGGAAGGTACCAGGGTTGATATTGGGAGTATAGTAAGTGAGTATAGTCAGTTCCTTGTCCTGTGCCTTGAAGGAGGAGGTGTCTAACTTCGGGGTAAATTATTTGTTACAGTGGAAAGGGTTATTCCTGAAATGCAATCAATATGCCCTGCAATTTTGTAGAAGCATTGGCTTGAAAAATATGGTGATATTTGACATAAAATTATGTTGGTTTTTAGGAGGAAGATAAGTGAGTTTCCTGCAAGCATAACGTGTTCACAAGATGTTTTCTGGGCTATAAAAAAACTTTGACATGGTTACGGGGTGAATTCAGTCTTCAACATTTAAAGGTTAGCCAGTTAACCACTTGCCTACCAGGCACTTATACCCCCTTCCTTACCAGGCCAATTTTCAGCTTTCAGCGCTGCCGCACTTTGATTGACAATTGCGCGGTCATGCAACATTGTACCCATATGAAATTTTGATCATTTTTTTCTCACAAATAGAGCTTTCTTTTGGTGGTATTTAATCGCCACTGGGCGCTTTACTTTTTGCGCTATAAATTAAAAAAAGTGCAAAAAATTTGAAAAAAAAAAAAGTTTATTTATTTCTTTTATAAAATTTTTCAAACAGGTATTTTTTCTCCTTCACTGATTTGCGTTGATGAGGCGGCACTTATGGGCACTGATAGGCGGCACTGATGGGCACTGATAGGCAGCACTAAAGGGCACTGATAGGCAGTACTAATGAGGTGGCACGGATAGGCGGCACTGATAGACAGCACTAATTAGGGGTCACGGATAGGCGGCACTGATATGCAGCACTGATAGGCGGCACTGATAGGTGACACTGATGATGGGTACTGATAGACGGCACTGACTGGCATCACTTCTGGGCACTGACTGGCGGCACTGACTGGCACAACCCCTGGGCACTGACTGGTGGCACTGACTGGCAGCACTGCTGGGCTGCA
The DNA here is from genome assembly GCF_062004578.1 of Staurois parvus. Taxonomy (NCBI): domain Eukaryota; kingdom Metazoa; phylum Chordata; class Amphibia; order Anura; family Ranidae; genus Staurois; species Staurois parvus. The sequence continues at coordinate 7,491,973 of NW_028318001.1, forward strand.
TTGGTGGGTGGCACTGGTGGGCAGCACTAGTGGGTGGGCACAGGTGGGTGGCACTGGTGGGCACAGGTGGGTGGCACTGGTGGGCACAGGTGGGTGGCACTGGTGGGCACAGGTGGGTGGCACTGCTGGGCACATGTAGGTGGCACTTCTGGGCACAGGTAGGTGGCACTGCAGAGTGGCACAGGTGGGGGCACTGCTGGGCACAGGTGGGGGCACTGCTGGGCACAGGTGGGGGCACTGCTGGGAACGGGTGGGCGGGGCTAGTGGGCGCACTGCTGGGCGGAACTTGCGGGTGTCACTGCTGGGCACCGATCATCAGGGCACTGATCATCAGTGCCCTGATGATCGGTGCCGATCCCCGCTCTGACAACTGCCGGTTCTCGGCAGTACTTTCCTCACGATCTGACAGCGTGAGGAAAGTGCAGCCGAGAACCGGCACTTGCATTTCCCTGTGATCAGCGTGTCATTGGACACCGCTGATCACGTGGTAAAAGGTCGGTGGGATCGGCCTTTCACCACATCACGTGATCAGCTGTGTCCGTAGGACACAGCGATCACGGAGATCGCCGGGTGCGCGCCCCCTGGGGCGCGCAGGAGAGCGCGTTCTGGGAGGACGTCATATGACGTCCACTCAGAACTGGCCGGCCGCGGTGAAGCCGTCATTCGGCTATGCGCGGTCGGCAAGAGGTTAAGAACCATCATGAAAGCTGTGAAAGGTAGCCATATAAGAGTTGACCTCAAGAGACTTGGGGTAGACACAGAGAACTTAGCAGAAGGGGGTGCAAAGCAAGAACAGGTGAGAAAGAAAATGAACAAGGAAGAATGGACAAGCAAATCTGCAGTAAGGCTATAAGTATGTGTCGTGACACACTAAAAGACCCTATAGCAGTGCATATTAAAAGCATAACACTGGTATTAGTAGTGGGGGAGGAGCAAGAACACACCTGAACTGAATCCAACAAAATAATACTATAAGAGGGCCCAAAAGGAATTCTGCAGTAGTACAATGGGATATGTTAAATGTGATCCATGATAGCATTAGAATGAGCTGTAGTCAACAGAAAAACATGTTTCAAATCGAAAACATGTTAACAGGAGCTAAAACATACTAGTAGAGTAAAAAGCCAGATTTTCATTAATAGCGCAATGGACCTGAGCACTGCTAGCAACAATTAGGCCTGGTAAGGTCAGGCATATATTTGCTCTCCTAGATTTTTCAGTAAGCTAAAATATTTAGCATCCAACACCTTCTACCATAATAAAGGAAAAATCCATTTACTGTATACTGTATCCCTCCTCACCTTTAGGCGCACCCTGAAAACTCATCTCTTCAGAGAAGCCTACCCAGCCCTCACCTAATTGCTGATCTCCTCCGCTCTTCCCACCACTCCATCCCCCACAGCTATTTCCTCCTGTACCCTCCCTCCTAGATTGTAAGCTCCAAGGAGCAGGGCCCTCGAACCCCTCGTGTATCGCATTGTATTGTTACTGTACTGTCTCCCATTATAATGTACAACGCTGAGCAAACTTTTGGCGCTATATAAATACTGTATATTAATATAATAATACTGGTTTACATAACATTTCACTGCGCAAAGAATCAACATTGGAAGAGTACCAGTTAAATAGTTTATAACTACTTCAAATTCATTAGTGACCATAGTGACCATTATTCAATATTTATCTTAAAGGATAAGTCAGATAGGCACTATTTACATCTACACATGTAATATAATATGTACCTATGGCATTTAGGAAACATTAGTTAGGTATGAATCCAATAATAACTGACAAACAGAAGTCAGAAGATGAGTCCTTTTTGAGTACTGACTTGGTTTAGAGAATGCACCTCCTGTGAGGATCATGTTCCCTGAATACTATTTGATAACTTAAAACAAGGCTTCTTACAGACACCTAAATACATAGTTCAAATATCATGTCAACTGTCCAACCTGCCAAAAGATTTGTAATTCTGCCCAGCTACTTTTGTGATGCTTAGACCTCTACCAGACAGTTCTTTGTTTGTTAGAGCAAAATTAAAGGGTTCCCTGCAAAGAAGGTTGTAAATACTTACGTACCTCTACCATTGCCAAATTCAACAGATTGGTGTAAACACTGAACCATTTCTCCTTAGTAAGATTCATAATTTATTTTCTATCATTTAATGTTGCAGCATTATAAGCTTTTCATTTGTTCTTGCTCCTGGCAGCCAGTTTGAGGGAGTCTGTGTCTGATTGGATACAGAGCTCTCCCAAGATTTGGTAAACCATCTTGGACCCAGAAAGGCTATATATTTGGGAGTGAGATAGGCTCAGTGCAGAGAAAGGTTCCCAGGGAGCAGGGATAGCATAGGGGAAGCCTGGAGCACCCCTGATCACTTTGAGTGAGGGGAGGGATCTTGTTGCTTAGCCTGGCACCAGAATTGGGGCATGCTTGTACCCTTCTCTATCAGCACAGCACCTCATCTGGAAAGTCACTGCAGAAGCCTTTGGGGTACCTAGTTAAACAAGCAATCTTCAAGCAGGGGCGTCAATAGGCAAGTGCAGGGGTGTCCCTAGGCAGGTGTGGGGGGTGTGCGCCGCTCCGGGTGACACCTTTTCCACGGGGTGACACCGGACCAGCTCTACCAGGTGCAGACTGACCATTTGGGCACTGCACGAGGGCCCGGGGTCACTACAGAGCCCCATGAGAGGCTCAGTCCATCCCAGTATGTGCCGCTTCTGAAACAAGCAAGCATTGAGGGGACGGACAGTGAGGCAGGCACTTCGGACACCTCTCCTCCTCGGAGTTTCAGCAGAGGGGCGGGTCCACATCTCTGCCATGGATCCTGAAGTCAGGCAGCTGGACGGGCGGGCAGAGTATGCAGCAGGTCAGTGTGTAATCCCCGAACCCTGGTGATAGCACTGCAGTTTCATGTAGTAGGTGGGGGGGGAGAAAAAGGGCAGAGAGAGAGGAGGGAGAGAGGGGGGGGGGCTTGCTTTAAAACGTACCTTTTTGTGGAGCTCGTGGAGAGATCGGTTAATCCCGTATAGGTTGCAAGCCGACGATCCCCGCAGGATGGATTGGATCTGCGGATTGGGGAGGATAATGGATCGGACTCCGATCCATTATACTCAATCCGCAGATCTGATCCATCCTGTGGGGATTGTCAGAGGGGGTTAAACCAAGTGTTACCGCACCGGGTGACACCAACCCTAGGGACACCACTGTCTTCAATCATACAGCCACCTGTAAGTTCTGCATAATTGCACTTGTTACGGAATTGTAAAACTGACTTACTGTCCAAATTCCTACTTTGGGGTAATAACTGTGTTGTTGTACCCTTTACTATTCAGTACGTAAACAAGAAAATAATAAAAGATGTTGTCTTGCCTGGTCCCTTTAAATAACCACCATACAGTTAGTCAACCAAGAACTGTAACAAAAATGGAGGAAAATGATGTGAAGGAGTAACCTTCATCTACCCTAGGCCCTGATACATTTAATACTGCCTACTATTGCCTATAATTCCAGGAGATACATCACAGCCCAAAGTATTCCAGTTGAAAAGTAGTTAAAAAGTAATCATGGCTATGTTTTATCCACTTTATTACATTTCTATTAAATTCATCTGCAAGGAATTAAAATGTGATATCAGAAAGAATTATAAGGCTTATTACACAAAACTAAGTACTTAATGCAAGGGCACGAAGCAGACAGTCATCAGGCTGGTATGAGAAAACGAACACATTCATTCCTTTGTTTAATATTTCTTGCAAGTGCAATGTAGGTGAAAAAAAGAATGCAGTGCCAACATACAAACTCTTACCAACCCAGCATTTATTTTCATGTCACAGGGAGTAGCTGTGTGTTTGTGTTTGCTACGCTGCCTAAGACTCTTTTTTTTAACATTGGACAGCATCCAGTACATATCAGAAGTAGGGCCTAACTATGTGGGTTGGGACTCCATAGCAAAATTATTAATGAGCCCTCCTGCTCCTCTTATCAAAATCTACAGGGTGACATACTGTATGACGCTAATCACATTTTTATAGCAATTGTACAGAGCTGCCTAAACAATATACAGTATACTTTAATTTTATATAAATGTACAGTATTTGCCATAATGCAATCTGTATTATTATACAGTATTTATATAGCGCCAAAAAGTTTGCTCAGCGCTGAACATTATAGTGGGAGACAGTACATGAGACAATACAGTAACAATACAAAACACGAGGGGTTTGAGGGCCCTGTTCCTTGGAGTTTACAATCTAGGAGATGTATAGCCAGACAGTGCTGGGTCCTCAATGCTGCTAGACCTTATAGCTGTGGCATGGTCACTATATATCCATATATACCTCTTTGATGCTCCAGTGTGAGGGCCACATTTGTGTATACATAGCTTAAAGTGATACTAAACCCAGGACCCTGCATTCATTGTATCTGGTCTCCCACAGTACACAGAACATGGAAATGCAAATATTTGAGTAAATATAAACTGTTAAATACCTTTTCTCATCAGCAGTATATAACAGTCTTGTGACTTCTATCAGTGTCAAGCAGAACATTGGTTAAAATGTCTCCCCTGATTGTCCTATGAGGCTGCAGGATCCCTGACCCTCTGTCTGGACAGTGCTGATTGGTCCTGTGCTGATCACATGAAAAAGAAAAAAATCTCTATACACACCAAACTGAGTATGTGCAGCTTGCCTCCAAGGCTCTGTTCTATCAGCAGATGGATTAAGGACAGTAGAAGAAGGGGAGGATCAGAGAGGACAGGATTAAACAGCCTTTTTACACAATGCGTAGGATTAACCCCTTAGGCTCCACAGTGAGTATAACAAGCGTAAAACAAAAAACCCGCCAAAAGTACAAAATGTGGGGAGGTGCCACCAGCTATAACTGGTAGGAGGTTGCCTAAATACAATGAATAAAAACCAAAGAAAAAATAAAATAGGCTACACACCCATGAGGCTTCTCTCAAACCAATGTTTATTGCAAATATATTATTGAAAATGTGATAAAAATTACAATACATCGTAGATACAAGTGCCAAACCCCGCCCGTATAGTTCCCCCATAAAAAGGACACCCCCAAAAGAAGACATAAAAGGGAGATGACCTATCCACCCCAATCCAAGGCTACAACACCCAACACACACCACCCCTCCGCACGCCCATGTTGTTGAAAACATGATAAACATTATCTGCAAGGATTTTGGACTGGCTACATGTTATATGCATAGAGACTTCTGTACACATATATTGTTGACCCACCTGCCCTTCTTGGATTCCTGAGGCATTAGCCTATCTCCCCAGTTCATCAGGCAACCAGGTCCCATAGTTACAGGGTCCAGCCCACCATCCAGCATTAGGTAGCTATCTGGTGTCTATCCAGGTTGGCCCCTTATTGGTTGCTTGTACTCAATGACACTCTCTGTTCATTATTGATACAGAGAGGCATTTGGGACTGGCTCCTATGACATTTGGGGCATTCTGTGGGGTGTTCTTTAGGGCTGGCCACTAGAATAGGTGGGGGTATTTTTTGGGATTAGGGAGGAGTTAGTTGGCGAGTGTTTTACCTCAGCTCCTCTGGGGGGGATGGTTGGGGTGGGTTGGTCATGTGGGGTGTGTGCGGGTGCTCCTGGGGGTCACTGTGATGTTGGGGGGGGGTATTGTGCAGCGGGGTGGCGTGGATGTTGTGGCCTTGGATTGGGGCAGATAGGTCATCTCCCTTGTATACCATCTTCTTTTGGGGGTGTCCTTTTTATGGGGGAACTCTGGGGAGGGGGCGGTATGGTCGGGATTTGGCACTTGTATCTACGATGCATTGTGATTTTTATCACATTTTCAATAATATATTTGCAATAAACATTGATTTCAGGGAAGCCTTATGGGTGTGTAGCCAATTTTCATTTTCTTTAGTATAACAAGCGTACTTTACTGCATATACAGACTGATTTATCTGTTGTGGGTTTAGTAACACTTTAAGAATAGTCTTGTGGAACTGCCTCCAGCACTGAGGACATCTGTCAATGTACACATCAGCAATATTCATTCTGGGATTATATTGTCAGTCCATATTGGGTTTTTTTTAAAATGTATGGTCTTTTTTAGTTTATTTAGCAAAAAATAAAAACCCCAGTGGTGATTAAATACCACCAAAAGAAAGCTCTAGTTGTGTGAACAAAATTATACAAATTTAGTTTGTGTACTGTGTTGCATGACCGCGCAACAGTCACTCAAAGTGCGGCAGCGCTGAACGCTGAAAATTGGGCTGGGCAGGGAGGGGGTAAAAGTGCCCGGTATTGAAGTGGTTAAACATAGCCAATTACAAGGCACCAGCACTATCACATGGGACGTGAAATAGGAGGAGTAAGGTCAATACTCATGTCATCCTTGAAGTGCCAGGTCTTTTGCATTGCTCCTAAACAGAGTATCATGGCAGCCAGGAATGGTGAATGCAAGCTGTTTTGCGGGGGATACTAAGTGATCCTTTTCTTTTGCCCTGCATGAGAGATGGTATGGTCACTTTACTCATGTCTGTTTGAAGGCAGATTGTGTATAAATCCATTTTTAATGTTCTCATTCTGTGCAGAAAAAAAGGTAAGAAAGTGTGTGGTCAGCCAGAAATAAACTGAAAGACCTGGATTAGAGAGAGAAGTAATATTAATAAGCTGTAAAGTGCTGGGATTTTGTATCTGCTGGAAATGTTCCAGTAAGAATGGCTGGTCACATTGCTGACAGGCTAGGAACAAGCAGTCCGTCACTGAACAGTACTAGTCTGCTGAATCATATAAATGTAAACAAAGCTAATGAAGTTTGTCGACAGGGTTTAGCAACACGCCGTACAAGCCTCTGTATGAATTATTTATTGTTAGTACCATGGTGATCCACATTACCTCTATTTGTATTTGCTCTACTCTCACCGATTACATAAAACAATTCACTGCTACTATAAATGCCTCCATAGAAACTGATCCTAGCAAACGTCCTACACAAAGTCACGTCAAGCTGCTGAGCGTTGGGCGCAATGTTGCCAAGCTTCATCTACCTGCACACTCCAATCCCCGCGATGTCCGGAGCTCATTCATCTCTCACCTATAGCAGACACTAAACAGGCTTCACTGCTTCCAGTTTTCTGTTATGGGGTGTTGCAATCCGAACACGTCATACTATACCTACAGCCATGAATTATTGCAATAGTCTAAAAAATAAATATCACGTCTATAGTTTTCTATTTGCATAAATCAGTGTTTCAAGAAAACACAGTTACTTTTTAAAGGCAAATCTAGGCGTGTGCCCAATCACTAACATCTCAGATAAGATTTACCGTGTTAGTGTCCTTTCAAAAAAGTAATTTTCAGTATTTTTAAATCTGAGTTTTTAAAAATTCTGTCATTAAAATGTATGGTCTATGGTCAAAATATGCACTCACCGGCCACTTTATTAGGTACACCTGCTAGTGCCAAGAAAATATCTCCCACACCATTACATTGTTGATGTTGAGGCAGGATGGATCCATGCTTTCATGTTGTTTACACCAAATTCTGACCCTACCATCTGAATGTCGCAGCAACCAGTCTGCCCATTCTCCTCTGACCTCTAACATCAACAAGGCATTTTTGACCACACAACTGCCTCTCACTGGATATTTTGTGTTTTGGACCATTCTCTGTAAACCCTAGAGATGGTTGTGCTTGAAAATCCCAATAGATAGACAATTTTTGAAATTCTCAGACCAGCCCATCTGGCACCAACAACCAAGCCACGTTCAAAGTCACTTAAATCCCTTTTCTTCCCATTCTGATGCTCAGTTTGAACTTCAGCTAGTCATATTCACCGCACCTAGATGTCTAAATGCATTGGTTGATGCCATGTAATTAGCTGATTAGCAATTTATGTTACCAAGCAAATGAACAGGTGTACCTAATAAAGTGGCCACACTGTATTTCAATAATGTCTAACCTGTTCTTGAAAATTGTAAACTTAGTTTGTGAAGATCCCTGACCAATTACTTCTTTGAACTTTGTGACACATACTGTATGCCCTTTGGGTAGACACTGCTGTGTCACACTTTTCATAGAGCCTGTAAAAAAGCTGCTAATTAGCCGCTAGGATTGCTTTTGAAAAAACAGCATCGCCGGCCCTTAAAACAGTACCGGGATATTGCCTGTAGCTGCAGGCATTATCCTGGTATACCACTTTCAACTGGCAATGTAAATATATATTAGCCGGTCTTAAACTTGTCACTTCCTATTATTAAGCTCTATGTTTCCAGCTGTCCTCTTGTGTTGTCACCCTATTACACGGGCTTCTGATAAAGACTACCAGGGATTGTTTTATGCAGAGATGGTCCACTATTGTCACCATTAGGTAGCCCACCCTGCGAATTGCCATGAAGCCATCGCTGGAGTGCATGAATGTACACAGGAGGTGGCTGCAAAAACTCTGTAGAAGATCAGTAGCATTGAGATGTAAAAAAGTTGAAAAAAAACCTGTATTTTAGAAAAGTAAATAGCATTCATTTAGTTTAGAGTCTACATCTACATTAAGACACAATTTTTAGCCTTATTTAATAAAATGAAGTGAAATGAAGAGAAGTAAGTCTGTACTCACATGACACATACTATAATGTACATATAACATTAAAAACAGTGGTGTATTTAGTTCAAGTGCTGCCCTAGGCCACACCAAAATGGGGCGCCATCCACCTCACCGCCCCCACTCACTGCCACCACCCTCTGCCACCACAGCTCATCATGACAATTACCCCGTATCCCCCCGCCGCCACCGAAAAACACCCCCCTGCGACCACCTTATCCTTGCACTAATCTTAACCTCTGGAATGAAAGCAGCATCCAGCCATACCCACAACCTCCAGCAGCGTGCATCCTCCTCAGATCCCATGGTGGAACTGAGGCAGTACCTCACCAGGTCCCCATCCCTGCCACTTGTGTTCTTTTTTTTGGAGGGTGGTGCTGCCCTCCTGAAAATTGCGCCCTAGGCAAAAGCCTTGTTTGCCTCATGGTAAATATGCCGCTGATTAGGAAGGGTCAGGGGTGGTGCATTGTGTTGCTGCCCACCTCTCCGAGATTCTCTGCTGAGAGCAGAAGACTGCCTTGTCCTCTGTAATGGGCTCCAGGTGGAGAAATGTGTGTATATTATAGATACAGGAATCTTGTGAGATTTGGTGGTCATTTTGGCATAGTTGTGGTATAGATAATGTTATTAAGTGTTCTTGCATGGCAAGACCACTTACTGTTATCTCACATACATATTTTTATTATTATAGCCAAATTTACCACCCCAACTCCTCCCACAGTTTTTACACTACATAGACAGTAATATACCGAAACGTGCGGAGTGTTCCCGATTGGTGTGCTATTACTTTGTGGAACATTTTCGCCGAATGGTTCACAAAATATCAGCGTTTTTGTGGTGAAATTGGTCCCATAGGATCAAAACGTTCAGCTATCCCTGTTGCCACTAAGAATGTCCGTGGCTAAGCCATAGTCCTGATAGTTTTCACAATATGACCATTTGTTTGCAACTCACTCCACCCATTGACATTCATTGAAACTCCACTCTAGCCACCTCAAATTTGAAGGGCAATTTCTAAACTGCGACTGTGCCTTCATTTTTAATATTTCAGAGACATACTATGCATCAAAATGTAGGTCTGGGTCTTGTGATTCTCACAATATAAAGCTCTTCGGTATAGTATTTATAGTTTTTAAACTACAACCGTTTGAAGATGGCAATCGGGGCAACAAGATTGCAATTAAATGTGCTATATAAATAATTAAAGAAGTATGATGGCGGCGGGAGCAGACATGTGTTAGGAGCTCCTGCGCTCCTAGCCCCAATCCGCTGCCATCCGGCCCGCAGCGGACCCCAGCGGGGCTCCTAAGACACTCCCGTCCCAGCCCGACCACCAGGGTAAGCTTCTGGACCTTTTCCCGGAGCTCCGGGAATCGCGGCCTACCCGCGCACCTGAAGCCGGGGGCCTCAATTTTTGCCGCGACCGGACCGCATCGCCGGACATCCGCCCGGACCGTCTCCGCTCTGATCACCGGGTACCACCGACCTGCCTGCCTGCCCAGGGCCCTCCCCATCAGCCCTGGGTCCTCATTGACTACCCTGGACCACCAGTTACAGCAAGCAAGGACCACCAAGCTGACAGCAGCCCAGGACCACCCCAGGATACCTGCACGGCAGCACCACCAGAACAGGTAAGCTGCCACCACCGATCCCCACAGACCTGCCAGCCTTCGCAGGGCCCTCCCCACTAGCCCTGTGTCCATCCCTGACCACCAGGAATCAGCTCAGGCCCACTGATCGATGCTCCGCTGCCCAACCCATACATCGGTTCTGGGCCCACCCCTGGACACCCTGCACCCAGCTACCGGGCACCCAGCTACCGCCCCTGGACACCCACCACCCAGCTACCGGGCACCCAGCTACCACCCAGCTACCGGGCACCCAGCTACCACCCCTGGACACCCAGCTACCGGGCACCCAGCTACCACCCCTGGACACCCAGCACCCAGCTACCGGGCACCCAGCTACCACCCCTGGACACCCAGCACCCAGCTACCACCTCTGGACACCCAACACCCGGACCACCCAGCGAATCAAGACGTCGCCCAGCGAATCTCCCGGACCACCCAGCGAATCTCCAGCCACCAACATCACCAGACGCTGTGCCTACCAACACCCCCAGACATCGCACCCTACGACCCCTCCACTCGCCGATCCACCGGACCCACTGAAGACCCCTCGGACGCCAGCATACTGCACTCACAGATTGCAGCTACAGAAGGACTCTAGTGGACTCCTCCACAGTGATACAGACTCTCCACATCACCTCGCCCTGACCCATATCCCTTCACCTCCCCCGACCTAAACAGCATGCCACCTGCACTTCTCCTCCTCGTCTTCCTCTCCTCCATCCCAAAAATCGCCTCCCTCTACCCGCCCACCCCCCCAAAACAGCTCTACATTGCCCCTTCACTTCTGCCCTCTCCCCACTACGGCACTCACCACCTCCTCCTGGTACTCCACTCCCCGGTCGACCCACGTGCCACCACTACCAGACCCACACGCTCCTACACCTCCCATTCCCATGCCACCCTCCTCACCCTTCTCCTTCTCCTATCCGCCGGGGACATCTCCCCGAACCCTGGCCCCTCACCACCTCTCCCCCCCTCCAGGGACCCCCCTGCCCCCGCCAGCCGCCGCAACCCCCTCAACCTCATACCTGTGCACCTCCTCCCCGCATCCATCCCCCCTCTCTCGGTTGCACTTCTGAACGCCCGCTTGGTTTGCAACAAACTAACTGCCATCCATGACCTCTTTATCTCCCGCTCCCTCAACCTCCTAGCCATCACCGAAACCTGGGTACAGGCCACTGACACTACCTCCCCTGCGGCACTCTCCCATGGAGGTCTCGTCTGGTCCCATTCACCAAGACTGAGCGGTCACAAAGGTGGTGGTGTCGGCCTGCTCCTATCACCGCTGAGCACCTTCCAGGTCCTCCCTAACCCACCCTCCCTAACCTTCTCCTCCTTCGAGGCTCACTGCATCCGGCTCTTCTCACCCACCCCCCTAAGGATCGCAGTGATCTACAGGCCCCCCGGATCCATAGCCCGCTTCCTGGATGACTTCGCCGCCTGGCTTCCCTTCTTCCTCTCCTCTGAGCTACCGACCATCATCCTCGGGGACTTCAACATCCCCATCAATGACAACACCCCAGCTACCTCCCAACTCCTCCACCTAACCTCCTCCTTCACACTCACACAATACACTCAATCCTCCACCCACATCAATGGGAACACCCTGGACCTCATCTTCTCCCACCTCTGTACCCTTAACCACTTCACTAACACCCCCTTCCCTCTCTCCGACCACCACCTCCTCACGTTCTCCACCTCCCCTTCCCCTAACTCCCCCCCCCCAGTGCGCCAAACCATCACCAGCCGCAACCTCCGCAACCTGCACCCGGCCCCCCTCCACTCGGCTGCCGACCGCTTACACGACAGCATCCTTCCACTGTCATGTCCTGACCTAGCCACTAACACGTACAACGACTCACTATCAGCTACCCTAGACTCTCTGGCACCCCTAACCACATGCAACATCAAACCCAGACCGCTCCAACCATGGCAGAACGACCACACTAAATGCCTCAAACGTCGCAGTCGTGCGCTGGAGAGACTATGGCGCAAAACCAGGTCCCCTCATGCATTCTCCCTCTACAAATCTGCCTTCCTCACCTACACCTCCTCCCTCCACGCCGCCAAGCAGGCCTACTTTGTTAACCTGATTAACACCCTCTCCACCTGCCCTCGCCGACTCTTCTCCACCTTCAACTCCCTGCTCTCTCCCCCCCCTCCTCCACTCAGTACCTCACTTACCGCCCACGAGATTGCCACTCATCTCCACAACAAGATTGACGCAATCCGCAAGGACATAGTCAACTTGCAATCTACCTCCCCATCTAGCCTCCCCCCTTCCATCACCCCCTCATCTCTCCCCTCCTCTGACCTCGCAACGGCACTGCCCCCCACCACACCCAAGGCCCTGCCTACCGTAACCCCCCCATCACTGCACTCCTTCAGCCCTACTACCACTGAGGAAGTCAGCAGAGTCTTCTCAGAAGCCCGCCTCACTACCTGCCCCCTGGACCCTATCCCCTCTCAACTCCTCCGGTCACCCCCCTCTTCCCTCATCCGCTCCCTTACCCACATCTTTAATCTCTCCCTCTCTACTGGCGTCTTCCCCTCCCCCCTAAAACATGCGCACATCACCCCCATACTCAAAAAGCCCTCCCTGGACCCCACTGACCTCAACAACCTCAGACCAATTTCCCTGCTGCCACTCACTTCCAAGCTCCTTGAGCGCTTGGTCTTCGATCGCCTAAGCGCCCACCTGACTGACAGCAACCTCCTTGACCCACTACAGTCCGGCTTCCATCCCCTACACTCCACCGAAACTGCCCTCCTCAAAATCACCAACGATCTACTAACCGCCAAAGCCAAAGGCGACTACTCTGTCCTCCTCCTCCTAGACCTCTCCGCGGCCTTTGACACAGTCGACCACCCCCTCCTCCTTAATAAACTACTCTCCCTTGGCATCAGAGACACCGCTCTCTCCTGGTTCTCGTCCTATCTATCCCAACGCTCCTTCAGCGTTTCCTACAACGGTGCCACCTCCTCCTCACTCCCCCTCTCTGTTGGGGTCCCCCAGGGCTCTGTCCTTGGACCCCTTCTCTTCTCCATCTACACCTCCTCCCTTGGCAAACTCATACACTCTCACGGCTTCAATTACCACCTCTATGCTGATGATACTCAAATCTACCTATCCACCCCTCACCTCACCCCCACATTCTCCGCCCGCATCACTCACCTCCTAAACGACATCTCTGACTGGATGTCGCTCCATTTCCTCAAACTCAACCTCTCCAAAACCGAGCTTCTCATCTTCCCCCCAGCCCGCGCCCCCCCCCCATCCTTTCCATCACTACCAACAACACCACCATCAATCCCGCCCAGCAAGCCAAGGTCCTTGGCGTCATTCTGGACTCAAACCTTTCCTTTCAACCTCATATCAAATCTCTCACAAACACATGCAGGCTCCACCTCCGGAACATCTCCAAGATACGCTCCTTCCTTACCCCAGACACCACTAAACTACTAGTACACTCCCTGATTATCTCACGCCTGGACTACTGCAACTCCCTCCTCACCGGCCTACCCCAGTGCAGGCTCTCCCCGCTTCAGACCATCCTGAACTCAGCGGCCAGACTCATCCACCTCACCAGCCGCTCCACCTCTGCCACCCCCCTCTGCCTCTCCCTCCACTGGCTCCCCATTGCCCAACGCATTAAATTTAAATTGCTCACCCTGACCTATAAAGCCATTCACAACACTGCCCCTAACTACCTCACCGACCTGATTCCCAGGTACCACCCTACCCGTACCCTTCGCTCTTCACAGGACCTCCTTCTATCTTGCTCCCTGGTCTCCTCCTCCCACGCACGACTGCAAGACTTCTCCAGGTCCTCCCCCATCGTCTGGAACTCACTACCCCAATCCATCAGACTGTCACCTTCCCTCCTCACCTTCAGGCGCTCCCTGAAAACCCACCTCTTCAGGGAAGCCTACCCCACCCTCACCTAACAGCCGCTGCCCTTCCCTCCTCCTACCACTCCATCCCCCACAGCCGTTTCCTCCTGTGCCTCTACCCCCTCCCTCCTAGATTGTAAGCTCGAAAGAATAGGGCCCTCTTACCCCTTGTGTACTGTTTGATGTTACTGTTCTGTTTCATGTATTGTCCCCCCTCTATTGTACAGCGCTGAGCAAACCCTTTGGCGCTATATAAACTCGATAAATAAATAAAATAAATAATAATTAAAAGTTGAAATGCATTTCTCACTCTATCAAGCTTGCCATGTGCACTTTTTAAATCTGATCAATCAATTAGTTAGTGTAATGTTTACTATCTTTACTCACTCCAAACACTCCACATAGTTACTTTGCCCACTCCATAAAGTTACTCTGCCCAGTCCAACCTTTTCACAGTTACTCCAGCCACTCCAACCACACAACAGTTACTCCGCCCACTCCACCCAGTTACTCCGCCCACTCCAGTTGTAGACTACTGGTGGGGGCAAAAACACTTCACACAATTTCCCCAGAAACTGTAGGTTTTCTTGTTTATATATATATATATATATATATTTAAACGAGATAGACAAAAAAATTTAAACACTACATGATTTGCAGGTGTTGATAGCGAAATTGATAGAATATTGTTTTGCTTCCACTGTGTGATGAGACACCTAGCTAACAGGTAGGAAGTCTCCCTAGTAATACGGAGTCATGTCAGAGCTTACTGAGTTTCAAAGAGGGCAAATTGTTGGTGCCCACTTAGCTGGTGCCTCCGTTACAAAAGTTGCCAATTTATTTGCTGTGTAGCGAGGTACAACATCAAAGGTTATGACGCCAAATACAGTTTCTGGGAAAGATCGCCTAGGCACAGTTACATGTCAGGAAGTGCACTGCTATTTTCAGGAGAGATTCATAGCCGGTTAGATTTTTCAGGGTACTATTTGGGCAAGAGGACACTTATATATATTCCCTATAAAACAGCAAAACTTCACTTTTTGGGTACAGATTCACTTTGAATATCAAGTGCAGATAGCTGTCTTTTTTTTCGAAAGCAGACCACAATTTCAAAGTAATTCATAGCTGGGTATAATTTGCCTTTTCATGTGCTGAGACTTATACTGGTAACTTCAACTCCCCGAGCAAATCAAGAATGCAGCCTCCATATCCTGCTATTTTATGGCGGCAACCAGCTTAAATGTATGTGTACAGAGATTTGCCATTTCTGTTGCTGTTTCAAGTGATTTATTTGAAGTCCCAAGAATGTCTTATCTGCTGAGATTGAGAGGTGCACACATAATACCTCCCAGTTTCCTATGAGCAGAGGCTCTATTGTCCTGTCATACTCTGCTTGAATGATTATTCTAGGGTTGACCTTGACTGGTAAATGCATTTTTGACAAATCCTACAAAGTTTATTGTTGTTTCTGTTCACAGCATGCAGTAAAGAGCAGGTTCTATTTTCTGCGTCCTATTTATCTATATATTTCATTACAAAAGTACAGTGTTGTAGTACGTAGTTACCATGGCTCTGCTGTCTATTGAGCAATCATTCAAATTGAAAAAAATATAACCTATTAAATATGTATTGAGCTGTAATTTCAGCAGGCTCCACTGAAGGCCACAAAAAGATGGATTGGAGGACAGTATAAAAAAGTGCTTGAAATGAATCATTCTTGCAAATTAACCAGTTGAGTTTAACATTTATTTATATATGTAAGAGAAAGCCAAACCAGATAATATATATAGCATAAAGAACAATAATTGTATTCCAAGCATTGAAAGTAATTCCAGTCCATGTTTCTGGAGGCTGCTACAGTTTGGCAACAGTATGAAAGAATCAGATTAAGTCATTGCTAGTGAATAAATAAATTCTAGGCAATTATTATAAAGAAGGACCTTATACATACACTATATTGCCAAAAGTATTGGGACATTTGCCTTTACACGCACATGAACTTTAATGACATCCCGGTCTGAGTCCGTAGGGTTCAATATTGAGTTGGCCCAACTTTTGCAGCTATTACAGCTTCAACTCTCCTAGGAAGGCTGTCCACAAGGTTTAGGAGTGTGTCTATGGGAGCGGTTGACCATTCTTCCAGAAGCGCATTTATGAGGTCAGGCACTGATGTCAAACTAGCAGGCCTGGCTCGGAGTCTCTGCTGTAATTCATCCCAAAGGTGTTCTATCGGGTTGAGGTCAGGGCTCTGTGCAGGCCAGTTAAGTTCCTCCACCCCAAACTCGCTCATCCATATCTTTATGGACCTTGCTTTGTGCACTGGTGAGCAGTCATGTTGGAACATAAATGGGCCATCCCCAAACTGTCCCCACAAAGTTGAGAGCATCAAATTGTCCAAAATGTCTTGGTATGCTGACGCCTTAAGAGTTCCCTTCACTGGAACTAAGGGGCCAAGCCCAACCCCTGAAAAACAACCCCACACCATAATCCCCCCTCAACCAAACTTTACACTTGGCACAGTGCAGTAAGGCAAGTATCGTTCTCCTGGCAACCACCAAACCCAGACACGTCCATCGAATTACCAGAGAAGCGTGATTCGTCACTCCAGAGAACATGTCTCCACTGTGTCCACTGCTTTACACCACTGCATCTGACGCTTTGCATTGCACTTGGTAATTTAAGGCTTGAATGCAGCTGCTTGGCCATGGAAACCCATTCCATGAAGTTCTCTATGCTCTGTTGTTGTGCTAATCTGAAGGCCACATGCAGTTTGAAGGTCTTTAGCTATTGACTCTGCAGACAGTTGGCGACTTTTGTGCACTGTGTGCTTCAGCAAGTGCTGACCCTGCTCTGTCATTTTACGTGGCCTACCACTTTGAGAGCAACCCATTCTTTCACAAATGTTTGTAGAAGCAGTCTGTATGCCCAGGTGCTTGCCTTTTTACACCTGTGCCATGAAGGTGATTGGAAAACCTGAATCCAATGATTTGGAGGGGAGTCCCAATACTTTTGGCAATAGAGTGTTTGTAATACAATGTATTATACTGAGAATGGTTTACTTAAAATGGAATTCTGGGGTATTCCTGACTAAGTTTTTTAACAACTTGACCTCTGGAAGATTTACCCCCCCCCCGACCAGGCCATTTGTTTGCTCTACAACACTACATTACTTTAACTGACAATTGCGTGGTCATGCAATGCTATACAAAAATGAAATTTATGTAATTTATTTCCTACAAATAGAGCTTCCTTTTTTTCTGATCACCACTGGGTTTTTTTTATTTTTTGGGCTATAAACAAAAAAAGAACTACAATTTTGAAAAAAAAAAACCCAAAACAATATTTTTTACTTTCTGCTATAAAACGTATTCAATGAAACAGAATTGAAAAATATCAAATCTATTCATAAATATAGGCCAATATGTATTCTGCTACGTATTTTTGGTAAATATTGATTGGCTTGTGCAAAAGTTATAGTGCCTATAAACTATAGTATTTATACTGGAATTTGTATTTATTTATTTAGTTTATACTAGTAATTGCGACAATCAGTGACTTATAGCGTGACTGCGATATTGTGGGGACAATCTGACACTAACTGACACTTTGTGGGAACCAGCGACACCAATGCAGTGATCAGTGCTAGAAATATGTGCTGTCACTGTAATAATGACACTGGATGGGAAGAGGTTAAACATCTGGGGCAATCAAAGGGTAAACTATGTTCCTAACCCGTGTTTTTGTGATAACTTTCAGGTGCTTTTACTAAGGGGTGTGCTGGATTTTATTCCCTGGTTTAGAGGGAAACAAAATCCAGCACATCCCCACTGACAGGATGAAGCTCTGCATTGTTTACATATGCATAGCTCCGTCCAGTGTGTCTCCTCGCTAATCTGTTGGTGCAGGCGGTCATGCAGTGGTCAGCACCCACTGATTGGCTTCTGCTGTAACTAATCATTGCACAAGCGGTGTGCCTCCTACCTGGAAGTGCAGAATCACATATATATATATATATATATATATATATATGTGTGTGTGTGATTCTGCACAGAGCAGCCGCCCTGTAGCAGTAAAGCTGCTATAGGGCAGTTGGCAACTGGTTGAGTTTTATTTTTTTACAAATGCGTATAGAAAGGTGACTAACCAATACTGAAATATTCCATTATGTTAATATACCTCTGAGACAATTCCACATCTCTCTGCCACCCTGCTTTCTCCTCCTGTCAGCATGCTCATGGCACTACAGCACACCTAATTGGCTACTTGTGCTGTTTCTCCCATCTCTAAGCTCTGCTGTACAGTAGACTGCAAAAGGCAGCTTCATATTCTTACATTACTTATAGCGGTATAAAACCCAAAAGAAAAATGTAATACATTGCAGCTTACCAATAATTAGATATTGTGGCTGCATTAGTTTCCTTTTCTAAGGCTTTTTTGCTCTCTGTTTTTACCTGGTGATCTGGCCAGTAACACACCTCTTGTGTTAGAGTGCCTCCACTCAGGATGAAGGAGTACAGGACAGGATAGCAGACAGCATCATTGTCAGTCTAGGGAAGTAGGTAGTTTTAAATGTACTAGCAAATTTAAATACAGTAACAATTGAAGCCAAACTCCATCTTATATTCAGTTGCAGCGATAGTTTTTATTTTTTTTGGGGGGGGGGGATAAAGGTTTTACATAAATGAAAATGGATCATTGTAAGCACCCCTGCCAGTGGTAAATGGTTTGTCTCATCCCTGTAAACTGATACACCTAGAGGAGGGCTTGTTCTTTTGAAAAACAGCAGACTTACTGACTGGATTACCAGATGAAAATGGATCACCAGATGAAAATAGAAGAAAGCCTAAAAAAGAAAAGTAGTGTAGCCATCACATCTAAGAGTTGGTAAACTGCTTTACAATAAATGTTTGTTTTGGGTTTAATACTAATTTAAACCCGCTCCCACCTCCCTTCTAAATTTTATTCCAACTACCCTGTGAAAGGAGAATGCTTATACTTATCTGTTCTCAGAGTGATTTGGTCCAGTCACATGATCGGGTCCCTGCGGCTGGTTTCAGAGGAAAGGAGGAACAGCAAACAACGGATGCCCCATAGTAAGCCTATGTGTGATGTCACCTCCCAGGTATTCCATCCATTGTCAGTGCTCTCTCCTCTCCCCTGAAGCTGGCCACTGGGGAGATCACGTGACCAGACTGAAGCACTCTCAGAAGAGGTAAGTATAAGCATCTTCCTTTCACAGGGTAGTGAGAATAACATTTACAAGGGGGAAGCAGGTTTGGACATATTTAGGAATAGTCTGGAGTTCTACTTTAAATGTAATTAAATTACTTGTGTTCATGTCAAACATCTAATTATGTGCATGAGAATTTAAATCTAAATTAAAATCTTGGGGTCTACATACCCCTGCCATACAGCTAAGCCAGTTTAGTGAATACATTTTACTCCAGCACAGGTATGTAATACAATTTGATCACCAGCACACCCCTGTCCCCCAGCCCACCAAATGAACACTGTTCTTTCCCTTTTTCAGGAATAATGTGGCAGTGCCTGACTTGCTCACTGTGGTAACACAAGTAAGAGAAGTTTGGCCCCCCTCCTTCCTCCCGCAGTCTCACAGGTCCCAGAAGACTGCTGGACCAATCAGGATGCGCAGTGTGACTTGCGTATGCGCAGTGGGAATTCAGTTGTGAATTTACAAGCTGTCACAGCCTAGTGCCCACAGTTGAGATGCTGGCACTGGGAAGAGAAGAAGGAGAGAAGGGACGGTGAAGGTGAGAACATCGCTGGACCCCTGGACAGGCAAGTGTGTGTTTAATAAAAGTCAGCAGTTACAGTTTTTGTAGATGCTGACTTTTAATAAACACAAAACTGACTGAAAGGTACATTACTTATTCAATCTGATGAGAAGGTAGTTGAAATCAAATTGAATTCAGCATTATGTATAATACTGACCCTTCTATGAGATAATTGATGCAAACACAACCGCCATATTGAAATATAAAGGTGTTAACTGTCACTATCTCAATGAAACCCCTCAGGACCGCAAAAATGCACACTGCAAATGAACACTCATGGGAGTGAACAGAAAAGGGGGGACTCAGCCAATAAGATCTTGAATGTAATTACTGTCAGGTCACATAAAAAAAAGATGTAAAGCAAATGTAAAATTACAAAAAAATTGGTTACAGACTCAATGGGGTTTATTTACTAAAGCTGGAGAGTCCAAAATCAGACTCCCTTCTGCATAGAAACCAATCAGCTTCTAACCTCAGCTTGTTCAATGAAGCTTTGGCAATGAAACCTGGAAGCTGATTGGTTTCTATGCAGAAGGGAGTCTGATTTTGGACTCTCCAGCTTTAGTAAATAAACCCCAATGGGTCAATTAAATTCTCACTCAGCACTCTATATCTGGTTTAACAGCACTCCACAAAACCAGGACATCACTTAGAAATGGGGGGAAACCCAGAGATGAGAATCCACACATACAGTCTAATGAGAGCATAAATCAAGAGTCCAAAGTTTTTTTAGGTAAAATTGGTTCACAGCAGAAAAAACGAATGCATTTCATCAGGACTTCAAAACAATTCTAAATATAAAAATCATGAATATAAAAATAAATGTCATAAATATAAATATGCAAATACAAATACACACATAAGCCCCCATTCACACCAGATGCGACTTATCATGCACCTTGAAAGATCAAAGTCACATGACAAACTGCACCCTATCTGCCTCTATGGAACAGTTCAAATCGGTGCGACTTGAGTCGCAGAAATTTTGAAAAAGGCTCCTGCACTATTCCAGTGCGACCTGCATTGACATCTGTGCATGAGGTTGCACAGATGTTGGAAAGTCACACATGAAGTCCCACCAGGGGCGGACTGACAACTCATGGGGCCCCCGGGCAATAGGGGATCATGGGGCCCCTGTGTCCTTGCCCAAACTCAAAAAATCCTATGAAAAAGGTACCAGGGGCATCTCATAGGGCCCCCTACTGACCCCGGGCCCTCGGGCAGTGCCCGAGTTTCCAAATGGTCAGTCCGCCCCTGAGTCCCACTGATCAGCAGCTTTGACATGGTGCTCAAGTAGAGTGACTTCAAAGTCACACCTGGTGTGAACCGGGGCTAAAAGTCAATGAGTGTATATCCATTTAAATTTCCCAAATAATATCTAAATCCAGGAGCAAGCTTACTGTGTGGTCTCTATCTCTCAAAGTCATGCTTAACAATGGAGAAAGCTAATATACCAACAGATTTAGGTACAGAAGTGTGTGGGGGTTTAAAAATAGTAGTACTCCTGGTCATGGTTGACTGTTAGATGTGAACACAGCCTCATTTCTTAATTTAGTAAATCTAGTAATCTTTGTTGCTAATAGACACACTTGATATCACACAGCGTAATGTACAAGTTCAGTGCCCTACAGCAGCCACCTTATCTGGAGCATCATCATCTTCTGGTGCTGCAGTAATGGAATTATTTTAAGAGGCAAACAATGAAATCTGATTACTAAGGATGCATTCATACCTAAGCATTCCCAGGTTGTGCGCAGAAATGCACATTTCTGTTTTTCTGGGAACGTGCAAAAAAAAATTGTCAAAATGACAAAATGAGCATCACACTTGACATGCCATTATTTCTGAATGACTCCCCAAATGCTGGTAGCAGTCCCGTGTTTTGTTGCGCATCAAAATGCATGAAAAACACAGCAAAATTAGCAAGGCAAAGGACACAGCTCAATGCCAAAAAAGAGGACTTGAGCTACTTTGGTGTCTTTGTCGCACTTAGGACAGCCCATTTACAGGTCAATAGGCTGCCCTATGCTGTCATGCGACAAAAAAAATGAAACATGGGGCATGATCTACTGGCAGATGCTGGGTGGCAGACAACTCCTGGGACACTGCAAATAAAGACCTTGCTGGGGAATATTGTACAAGTTCCAGAAGGGAACTAAGTGCCAGAGGTTGCTTTATGGTCTGCTGCTGTAGGGTCCATTATATACTGGCCATTCCCTGCTACCTCCAGAAAAGCTGCTATTGGAATATTAGAGAGAAGTTTATTTTTGCATTGTTGCTACCAATTGGTTTGGAGTATCCTGTGACTCTAACCCCACCCCCTGTTAAAGTTCTTAAACAATAAATACAAAAAAGACATCTAAACTGGTGGTCTCCAAACTTCGACCTGAGGGCCAGATGTGGCCCTTTGCTTGCTTTTATCTGGCTTTTGGGGTATTATTACTGCAACAGTGGGGCATATTCCTGCCACTGACACTAACAGTGGGACACTAGTCCTCCCACTGACACCAACGATGGGACACTATTACTCTCATTGATACCAATGATGGGGCACTATTTCTCCAACTGACACCAATGATGGGTCTCTATTCCTCCCACTGACATCAATGGTAAGGAACTATTCCTCCCACTGATACCAATGATGTGCCACTATTCCTCCTACTGACACCAATGATGTGGCACTATAACTCCCACTGACATCAATGATGAGGCACTATTCCTCCCAATGACACCAATGATGTGGCACTATTCCTCCCACTGACACCAATTATGGTGCACTATTCCTCCCAATGACATCAATGGTGAGGCACTATTCCTCTCACTGACACCAATGATGTGGCACTAATGATGTGGGCAGTTTTATCTGGGACTTTTTATACACTAAGTTCACCAATTGGTGACATCACAATTTTCACGATTTTATGTTATTTATTTATTTAATAAAGTTTACTTGTAATACATGATAAACATACATCATTTATGATATTTACTCTTATGCCACATATTCTGTTTTAGCGCTGCACCTTCATATTGACATTCTTATTGGAAGGTTTTGTTTGGTTGCCTTTTTGGTGTTTTCAGCGGCTATTTTCCTCTGAGATAGAGCTCGCTTATTCATTCTTTATCTTGGTAAGAACCCCCGTTTGTGCAGTAAGCTATTCCCAAACATATCCACTGCAGGCTCAGTTTCTCACATACAGAAAGACTATTATAAAAACATGTCAGTAGCAGTGTTAGGAAGTTTCTCAAAGTCACCAATCATTATAATCTTACCTCAAAAGCTTGAATATGATTGATGATATAGGGCAGTGGTGGGCAACCTTTTTTTTCAACTGAGCCAAATCTCGCCAAAACCACGATTGAAATTTATTTTGAGAGCCACATTTTTAAAACTGAAAATACATCTCCCATATAGTAATTCATCCCCCATAGTAATTCATCCCCCATATAGTAATTCATCCCCCATATAGTAATTCATCCCCCATAGAGTAATTCATCCCCCATATAGTAATTCATCCCCCATAGTAATTCATCCCCCATATAGCAATTCATCCCCCATATAGCAATTCATCCCCCATATAGAAATTCATCCCCCATAGAGCAATTCATCCCCCATAGTAATTCATCCCCCATATAGTAATTCATCCCCCATATAGTAATTCATCCCCCATATAGTAATTCATCCCCCATAGTAATTCATCCCCCATATTAATTCATCCCCCATAGTAATTCATCCCCCATAGTAATTCATCCCCCATATAGTAATTCATCCCCCATAGTAATTCATCCCCCATATAGTAATTCATCCCCCATATAGTAATTCATCCCCCATAGTAATTCATCCCCCATAGTAATTCATCCCCCATACAGTAATTCATCCCCCATAGTAATTCATCCCCCATATAGTAATTCATCCCCCATATAGTAATTCATCCCCCATAGTAATTCATCCCCCATATAGTAATTCATCCCCCATATAGTAATTCATCCCCCATAGTAATTCATCCCCCATAGTAATTCATCCCCCATATAGTAATTCATCTCCCATATAGTAATTCATCCCCCATATAGTAAGTCCCCCATATAGTAAGTCCCCCCCCATATAGTAAGTCCCCCCCCATATAGTAAGTCCCCCCCCATATAGTAAGTCCCCCCCATATAGTAAGTCCCCCCCATATAGTAAGTCCCCCATATAGTAATTCATCCCCCATATAGTAAGTCCCCCCTGTGTCAATTCACTTACCTTTGCTCCGCGCGTTCCTCTCGTCGTGCTTCCCGCGCCGTTCTGGTCTTCAGGGCGGACTGTGAGAGGAGAGGAGTTCGTCACGCTGCCCCGCCTACATCCTGGCTGCCCCGCCTACATCCTGACAGCTGCAGAGTCCTGACTTTTGGGGCGGCCGCCCGAGAGGAGGGAGGGGAGCGGGCGGCCGTCCGAGAGGAGGGAGGGGAGGGGAGGGGAGGGGAGGGGAGGTGAGGGGGCGGCCGCCCGGCACACGCCTGTCCGAGAGGAGGGAGAGGAGGGAGAGGAGGGAGGGGAGCGAGGGGTGCGGGCGCCCGGCACACAGAAGAGCCGCATTTAAGCTTGTAAAGAGCCGCATGTGGCTCGCGAGCCGCGGCTTGCCGACCACTGATATAGGGGAAAGTGTAGCCAATGAACTTTGAGCATATTTGTAACAGGGTGTTGGTCTCCCTCTAGTGTGATTTGTGGAGGGTGTTGGATGGGGTACTATGTAGTACCATGATTTCTAATTGTGTGAGTTTTTCCTTGTATGCTGTGTACAATACATTTTGATACGGACATGCTATGCACTCTGTACTCTTTTTGAAATGTATATTTTTTTTATCTCTATTATATAGATATTGGTTGTGCTTTGGGTTTGTAGAGTCCTGAATTCAGAGGGTGTTTTTTTGGTGTTTTGCTTTGCATCTTATACCAAAGAATTCAGAACCCTTTTTTTGGATTTGGATTCCGATTTTGGTAGTACTTTTATTGGGTACTCCCAGTAAACATTTGATAAGCTGCATTAGACTTTGTCCATCTGCACTAGATCACACAGAACTCATTCTGATTTTATCAGCTTTTATTTTGCTGAATGACATTAGACTCTTGTTATGGAGATAAGAAGGTATCCCCACAGCTGCCCTCTTATCCGACCATGTAGTTATCAGGTAAAACAGCCTTAACTCTCTCCAACAGAAGCCACGCCCCACCGCATTTCGTCCAACGCATCTGAACCATGATTAGGACCTGGGGGTGGGCTGAAATGAATTGGGGCCTGGCTTTTGATGGAGAGAGCTGAGGCTGCTTTTACCTGATAACTATATGGCCGGATAGAAGTACTGCTGTGGGAATACCTTCTTATCTCCATAGCGTGCTTTGAATCAAGACACATTGTCCAGCTGGGAGTATTAGGTACAGATTTAACTACACTAACAAATCGAAGCCAATTTTCAGCTAACACTTTATACTCAGTTACAGCAAACTGTTTTTTTCCATTTGATATAAAGGTTTTACATAAAATAGATAAAAGCTGATCATTCTAAGCTCCCCTGCTGGTGTTAAATGCTTTTTTCTCTTCACTGTAACTGCAAGAGAGCTTTTCCGTTGCAAAGCAACAGACTTTCTGGCTGGATAATCAGATGAAAATGGAAGAAAGAAAGGAAACTAATGCAGTCATAACATCTAAGAACTGGTAAACTGCATAATAATAGATGTTTGCTTTTGTGTTTAAAACTGCTTTAACTGAAAGTGATTGTAAAGCTTGGGAGTTTTTCATTAAGATAACAAATTTGTCATGCATACCTGCTCTGTGAGAGCCTAGATCCTCCTCTTCACAGGTCCCCTGCTGATTCTCCTGGCTCCTCTCTCTACCAAGTGCCCACATAAAAAATCCACTTCCTATGGGGGAACTTGTGGGCTTGATCCTCAGCTGGGCATTCACCGGGGAAAGACAGCCTGAAAAGCTTGGAGAGGAACCAGCCCAGATAGAAAGCCTGAAAGCAGTTCTATTCACTGCTGCAGGACAAGGACAGTGTGAGCACCTCTTCATCCCCAGGGCCTAGAAGGGAGAGGTCTGCCGGATGCAAGTTCTGGCAAGTCTTCAGGGGACAGTTCATAGTTTACCCAATAACTTGTCCTGGGATCAGAAACTGTAGGCATGTGGGCTGGTATTCTGTGCACCAAGGGGACCAAGAGCTCCTACACATTCTCACGTTACTAGAAATTCACTCAGGGTACACCAAGCTCCCATAAGGGGTTCACTTTACTAAGGACTGTAATTGTTCCAGCTGGGACGCAGTTAAGTGTCTGTCAGGTTTTTTTATTTAAGTGTGCTAGAGCAGAAAACATCCTCATTCTGCTGTTTCTTCAATCAAATTGGGTATCCCATAACCCCTTTACCCTATCCAAGATTAATCCCTTAATGAAACAAAAAAAACCTAAGTTCATGGACTATTTACTAGCTCTGCAGGTACAAGTGTGGAAGATGCATGTTGCCTGGCTGTGCAGAGAGTAGGGGTGTCCAATCAAATCCAGCAGTCCTTATGAGGGTAGGGCTACATACATATGAAAATACAAAAAAAATGAGTAAATATAACTATGTATAAATAACAAACAATCAAAAGTTTTTGCAGTGACAATGCGCAAGTCTTCACATCTCCCAAAAATAAGTCCTTGAGTGAACAAAGTGAATGTAGCACATCATGTAAAAGAGCCAAAACACAACTTCCCATAGTGTAAATCTAGCATATAAATTTATTAAGAATGGTTAAAAAACAAACAAAAAAAAAAAATTCAGCATTCAAAACTACAAATCCCAGAATCCTCAGCAATGGGCATGTGTAGGGATGTCACAGCTTCCGTCTCTGCCCAATGCATTTTGTCAGAAATTACATCATCTGGGGTGATGTGCCGTAATTTCTGACTAAACGCATTGGGTGGAGCCAGAAGTTGTCACATCACATGTGCACTCATTGCCGAGGATTCTGGGATTTGTATTTCACAAATTTGCTCTAAGCATTTTTGTAAGTGTTTTTAACAATTCTTAATAAATGTATATGCTGGATTTACACTATGGGAAATGGTGTTTTGGCTCTTTTACATGATGGACCTTTGATGTGACGTAATGGGAGGTCGAGAGGAGAGATCGCCTTATTAGCTGCTGGACTGGGTGTAGACATATTACAACATTATAGTTACATAGTTAGTCTGACTGAAAAAAGATTAAAGTCCATCCATTAAAAAAAAAAAGTTATAATTCTACACCCACAGTTGATCCAGAGGAATGCAAAAAAACCCAATGATCCAATTTGCTCCTGCAGGGGAAAAATTCCTTCCTGATCCCCCAAGAGGCAATCGGATATTCCGTGGATCAACGTTACCTATAAATGTTAGTAACCAGTTATATTCTGTGTACTGCTCTGCATGCCATTATTAAACTTGTGATCTACCAGAACTCCCAGATCCTTCTCCACCATTGATTCCCCCAGTTGTACTCCCCCTAGTATATTCCCATATTCTTAGCCCCCAAGTGCATAACCCTACATTTATCAACATTAAACCCCATTTGCCACATAGTTGACCAATTAAACAGTGCATTGAGGTCGGCTTGTAAATTGCACTACAAAGCTTGGTGTCATCTGCAAAGACTGAAATGGTATTTTTAATCCCAGACCCTATATCATTTATAAATATATTAAAAAGTAAGGGTCCCAACTAGAGATGAGCGAATTTCTCAAAAATTCGATTCGGCTGATTCGGCGAATTCCAGTGTGAAATTCGATTCGATGCGAATTTCTTCGCTACGAAGATGACTTATAAAAAGGGTTTCTAGGCTTCAGAGAGCCTTTAAATTAGTGCAGAACACTGTACCTTTAATTTAATTGCCCTTGGAGATGAGGAAAGAGAAGGAGAAGGAGAAGGATGAGAAGAAGGAGAAGGAGAAGGATGAGAAGAAGGAGAAGGAGAAGGATGAGAAGAAGGAGAAGGAGAAGGATGAGAAGAAGGAGAAGGAGAAGGATGAGAAGAAGGAGAAGGATGAGGAGAAGAAGGATGAGAAGAAGGAGAAGGAGAAGGATGAGAAGAAGGAGAAGGATGAGAAGAAAGAGAAGGATGAGAAGGAGAAGGATGAGAAGAAGGAGAAGGAGAAGGATGAGAAGAAGGAGAAGGAGAAGGATGAGAAGAAGGAGAAGGATGAGAAGAAGGATGAGAAGAAGGAGAAGGATGAGAAGAAGGAGAAGGATGAGAAGAAGGAGAAGGATGAGAAGAAGGATGAGAAGAAGGAGAAGGATGAGAAGAAGGAGAAGGAGAAGGATGAGAAGAAGGAGAAGGATGAGAAGAAGGAGAAGGATGAGAAGAAGGAGAAGGAGAAGGATGAGAAGAAGGAGAAGGAGAAGGATGAGAAGAAGGAGAAGGATGAGAAGAAGGATGAGAAGAAGGAGAAGGATGAGAAGAAGGAGAAGGATGAGAAGAAGGATGAGAAGAAGGAGAAGGATGAGAAGAAGGAGAAGGATGAGAAGAAGGATGAGAAGAAGGAGAAGGATGAGAAGAAGGAGAAGGATGAGAAGGAGAAGGATGAGAAGACGGAGAAGGAGAAGCAGAAGGAGAAGGATGAGAAGAAGGAAAAGGAGAAGGATGAGAAGAAGGAGAAGGAGAAGGATGAGAAGAAGGAGAAGGAGAAGGATGAGAAGAAGGAGAAGGATGAGAAGAAGGATGAGAAGAAGGAGAAGGAGAAGGATGAGAAGAAGGAGAAGGAGAAGGATGAGAAGAAGGAGAAGGAGAAGGATGAGGAGAAGGATGAGAAGAAGGAGAAGGATGAGAAGAAGGAGAAGGAGAAGGATGAGAAGAAGGAGAAGGAGAAGGATGAGGAGAAGGAGAAGGATGAGAAGAAGGAGAAGGATGAGGAGAAGGAGAAGGATGAGAAGAAGGAGAAGGATGAGAAGAAGGAGAAGGAGAAGGATGAGAAGAAGGAGAAGGATGAGAAGAAGGAGAAGGATGAGAAGATGGAGAAGGAGAAGGATGAGAAGAAGGAGAAGGAGAAGGATGAGAAGAAGGAGAAGGATGAGAAGAAGGAGAAGGATGAGGAGAAGGAGAAGGATGAGAAGAAGGAGAAGGATGAGAAGAAGGAGAAGGATGAGAAGAAGGAGAAGGATGAGAAGAAGGAGAAGGATGAGAAGAAGGAGAAGGAGAAGCAGAAGGAGAAGGATGAGAAGAAGGAGAAGGAGAAGGATGAGAAGAAGGAGAAGGAGAAGGATGAGAAGATGGAGAAGGAGAAGGATGAGAAGAAGGAGAAGGAGAAGGATGAGAAGAAGGAGAAGGAGAAGGATGAGAAGATGGAGAAGGAGAAGGATGAGAAGAAGGAGAAGGATGAGAAGAAGGAGAAGGATGAGAAGAAGGAGAAGGAGAAGGATGAGAAGAAGGAGAAGGATGAGAAGAAGGAGAAGGAGAAGGATGAGAAGAAGGAGAAGGATGAGAAGAAGGAGAAGGATGAGAAGAAGGATGAGAAGAAGGATGAGAAGAAGGATGAGAAGAAGGACAGTTCTGTGACAGTTTCTGTCTATTTCTGACAGTTCTGGGACATTCACTCCATACAGCTGTTTCAACCGCTGTATGGAGGGAATGTCATGGAACTGTCAGAAATAGACTATTTATGACAGTTCTGGGACTGTCCTTCCATACAGCGGTTGAAACATTGTATCTATTTTTTTCCATAAATGACATTCTGCAAATACACTTAGAGGAGCGCTGCAGATACACTTTTTTCCGGCTTGGAATTAATCTTATTTTCATCCTACTTCTTCTTCTTCATCCTCATCCTCATAAGAAGAAAAAGAAGAAGTAGGATGAAAATAAGAATAATTGCAAGCCGGCAAAAAGTGTATGTGCAGAGCTCCTCTAAGTGTATCTGCAGAGCTCCTCTAAGTGTATCTGCAGAATAGAGGAACTCTGCACATACACTTTTTGCCGGCTTGCAATTATTCTTATTTTCATCCTACTTCTTCTTCTTCTTCATCCTCTTCTTCTTCTTCTGAGGATGAGGATAAAGAAGAAGAAGAAGAAGAAGAAGAAGTAGGATGAAAATAAGATTAATTCCAAACAGGCAAAAAGTGTATGTGCAGAGCTCCTCTAAGTGTATCTGCAGAGTAGAGGAACTCTGCACATACACTTTTTGCCGGCTTGGAATTATTCTTATTTTCATCCTACTGCTTCTTCTTCTTCATCCTCATCCTCAGAAGAAGAGGATGAGGATGAGGATGAAGAAGAAGAAGAAGAAGAAGAAGTAGGATGAAAAGAAGAATAATTCCAAGCCGGCAAAAAGTGTATGTGCAGAGTTCCTCTATTTCTGACAGTTCTCTCACAGCTTCTTCACATGTACAGCGGTTGAAACATCTGTATCCTAAATGGAAACTAATAGATACAATGTTTCAACCGCTAAACATGTGTTCCTTCTGTCAGAGAACTGTCAGAAATAGCGGAGCTCACTGCAGGGACACTTTTTCCGGCTGATCGGGAAATGTTCGATTCGCGCACCCGAAGTAGGCAAAATTTCGGTTTCGCCGCGAATCGAATATTTCCTGAAATTCGACTCGAATTCCGGTTCGCCTGGTTCGATTCGCTCATCTCTAGTCCCAACACTGAACCTTGGGGTACACCACTGACAACCCTAGACCATTCAGAGTATGAATCATTAACCACTACTCTCTGAATACAATCTTTTAGGCAGTTTTCTATCCATTTACATATGGATTTTTCCAAGCCCGTAGACTTTACCTTACACATTAGCTGTGTGTGGGGAACTGTGTCAAAACGCTTTTGCAAAATCCAAGTATACCATGTCCACCGCCACCCCTCTGTCCAAGGTTTTGCTCACCTCCTCATAAAAAGAAATCAGATTTGTTTGACAACTTCTGTCTTTCATGAATCCATGTGGTCTGTTGCTTAAAATATTTTTTTTCCAGCAAGAACTCATCTATGTGGTCTTTTATTAAACTCTCCAGTATCTTCCCAACTATAGATCAGGTCTATAATTACTTGGTAAAGGTTTTGACCCCTTTTTAAATATTGGCATCGAATTGGCCTTATGCCAATACAGTGGCACTATTCCAGTCATTAAAGAGTCCCTAAAAATTAGAAACAATGGCTTTGAAATGACAGAGCTCAATTCTTTAAGGACCTGTGGGTGTATGCCATCTGGTACAGGTGCTTTATTCACCTTTAATCTGTCTAAATATTTTTGGATCATATCATATGTGAGCCAATGTGGATCATCTGGAGCTGTGTCAATACCATGCCCATTATGGCCAAGAGCTCCCCCATGCTCCTTTGTATACACAGAGCTGAAGAAGGTATCTAATAAATTTGCCTTCTATTTGTCCCCAGTAACCCACTCTAGATTATTTTGTAAAGGGCCTAAATGCTTGGACCAGACCTTTTTACTATTATTATACTGTATATGAAGAATTTTTTGGGGATGGTCCTGCTATTTTTTGCAATCTATCGTTTGTTTTCAATGTTTGCTGCCTTTATTTCCTTTTTGCATATTCTGTTATATTCTTTGTAATGTTTAAATGATGATAGCTTTCCTTCATTTTTATATTTAATAAAAGCTCTTTTCTTATTATCTATAGCTTTTTTAATTTGGGCCGTAAGCCACATAGGCTTGATTTGTGGCCTTTTAAACTTGTTGCCCATGGGAATATGTTTTGCAGTGTGTTCACATACAATCTTTTTGAAGAACTCCCATTTCTGTGCTATGTTGATTGATGCCAATATTCCCTCCCAGTCTAAGTCTTGGAGAGCAGCTCTCAGCCTTGGAAAAATAGCTCTCTTAAAATTGAGCGTTTTTATTTTACCCGTATGTGCTTGCTGTTTAAAGCTAACAATAAATGAAATCATTTTATGGTCACTGCTACCCAGATGTTATTTTATATGGACGTGTGTTGTTAGACTTCTTTTGTGAGAGTCACATGGACACTGGTAAGCATCAGAGTGTTTGTGTGGTGTAGGACACATAGTGCCTTTTGGTTTCACATATCATTGGAAGAGCTTTATATCATTTGGAGTTTGTGCTACTTTCACTTTGTTCACTCAAGGACTTATTGTTGGGAGATGTGAAGTCTTGCACACCGTCAATACAAGAATGTTTGCTTGTTTGTTATTTATATATATTATGATATACTCAAATTTTTTTTTTAATTTTCATATGTATTTATTTGGGTAAGCACTGCACTTATTTACTATAGAATATTTAGAGGGGCTGCAGGGGGAATTGCATGTGAAAGGTTTTTACCTTGCAGAGGATGCATTAAGGTAAAAAGCTATTACCTTTTCAACCAGTTTAAAAAAAAAAACATTTAACCACTTCCTGATCGCCCTATAGTGGAACTACTGCTACAGTGTGGCAGGGCTGAGCAAAATCACGTATATATACGTAATTTTGTACTTCCAGGTAGAGGGTACTGGTGCTGCTGTTGATCACCGGGTCCCGGCTGGAGTTTCCTGGCTGACACCCGGCGATTGCCGAGGAACACTGACAGGAGAGAGGTCTGTATGTAAACAATATAGAGTTCTCCCTTGTCAGCACAATCATGCTGCTTTGTGTTGCTCTACGTAGCAGAGCAATACAAAGCAGCATGCTTACACAGTAAAACACACACAGCATAGTTTGTAAAACACAGCACAGCACACAGTTAACCTTTCGATTGCCCCAGATGTTAACCCCTTCCTGCCCAGTGTCATTAGTACAGTGTCAGTGCTTTTTATTAGCACTAATCACTGTATTAGTGTCACTGAGGATGTCAGTGGTAGTTAGTCAGTTCCCCCCAGTCCCACTATAAATCACTGATCTCCGCCATTACTAGTATAAAAAGTAAAAAATAAAAATTTCCAGTATATATACCGCCATTTGTAGATGCTATAACTTTCAAGTAAACCAATTAATTTACACATATTGGGATTTTTTTTAGCCAAGACATGTAATTGAATACATTTTGGCCTAAATTTATGACAAAATTTGATTTTTTAAATTTTTTTATTGGATATGTTTTATAGCAAAAAGTAAAAAATATTGGGTTTTTTTCAAACATTTTTTTGTTTATAGCACAAAAAATAAATAACACAGAGGCAATCAAATACCACCAAAAGAAAGCTCCATTTGTGGGAAAAAAGGACATACATTTCATTTGGGTGCAGCATTGCATAACTGTGCAATTGTCAGTTAAAGTAACACAGCGCCGTAGCACAACAAATGGCCTGATCAGGAAAGGAAGTAAATCCTCTGGAGGGCAAGTGGTTAATGATGTATTAAAGGTAACTGACCCTTTACCCCCCTTTAATTTACCCCTTTTATATCTGCTTAAAGTTCATCGTTAGTTATTGTTCTGAACATTTTCTTGTGTTGTGGTACATTTGCAGCACTTTACATGCATTTACCCACATGGAAATATTTATCCCCATGTAAGATGCACCTGCTGAGACTACAAAAAAATGCAGCAAGCATAAAAAAGCTACGCTGTGAACTGCACTTTGCAGCTGATATATATGGAAGCATTAAGAAAATGCTACCATTTCGTGTAAAGGTTTCTCCCAAAAACTGAAGCAGAATAATGATGAATCCTAACTACCGAAGACCTCTGAGATACATAGACAAGTAGTTGATTACGCCACAGTGCAATTAAATCTTGTCTAATCTGGATTAAGTAAAGAGGCCACAAATCTTATTATAGGCCTGGCAACAATAAAGGGCAACCATATGTGGATGTCTCATTGTACAGATTAAGCTGCACGAACAGCATCTGACAAAAGATATATCTAACCGGAATGTCAGAAGATTCCTTGTAGTATTCACATTGAGGAGTTTTTAGGAGTATAATAGCAATGCTTTATTCATCGTCAGGGTCATACATTTTCCTGTAAACATTTCTGTGGCTTTAATACTAGAAGAAAACATGTTATAACGCAGTACTGTTGGTAGTTAGTATTACACAAAAGATTGACTTTAGGGTTTAGCACTTAAAAGGAATAGCACCCTTTAAAATGAACACATAGTCTTTTCAATGATGTTTTTGATATATTTTAAAAGGGATCTGCTTGATTTAAATGATTTTATCAATGTGTCTTAATCTTTGACAAAAAACTTTTTCTATTTAATTAAATATGTAGATGGGAGATAGCAGCATATGAATATTACATATTCAAACACTGTTTCCTGCATTGAACACAATGCTCTCCCTATGTGGTCGGTCTCTTATGTTCAAACCCAAGCAGAAAATAAACCCCCTCCTTCTCCTCCTTCCTACTAACCTCTAGCTAAATGCTGGAAACCTTTCTCAATACTCTTTCTATGTACCAGAACCCACGGCCAGGAGACTTTCTCAGTCCTGATACTTCACTCTTTATCTGTTTTCATTTGCTGGGGAGTCCTTTTTTGGGAGTCCACATCATTGCCTGCATGATATGGACACTTCCTATTGACTGTCCAGCGTCAGGTCCTCTCAGGATCCAGAGGGTTGTGATGCCACCTTGAGGGGGCAGTAGAGGAATAACCTGCACATCTGGATTTGCAGCCCCTGCAGCAGGAAATGGCAGCAGCAAAGGGACCCTTAGGCTCCATGTACACGGGACATTTGGAAAACACTTCTGAACAATGGAAACTGACTGCTGGAAAATGTAGGTTAAAAAACGTCTGTTCAGCCACGTTTGCATACCGCGTTTATGTGCGTTTATGTATCTTTGTGTTTAGATGCATTTTTTAAAGATAACATCAGGAAACCTTCCAAAATGCCCAGAATGCACTGAAAAACAGTAAAAAGTTAACCATTTCAGACATTTTGAGAGAAATAGAGAGAGAGCAGAAGCACAGAGAGCAGTATGTGTTGAGATTACTTGTCTTTTCTGGTTGTATTCACTATGGATCCCATCATGAGCATAATACGGCATGTTCTACCATTTTTTCCTTCACACAAAACTTGGAACTGACTGCGCTGGTGTGCTAGGCCCATTTGAATACATGGAGAACGCTTTGCATGCATTTCTGATGATGGAAAAAAAGGTACTGGACATTTTAGATATGGAACAGTTAAAAAAACTTCTAAACGCAAAAGCTTCTAAACGCGGTTAGCCACGTTTGCACTCGTTTACAAGCATTTGAAATGCTGGTAAAATCTACTCCTGAACGCAAGTTTGGTGCATTCAAAAAAACGACTGTAAACTCAACTGCCTGTAAACAACTGTAAACAACTATGTGTACATCAACACCTAGGAAAACATTAGGGGGAGTTCAGGGGCTGCTGAAAAAAACACAGAAAAGCTCCTAAACATGAGTTTATCAGCTGCAGTGTACATGAACCCTTATGGTGGGCTTAGGTAAGTATACAATATCTTGCTTCACCGGGTTAAAAAAAAATCCCTTACTTGGTGGGTTAGAGGTGAGTGGGAGTGGGGGGGGGGTAAATGCTTTAGCCTGGAGTGGGGCTTTAAGCTTTAAAAGTTGAGGTGTTTTCATTTACTAAGCCCTGCAGTAACGTACTGTATACAAAACAATTACTTTCACCTCTCCTTTGCTGTGGACCAGTGAAAGGTTATTGCTTATTTTGTGTTTCTGGTATAACCCATTTATAAGCTGCCTTTTGTATTATTTGATCCAGTTGTCATAAAACCCTAGAATTTGAGTTTGCACTTTTGTTAAACAGGTGGTAAAATTGCTCATTTTAGTTTTAAAAAAAACACAGCAAAGAAAACAAATGTGTTTGCCCATTAGAGATCTTTTCAGCTGAGTAATGTCTTGTATCCAGGTTAATGTATGAATGGTGAAGGTAAGCCTGGTTTGCCTAATTTGACTTCAGTGATTAGTCCTGAAACTGTATTAAGCAAATTGGCTGTGATGTATTGAGTAGCAGGTCTGCTCATAGGCTTTGTGTGCTGGAGCTGTTTACACCGGGGTTAAACGTCTGGGGATTTTACATCATTATTTGTAATATTCCCCTATTTCCACCAATATAAATGGCAGGTAAGTGATGACATGTTTTTCTGGATGAACCATGCAATCTAATGTTGTTACTGTATTTGGGTTTTTAGCTCCTTTGTGAATATTATATATTTTTTTTTAAATCATGTCTCAATGCAGATAGGTGTAATATTAAAAAAAGGGTGCAAATGTATTTAATGGCTTCCGTTTTCTTCTACAACATATTTGTTTTCAGATAAAGGAAGCAGAGGTGTGAATATGTGAGAATGACTTAAAACTGTAATAGAGTTGAATTATGATAGGTGTAAAGGCTGTACACCTAGCAAAGTGAATGTTAACTTTTGAAATGTATAATAACATTGCAAAGTAAATGACAGTGAATGGGATTAAACTTTTTAATTTCGAATACCCAATCATGTACAAGGGAAATTGAGAAATTGTGTATTTTTCCAGCTCATGATTGGGTATTCATAGTGAACACAGCTAAACCTTATTCTCTAACATTCACTCTGCTTTATTCCTTTAGTAAATTACGCCTATTGCCTCTAATGTGTTTTATTTACACATTTGTGAATTTACTCAATTGGTTTATCGTAGCAATGTAAAGGCAATATTACCTACCGTACAAGGTCAGTTAGCATACAAAGGAAGATCACTGACTAAAGGAGTACAGAATGTTCACTTAGCAAATAAAGTATAGCTACTTTCACTTTGATAATGAGCAGATGAATGAAAAAAAATCCCTTCTATCCTTATAGGTCTACTCATCAAAAAGACTAGCAGTTCTGTACCGACTTTTTCTTTTTTAATAACTCTATAGGTTGATCTGAGTAAGTGAGTTCATTTGAATATGACAATGCACCCCAACATTTAACAACCTAGTCTTTCCACCAGGCTCTGATCCCATCATCTTTCACTGGTCGACCAAGAAAGGACTATACTTCATTAAACATTTTCTTTGTCCTAAAGGCATTTACAAACCCAAACATTATTTACTTACAATTCAAATGCCTACCTCTGAACTGTTTAGGCTATGCCAAATCCCACAATTCCTCCACACTCATCTTAATATATGAAAAGATATCTCACTTCAATCTAAATATGAAAATCAGTGTTTACAAGCTGATCAACATCGAGGAAGGATCTTATTGTTGTATACGCACTTGACATATGATATACTGACAACCTATCTTACATGACTGCCTGGGAAGTGGATCTAGGGGAAACAATTAATTGCGATTTTTATCACACACTGCCTTCTCGAATATTTAGGGGCATTATAAATATTTCATTGACGGAAGCTAACTTCAAAGTTTTATTTAGGTGGTATTTAGTTTGCACACATTATTCTCTCATTTGCCCAGGCACATTGCCTTATGCTTTCTTGACTGTGGAATAAACTAAGCCATGTTTCACGTGTGGCAGTCTTACCCATAGGTAGTAACAGGGCTTTTTTTCAGTAGGAACGCAGTTCTTTCATCTCCAGCACTGAATGTATGTATTGGCAAGGGGTGCTGGGGTGTTCTGGAAGGTCTATTAATGATGGATGCTGGGGAATCTATTGCCACTGGAGGGGATCCTTTTTTTGCTTGGGGGGTATATTGTTGCTGGTGGAGGGATATATTGCTGTCGTGGGTCTTATGTTGCTCGGGGTCAATTGTTGCTTAGAGGGATCTACTGTGTAGAGAAAGGTCTTCTGTTGCTGGCTGCTGGAGGGTCTATTAATGCTGGCTACCGGGAGATCTGTTGTTGCTGCAGGGGGTCTAATATTGCTGGGGTGGTACTTTGTTGTGAGGGTCCATTGTCTAAACAGGGTGGTACTGTGAGGTGTGTTGGGGCTGAAACCAAGGTTTGGTGTTCAGAGGTGCGTGAAGACAAGGGGTGAGTTAGAGAGGGGAGTTCCTGCACCTATTCTCTTAGAAAAAAAGCCCTGGGTGGTAACATTTCAGAACAAGGTATACAAGTTAAATATAAATATGGACCTACATTT
The DNA here is from genome assembly GCF_062004578.1 of Staurois parvus. Classification (NCBI taxonomy): domain Eukaryota; kingdom Metazoa; phylum Chordata; class Amphibia; order Anura; family Ranidae; genus Staurois; species Staurois parvus. The sequence continues at coordinate 7,529,830 of NW_028318001.1, forward strand.
GGCCCTTAATAAACATATACCCAACCTCCCTATACACTCACAGATCATGATGTTCTTTATAGTGCTGGCTTTTAAAATATCAGTAGCACAGTCCTGGAAGACATCAATGATTTCCATAGCTACAACCAAGAAAAAAATGTAATGGATTATGGCTCATGAAAATTTAACAAGCATTGTAATGATAAACAAGAAACAAATGACAAAATCTGGAACCTTTGGATTCACTTCCTAAATTTGCAATTATGTTCTTACAATGTAATATTTCTCTCTCACACTATATTTAACCATTAAAATTCAATATTTGAGATGCCCCCCTCCTTTCTATCTTTTTCTTATTCTTTTCTTTTTTTTCCCTTTTCATATTGTTCTTCTGCACAAAAAATCACTCTATGTCTATATTCAGAAGATATAGTAATACAAGACGTACTTTTTTGTAACCTTTTGTAATTTACAGCCTTTATTGTAAACCTAAAAAAACAGGATTTAGTGTCCTCATCACTGAATGATTGTAGCAAACACAGCTTAATCTTATTCATTAAGTTCAATGAATATTCATTTTGCTAAGTGAACATTTCCTGCTCCTTTAGAGAATGAATCCCAATGTGTTTGGTTGGTTACAACTATTCATTGACAAGTAAGATTTATAATCGGGGATGACAGGAAATCTACCTGTGATCAGTCAGATTGCTGCACTATTTGCTTGGTTGTTAAGTGTCCCAGATCTTGTGCAATAGATTTTGGATACTTTCCTGCATTGTCTATGTCCCTCAGACTGTCCTGCATGACTCAGGACACTTGGTGCCAATGCAGAGTGGCAGTGGGGTGCAAAGATATGGAATGCTCTTTGCATTCCATCATCCAGCACTAAAAGAATGGCAGTACTGTAAGGTGTACCACAAATGGCAGGGGGGTTAATTATCACTCCCAGTAACCACCAATAAAGGGAAAAGAGGTAGTTCATTGTTACTCTCACTTGCAATCAATGAAAGGGGGAGTGGGGTGTTAATTATTACTGCCATCGACCACCAATTAAAGGGGGGTTCAGGGTTAATTGTTACTGCCACTGACCATCAATGAAAGGGTTGGTGGTGGGGTTAATTGTTACTGTCCCTGACCAACAATAAAAGAGAAGTTAATTATTACTGACATTGACCACCTGTGAAAGAGGGGCTTTAAAATTACTGTCGATAACCACAAATGTTTTAGTTTGTGTTTACTCCTACTGACACCACCGTTAGGAGTTACTATTACTGCAACTGACACTAGCAAAGGGGCTTCTGTACTCCCACTTTCTCTTCAGTGTACTCTTGGTTATTATTTTGTCTAAAATGTATGGGACAAGGTGCCACACTGCAAGCCATATATTCTGAAGTGACACCCACTGTTTTGACCATGCCTGCTTTTTTTGTCTGTGACTCCTAGCAGTAGATTGGTGCATGCTATGCACATCCCACTTTTCTTCTTGTTCCCCTCAGGGGTCATTACCTTTTTATTGAGGAAAGGAAATGGTTCTTCAATGTAGTACTGATAACCAACATATACTGTACATATACATATACATGCTTCACTTCAAAACTGCTTTATCATGGTGCATGAATTTTTTACACAGGATGGTGACATTTAAAGTTATATTACACCCTAATTGTTCTGTTCAGGTGTGCACTTGTATTAGAAAAGAAGCTGGTTTTATATAAGCAATATTGGCTGTCTGACATTTCGCAACTCCTGCCACATGCAGGCTTTGATTTGGCTACATCCAACATAAATCATTTGGATAGGTGCTCAGAGCTGAACTCCAGGCAAATGGCTAAATGCACAAAAAGAATGCATAGATGAGTTATGTTTTACTTACCAAATTATTTGTATTTCTGTAAGTCCAAAGAATTACCCAGCCAAGCCAGGAAACACAGACAGGTTCGTGCCAAAATGTTCTGCACTGCAGTAAAGTACCAGATTTGGGTCATCTTTCTGCCCCAGTCTGTGGTTGAACAGTAAAGGAGTGGCACCAGACTGATGAGGTCATTACTATCCCTTCTTTTCCTAGCAGTATTTTCATTGTAAGCACATTTACACTGCAGCACACCTAATTGGCTGCTAGTGCTGCCCTCTCTTTCCAAGACTGAGTGCTACTATGTGGAGGATTGTAGGAGACTGATTCCAGGTAAGATACTAGTACTCAGATAATTTGCATTTCATGATATTTAAGAAATATTTGCGTGAATGAATTAGTGTCAAAGGAGAATAAGATAGCAGGCGAAGCAAAGACATCACAACATCAAAGCAGTAAAAGGACAGCAAGACAGAAGCCTACAGAGTAGATATGAATGCCATGAAAATGCACGGAGCCCCTTTGCACAGGCTAATGCAATATAGTAAGCCAGGATGATGCAGCAAGAGTACACAAGTTTATAGAGTAGTCATATAAATGAGTGATGAAAGAACATAGAATGGTATAATCTAGGTTTATTCTTACTGATCTACATGTGGTAATAGACATTAGAAGAGGTTTGAACATGCCTTAGGGCATGATACCATTGGGCATGATCTATTTTCCGGATGAGCCCTAGGGGGTCTGGGGTGTATCATACAGAATAAATAATTGCCCAGTCCTGCTGGAAAACAAGATTAATGTCTGTCATCTTGTTCCTTTGGGCACTTTAAAGCTGCCCATGTACATTCGAATTAAGCAAACCAAGTCTGCTCTTTTGTAAGGGATACTGAATGCAGGTATCAAGTAGCAGAGATGATCAGATCTATGTGGAAACTGAAATCAAACTGTGTATGGTTAGAATAAAGATGATTAATGCACACAACACCAATGCAACATCAAAAAACCATAAGCAAAGCAAAAGTGAAAAATAAATGTCAGAGTGAAGCAAAACCAAACCAACAACCTAACAATGTATACTTTGTACAAATGGAGGGGAGTTGACATAAACAGGGCATAAGCAGGACTGAGACTCAAAGCAAGGGGAGCAGAGATGAGAGTAACAGGATACAGTGCACTGGTTAAGGTACAAGAGAAGTCAGGGATCAGTAAGCAGGAATATGGCTAGAGGGAAAAAGACTGAAGCATAGGTAACAACTAAAAGGGATTATATACCTTCCCAGCAGACAGTATCAGGTGGATGCTAAATACTGAAATCAGCTGGCTGCTGGGAGACACACCCTGGTGCCCATTGGAACAGCACTCTTCAACTCTAGGACAGAACACAGTGCTACCATCCAAGACATGACACCAGTCCCGACAGTTCCCCCCCTTGAGGAGCAGCCTCCAGATGCTCCATTTTGCCTCAAACCTGAAATTCTATATCAGATAAGCCCAAAAAGGTCTCCCATCATCGGTATCTAGGGACTCTCTTGATCTTCTCTGACCAGAGTTCTTCAACCCATTGGATGGCGTGCCACCCAGTTCTGGTAACTGGCTATGTGCCCCACAGCTGAGGTCTGAAAGCTGACTGGGTTCCCCACAGATCAGATCCTTGAGGAGGCGCAACACTAATTCCCTAATGCAGCAAATGTCCTAACACTAGGATCACATAGGCCACCTGAAGGCTTAGCTCCTGAATCTTTGGCCCGCACAAGTATCCTGATGGTAGGATGCTCATTGCAACTAAATCTTCCACATCTGGGTTTGCTAAAAACTGTTCCACATATTAATAGCCACAGGGGTTTACACAAGGAATTGGTTACACAGCCTGGGTCCCCTAAAGCACCTGGAGACACAGAGACAATATATGGGCTCAAATGGAGCTATGCCCTTCTCCAGAAGATCTCACATTCAAAGTGTGTATCTAGACTACCAGAATTTGGTTCAACAGAAGCAAACTGGCTGCAAAGAAAAATCAGGAAAGGCAACAATAAGGATCTTAGACTAAATGGGTAACCCATGCTAGGAATGCAAAAAACATGAAGATGCAGTGGTATTAGACCCAACAGCTGATGAGATCCTAACCCTGGAACCAAAGACTGGCTGGGCAGCAAGCACAAGACCATCAGAGGCAGGCTGGGCAGCAGACATAAGATCATCAGAGGTAGGCTGACATCTGGCATTGGACCATCAGAGGTAGACTTCACTGGATCAGAAGGCATGGAGGTGGATTGGACTGGATCAGAAGGCATGGAGGAAGACTGGATCAGATAAGAAGGCATGGAAATAGGAAATGGCTGAATAATGGTTGAGGCAGCAGTGGATAGTGGCACAATTTTATGGGTAGGAAAACATTTTTGTTTCTTTTTTGGTTAGAACACTGGAATCCTATCAGTGATTGTGGGGCCAAAAGCCTATTGTATAGCTAATAGGGGAGCAGTAACAGTACTGAGAAGTAGTAAGAAAAAAAGCAGCAGTGGCAAAGGCAGATTTCTTATGGGTTGCCAAAGGCAACAGATTGATAGAGGGAGTCTGCAATGAATTAAATGCAGGGAAAGAGCAGGTAGGATACTGATATGTAGTTGGAAGTATGGAGTACTTAGTAGCAACTGTAACTACTAAAGGTAACAAAAGAAGTGTTTCTTGGTGTCCAGAGGCAGGACTGACTTGGTGTGAATTAGCTAAAGATGGGGATAGTATCTCTGACCAGGCTTGGAGTACAGGCTGAACAATGTTTAGTTTACAGTTACCTTTCTTGACTAAAGCGTGTACAGCGGCAATAAAATCTAACAGCACCTTTTGGGAACAAGTTGAGTAGTACACAAAGAAGTAAGATGTGTCCTCCAGCAACTATACCAAAGACTCAACCTGAGGCATTTTAAATGGAGGAGTGAAATTATCATGGTCATTCAGAACAAACCTGAATCATAGGCTATATTTCTCTGAATTAAATGTTTCCCTAACCATCTAAGGTATGTGTCACCTGAATATATTCCAGTAGTCTTTGACTAGTGCAATCCAGATAAATCTGGCAGCAAAAATCTTTATCCTCTTTTGCCAAATCCACATGACAAGTAGCCTCCCCTGAATGCATCTTAACATAAAAGTAATGAAAATACTAAATGCAGGTACCTCGAAGTTCCTAAGTGCAACTCATCTGATCGTTAGCGGGCTGTTATTTAAGAGATACCTAATGGTATCAAGCAGCAGGGATGACCAGATCTATGTAGCTGCACTTAGGAAACTGAAATTAGACTGTGTGTAGTTAGAATTAAGTTTATTAATGCACATAACACCAATCCAACTCCAACTGACCATTAACAAAGCAACTATGAAAAATAAATGTCACAGTGAAACAAAACCAAGCCAACAACCTAACTATTTACACTTTATACAAATGGAAGGGAGCAGACACAACAGGGTTTAAGCAGGACTGGGACTCTAAACAAGGAGGCAGAGATGGGAGTAGCAGAGTACTGAATACAAGATACAGCAGAAGGCAGGGATCGGTGAGCAGGAATATGGCTAGCAGACAAAACACTGAAGAACAGATAACAACTACAGGAGAGATTATATGAAAAAGAAGAGCTGCCTCAGTGTTACTGCTTCCATCCATCCATCCATCCCTAATATCCATCTGGCACCTTTATCTTACAGCTACAGAGATTGGGCTCCAACAAGAGCACCCTATATAATATACATTTTCAGGAGAGATTATATACCTTCCCATCAGCCAGTATCAGGTAGAGCCTAAACGCTGAGATCAGCTGGCTGCTGGAGAAATGCACTGATGACCATTGCAACTGCGCCTTTCAATTTTGGGAGCAAGTGTGCCAGCAGCAGATGATCGAACTTCTGACACAAGTCTTGACATCCTCCTTGATAATGCTAGGCCATACCTGAACCAGATTTCTTCATCCATGGTGATAGTCAAACCTAACGGTTATGGGTAACTTGGGCAGACTTCAGCCACCCATATTATGAGGGGGACAACAGAAACAGTTATAAATAGCGGTTGAAAGAGAATGGCCTACATGCAAAAATATTGCCTGACAACATACATCTACCCATCCTTCAATATCTAATCTTCTGGACTTGGAATGGAGGCAGCTCATGAATACACCTGCTATAGGCAAAGAAGATCTAACATGGGTAGTATAACTTTGAAAAAGCATAAGAAAGCATTGTGGTAAATTGTCCCTGGTTTTATGGGAAAAAATCTGGTAAGCTTAGTTTGGTGTGCCACTTGCTGTTACTGGCTTATGGCAAGAATTCTTTAATGGGCACTGTGAATATCTTGTAGATTCATTTCTTGCTATTTGTCTTTTCTTATTTTTGATTTCATCTATTTAGTATTGACTTGTTCCTGGTAAAGGATGCATTTCATATTATTGCCTGTCAGCTGTAAACAATGTAGAACTGTCTAATCTGCAACATGCTGTGAATCTGCCAACGTATAGGGATTCCAGTAGTTAGCAGAAAATTGATCAATTAGCTGTTATATAGATCACTAGCCAAGGAACTTAGCAGTGCATTCAAATCGTGCTTGTCAGTGCAACTTATAGACAGGATTTAAACAATTCTGTTTTACACTCACTGGTCGTGATATAAAACAATGTGTGTTCATCATGGTGTCTGAGCTTTAGACTAGGATATTATTGACAGGGAGCAGAACACCATGAAATACTGCAGAGTGAATCTAGTCTGTGTCCTGAATGTATATTTGCATTGGCTGTCACAGTGGCATGAAGATTTAACTCATGTCATCCCAGAAAGATTGTACTGTCATCAGAGAGGTCATACTGTTCCAACTATATAAATTTGCACTTCTGTTACAAATCAGCCATAAATGACTGGCAAACACAGGTATTTATTTCAGTTTAGTACACCTCTTACATAAGGCTAAAAATACAAAGAACATTTGTTATTTATCAAGCAAAAAATAAATAAATGAAAAGATTTATGAACAGCAGCACGTGTTAGTGTTAGATAGTACAGAGTATATTTCCAATAGGTATGGCAAACTTGTATTACGTGTTTGACACTTTACATCAATGCAAGCACCTGATGGTCCTGCTGGTATTTTAAAATGGTAAATTTATTTTTTTTAGGAGAATTAGTCAATCTGTCCATACTTTTAGGCCAATCGAGATGATTAGTCAGTGTGACCATGAATTATGTCAATGAACTTGAATAAGCAGTCTAGGAAGTTTAGACTCACAAACTGCATGCTTTTTCTGAGCCACTTGAAGCTGAAGGAGTAAATTGACAACCCCGTAACTTGTATTATTCAGCTTCATTTGGCTAGAAAAACAGAAATTTACACAATACCCTAATCCAGTTAATAGGATATCAGAAAATAAATTCACCGGTTTTAACAATATTGTTCCTAGTTACAAGGGGCTAGAAGAACCTACTTCAGAAAATATGTGGACTGATGGAAAGAAAGAAAGGTAGAGACTGAAAGATATTGACTGAAATTAAACATTTAGTTTGGCAACATATCCACTGTCTGTGTGACAGCTGTAGCAGTAAGGAGAAACTGCAGTTGCACTGAGGCTGGAATATCTGCGTGGACTTTCCAGGCCTAGTATGCCTCTACATGCAGTCATGTGGAGGCACATCTGCATTCGTGTCTTAGACCATCTTTATGAATTCCACTGAATTTAGTGCAGCTAAATAATGGAAAATCCTCTAAATGGCGATGTTACTTCCTATATTCCTATAATATTATAGTTGCCATATACATTTTGTTTGAAGAACCTGGGAGGACCATTTCTGTACCTGACTCACAGAAAGGACAGCTAAACACTGATGAATGGAGCAAAAAATATTCACATTCACTATTCACATGAGTGAGAAGCAGTAATTAGTGACAATGACAGATTTGTGATGCCTTGTTAATGTTCTTCTGACCCAGATGTTGACAGATTTAACATTATCCCATAAAGATGATGTCCCAAACAAAGTAAATAAGCAATATCTAATACTGGAGCTCAGTTTCTTGGAAAGATGTATAGGTCAGGCCTTCTTCAATAAGCCATAGAGATATACTTTTGCAAACTAGCTTGCAGACAATATATTTTGTGACTCTTTTTTCTGCCTAATTGTTGTGTATAAAAAAAACAAATAAAACATCCTCTTATGCTGTATATTGTGATTTTTCTTTAGGTTACTGTCAAGAATGAGTGAAACTACATCTACTAACATCTCTGTGGCTCAAGCACACTCCACAGAAAGCATACATGCTTCGTCTACACGACATTCACGTATGGCAGATCCTGGATCCACCAAAAAGATACAATTCTACAAAAGTGGGGACCCACGGTTTAATGGAATAAAGATGGTTGTCTCCAACCGGTCCTTCAAGACATTTGATGCCTTGCTAGACAACCTGTCCAAAAAAGTACCTTTGCCTTTTGGAGTTAGAAATATTACCACACCACGTGGAGTACACCACATAACTTCTATAGAGGAACTTGAAGATGGCAAATCCTATATTTGCTCCCATAAAAAAAAGATAAAGCCAATAAATCTTGAAAGGGCTAGCAAGAAGCCATTACTATGGCAGAGTAGCAGACCAATCAGTGCACGAAGAAGAGTTCGCCAAAATGAAGTTGCACCTTTTAAAAGGGAAAACACTATTGTGATTGGAAGCTCAAAGGACTTTATTATATTTAAAAATGGAGATAAAGATTCTAAATATACCTTGGTGCTAAATAGGAAGCCTAAACAAAGTTTTGATACCTTTCTTGATCAAGTCTCAGAGGCTTTACAGTTCCCAGTTTTCAAGCTATACAGTACAGATGGAAGACGGGTAAGTTAACATGTACAGTATATGAGAGGAATTCATGGTTACCAATGAAATAACATAAACAACGTCCAGTAGGGATGAGGTGTGAGTTTGCCTGGGTTGCAGAAAGATCTCCACGTTTTGCATCCTAGTCAAACCCTGAACAATTGGTTAAGTTTTGGTTACGTTTTTTTGTATTGTTGCTGTATTGTCTTCCTTTATATTGTACTGCGCAAACTCTTGGCGCTCTATAAATCCTGAATAATATTAATAAAGTTTGTGACTTTGCACCTTCAATTATGGAACAACCCATAATGTGCTGCTTAGACTTTTCCCCTAGACAGCTCCTAGTCAGTACTGAGTCACAAGAGCAAATATTCTGAAGAAATGGGTAACCTAGCTCTCTCACTATAAAAGGGTGGTCTCACAGCAGCTACATTGTCAGTGTATGTTAGGGAGAGCTGACAATTTTGTGTAAGTTCTGTACTTTGCTATAATGTGCCATACTTTGGTTTGCAGTGTTGGGCTACGTATCCTTTGGTACCCTGTTCCATAACACAATGTAGAGCTTTAAAGCAAACATGAAGCCTGTGATTTTAAAGGATTTGCCTACCTGCAAAGATAGGCCTGTTTGTCACTGTATAATACTTTTTTTATTTGGCATTTGTACATGCTCCCACTGCAGTCCCTAGCTTCCCATACCTTTTGTTTGATTATAGCTTGCTAAGTACCCCTATAAATGGCCCAAATTTAACAACAAGATTCCCCCCTGAGAATGGGGTTTACAGCTAAATTTTGAGCAAGATTTCTGAAACAACTTATAAATGGAACCCAGGCCAGTTTGATTACTAATTATGTCCAAGTTTTCAGAATCTAAAGGGATTTATCACTTTTATAAATAAAGTGAAATATTGGTACTGTGATGGTTTTGCTGAGTGATGGACCCTTAAAGTGTAAACTTTTTTTTTAGTTCTGGATAGAGTGGAGAACAGCTAGACCCTGTGTCATGTATACAGTATATTACCATGCCTTTATCAGGGAGACTCACTGCTCTATTCGTACTGGTGATCATTGTCACCAATAAAGCAAATGGGGGGGAAATCCAACATTTTAGAGTTGTATCCAGAATAAAAAAAAAGTTGTGGTGGTGGTGGTGGGGGGAATCTTCCAATAGGGATCCCTGTCTCAAAGGGGAACTCTTCTCCTTTTGGGAGATTCTCTATAACTTCTGATTGTGTCCCTGGGACAGGAAGTGAAGGAAAATTTCCCTAATAGAACACAGGCAGCAAAAAACAACCTGGCAAAGGTTTATATCAATCCCACGTTATTAAAAATGGCTATACATACACTTTAAATTGGCAGCAAAAAGTTATTTCAGGGCAGTGTATTGTCCAAAGTTTTAAGCCTCATAGTTATCATATGCTAAGAATCGTATTTAAATAGGCTTCCAATGCTATGGCTACAATCTTTTATATTACAGCACCTGAACTTTTTACATGGCTTCCTTAAAAAATGTATCATAATTTGGTAAATTAATATAGAAAGCCCTAAGGTGCACAGCCTCAATGTTAAGTGTTACAGTATTGCCCAGGCATTGCTACAGTTCACTAGTTGAACCTAATAATCTTTTGTCTGGCAATCTTGAAACCTGTGCGTTATACAGACAGCAGAGAGAAAGGAATTTATACAGTGCGGGTGCTTTGGGAATTTTGCTGGAGTGGATTAAATAACTCTCATTACAGAATAAGTACAATTTTAGTGCTACACATGCACATGGGGCATACTGCAGGCCTAGGAAGATTTTTAAGAGTGCATGTGCAGTATTGGGCATGTTGACCAAAGAAGATCTCCCCCCGAGCTGCAGTTTATGACTTTTCAGAAAACCTGGAGGGACCCTGAATAGTATATGTGTACTAAAAGTGTCTTTTCCTTTAAAGTAACTTGGGTAAACTTCCCAAGAGCACAGTTGCAATGTTTGTTAATAGACTGGCATCTCTTTGCTTAGTTTTACTCGTGGCTTGCAAATGCTTCTATATTCACAATTAAATTGATTAGTAAGGTATTACATGCTTTGCTGTTTGCAGTGTAGCTACAATCATTCTAGTCCCACATTAGTTCACTCTAAAAGTCCTGATGCTGTAATTTTGCCAAAACCTTCTTCTTATATTTTATTCTGCAGATTCTTAGCATGCATGCGCTCCTGCTGAGCTCTGGAACAATAGTGGCAGCTGGGAGAGAACCCTTTAAACCTGGAAATTACAACTCTGAGAGGGAATATCTACCTTCTAAATTACCTGGCATCTCTCAACGAGTGTTCCCCAAGTCCAGATCAAAGCCAGACATGATGAAAAGCCGTGAGTAGAATACATGTCACTCTTCTGTTAATCATCCATTAGTTAAAACTAAAAATTCTAATTATAACCACAACTAGATCTTAGGGTATATTTATAAACCAGTGAAAAGACATTCACTGCAGGTGTATCTTCCTGGTGCAAGCTTGTTCAATGTCACTGCTTAATAAATATGCTTCTTATTATATCAGATGAGATAATAATTACTCTGTAGATGTACCCTTAATACAAATCTGTGCTTTGCCAATGTAGGGCAAAGCAACAAGTTTTAAAGTGGTAGTAAAACTTACAAAAAAAAAATGTTCCCCCTGCAAGGCAATATCATAATGTGCACAATGCATTGCATACTAGCACATTATGAAAACCTACCTTGAGATGAAGCCCTCCAGGGGCGCGCTGTCACCGCTGACAGGGCTTCCATCTTCACCGTATCTTCCTTCCAGGTTGTGGGCTCTGGTCGTCAGAATGGCCGAGCCACAATGACCTCAATCCTGTGCATGCGCACGGAAGTCCTGGGCATGACACAAAGCTCTGAACGAACAGCGTGGGCATGCCGTTCCTTCAGAGCGCATGCGCCAGTGACATTACCAGCTGCTGCTCGATGGATTATCTCCTAAATGGTACATGTTTAGGAGATGTTCATTTTACTTACAGGTAAGCTTTATTATAAGCTTACATGTAGGTAAATATCCCAAAAATTAGTTTACTCTTTTGCTGTGGCTGTGAAGAAAGAAATCCTTGGATAAGTTCAGAGTCATTCTAGTTTGGGCTTCCACAGGGTAAAAGACTCTCTCCACAGCCATACTTGAAAGTACCAGGTATATTGTTGGCAGCAATTGGGGGAAAAGGAAAAATGAATATACACTGCAGGAAAGGGTCGCATTAATGCAAAGCTGTTGCTTTGCCCTGCATGAACTTTAAAAGATATCCTTTAGATAGCCTGACTTGAGTGATGCTAACAAAATGTATTCAACACACAACCAAGCTATTATTGCCAAAATTTTTCTTAACTCCTATGCTCAGTATTCACTTTCTAATGTTCCCCTCTCAGACAATGAAACATACAGTACTCTTTATAGGTATAATATCATTATATATTATATATGAAAGGTCAGGCCAAGAGACTAGCTTTTACACAGATTCATGGCAGGTGAAATCTGAATATGCAGCCACGTGGCCCTGTTTAACAATGGTGTGTGATAGACACTCTTTTTTGCTAAACATATTATTTAGGGTTCCCAATTGAATTTGAACAATATTATTTATTTGAGAGCAAAATCCATATTCATAAAAGATGCTATCAATTCACTAATGTTAGTGATGGAGTTGAAGCCCACTAATCTAAAAAAATAAGTATAAAAAGCTGTAGAAACTGCATAATACAAGGTGAAAGCTTTGGATATCATAAAAAATGGAAAAAAGTACAGAATGCTATATTTGGGGAGAAATGTACAGTTATCACTATATGAACTGCAGTACTGCCAGCCTTAATGACATGTTAGCTGTAGTACTAAGGATCCACATCTGTTTGTAAGTTCAGGTGTTCCATATTTTCCTCACAAAAGTGGAAAACCAATTTAATGTCAGTAATATTAAACAATTAATATTAATTTAATAAGCTCCTGTACATAAACACAGATTTTACATGCAGGGCTAACATCACTTTCCACATTTCTTATTTCACATTCTACATTTGCTGGTAAATTATGGTATACTCTTTGATTCTATTTACTAACATTTGCTCTTATCTTTTCCTTTCTCTTTCTTGCCTGCCTATGTGAGCTGTTGTCTCACTTGGATAACTCACACTCTTAAATTACCTTTTACTTCTCATTAACGGTTGTCACTATGAATTACTCTTGAACATCAGGATGGAAAGCTAATGAGCCTGTTTTCACAAGTCCCAGTGGTCAGGAATACTCCGAATCATCAGCAAATATATCAAATAAAGATGATAACCTTGTGGAATACTCCCACATACAAGACAATGAAATGTGTTTAACAGAACGTTGGCCCCATTCTGGAGAGGAAATACCACTCATCTCTCCAGGAGATAATATTGAAAAGACAGTCCATTTAAATTCTGATGGCACAATGACTGTAGAAATGAAAGTTCGCTTTAAGATAAGAGAAGAAGAAACAATTAATTGGTCAACCACAGTTAGTCGAGCTGATATATCATACTACAAGAAGAGACTTTTCTGTTCTTCTGTAAATCCAGAAAATGAAGCTGTAAGAATGAAGGATTCCCCAACAAGAAGTCCTTTTACTGATAACAAAATCCATGATGAATGCAAAAACTCAATGGAATTTCGATATGAATCTCATGTAGAAGAACTCCACAACCCAATAAACAATGATGACAATACTAGTAAAAGCAAACCATTGTCATCAAGAAAAGAGAAATCTAATTTCTACAGACCTCCAACACCGGGGATTAGAAAAAGCCAAGAAAGGAGAACTTCAGTGAGGAGAACATCAGAAGGGAACCTGCAAGAACACATGAAACAGATGTTCAGTTACCAGGAAATAGAGCATGAAACTGCTCAGTCTGTTGATGGTATAGAGAATGCCTGTAATACACAGATGTTAACAACTGCAGACAATGTTGACTCCAATGGAGCTGATCTAAAACAAAATACATTTGTTCAAAATAATGCAAAGCACTTATCCAAATTAAGAAAGGACAGTTTTGAGATGCTGGAGAGCACTGTTATGGAACTGTCACAAAGAGATACTGTATATGAGAAAGATGTTAGAAAATCTTTAAGAAGTGATTACATGTGTATCTCTGGATCGTCTAAGCAAGACAGACCAAACTCAGCAGGTAAGCATATATACCAGCAGGAGAAATTTAGATTTAAAGAAATCAAGAGATCATTGAGCACATCTGTTACATACTCTGAGCCTTCAACACTGAATGGAAAAACAAAACAAAGGATTAATGATTTTGGAGACACCAATCAAGAGTGTTTGGATAAAGGAGAAGTAGAAACCTCTGCAATGCTAATGGAAAATGTTTCAGCTAACAAGGCTACAACTGCAACTCATAACTCACTGGATCAACCACCATCTACTTTAGGGGATAAAACAGACAAAGGGTCAGAAAATGAAACCTGTGCAAGCAATGACAATTATTGTGCACCTTCCGTGAGACAAAAGAAGAAGAAAAAGAAGAAGACTGCAGTTGATCTGGCAAATATTCCAAATTGTAATTCAACTGCTTTGGAATCTCAAAATATTGAATCTCAGCACCTAATGGATGAAGTAGCATGCCTAGAAACGAATTCTGAAATAAAAAATCTTATATTTGAGGACATATTTCCTCCTTCAGTGTCATCACATGAACCTGAACTGAGGAAATTAAAGGGTGATAAGAAAATGGCAAAAGTAAAGCCAAGCTCTGTGAAGACACACAATGATTTAATTAATGCCTCAACTAAAAATAGTAAGGAAATAAAACAAGAGAATACGCAAACAGAGATTGACATTTGTGCAGACTGTGGGGGTATCAACGTGTCAAATTGTTCTGTGCTTTACATTCAAGATGAATTACAATGTTCCCCCACGCAAGACAGCTTCGTTCCAGAGGTACAGTTGTCTAATAAGAATTTAAAAACATCTAAAAGATCCCAGAAAACAACAAAGAAGCAAAATAATCCTAAAAAGAAAACAAAAAACAACAAGAAAGTCGATGGTAAAATGGCAAGTGACTCAAACAGTTTAGAGTCAGAAAACGTGGATTCCACAACTCTCCCTGCTGTGCTCGAAAGTTATGTGCAAAACTGGCTGAAGAACATATTCCCAAATGCAGCCTTTCCTATGCTTCAGATGAGCTCCTCTACAAAGTTAGACAATAGCACTTCATGTGTCAATGCTGGCACATGTACTCAGACCCATGTAAATAGCAGAGATGCAGACAGCAATGCAAGCAGTAGCGAAACCCACAATGATGATCAAAAAACTCTAAAAGATCCAGATCAAGAAGGAATTTATGAGGAGAAACAGACTTTGGTTGAACATCCAGAATTATTTGAAGATAATATTTCTGTTTTTATGGAAAAGAGTAAAGACATAGCAGAATTAGTTGCTCAGAGCATTGCTGAATTTCAGCATGACAACAGTTATGACAACTGTAAACTTGAGGAGTTATTTAAGCACTTGGCAAGTCATCAGATCATGAGCTTAGAACAAAAAAAAACTAGCTCAGATGTTGCTATACAGGTTGAAAATGACACAATTAGGAATTTATCAACATATTGTATGAATGATGATTCCAAGGGAGATGCATTGAAAGAACAGTTCAATTTGTCTTCTCAGAACATTAACAGATCTAAAAAAAGATACTTAGAAAAGTCATTCAGTCTTCCAAGTACTCCACTTAAAGCTTCTTTTTCTTCTTCATCTCCCCAACTTTTGCTTGCCTGGCTGATAGTTTTACATCTAAAAGAAGGTATGTATCATATGGTGGAGGACTTGTCTCAGAGCACAAACAATTTTTCCACAATATTTACACTGCTTCAGTCCCTGAAAAAAATTGCCATTACAGAAAATGCTGATGACTTAAAGACTGCTATTCTACATCTCCAAGAGTCAGCAGTAAGGTTTGATACAACAATGAAAGCCTTCCCAGACGATTTCATTCCTACACTTGAATATCCTAAAGACTCAGAAAACAATGTCCAGGTTGATTTTGTGGATGCTGATAATACAACTAGTACAGAGTTAATAATAACAACAACAGAATCTTCTGAAAATCCAGATCTTTTGAGGAATAATGAAGACTGCCATGTTTTAACTGATGACATGGATGACTTAAAATTCTTTTCAACTATTCCTTACAGAGAGCTTTCTGGGGAATTCTGTAGAAATGAAGCCAATAACAACTCAGAAGATTGCAGTTTGCTAGGAATGCACAAAAATCTCAATAATGAATCAGCTAGTTCATTAGACAACGTTGACCAGGCCTTAGTAACCGATAGACAGAATTCTGAAGAACATCCTGTTGATTTGTCAGAGAAGCCTTTACCTAAATCAGATGTTGTAAATGGAAATGTCAACATGGAACAAAATTCAGCTTCTCCAATGGTGTCCAAAGTAAAAAAGATGGTACAACAGATGGAACAAAGAAAACACTCTTCTTGTGGCTCTGAGTGTCCAAAGCCATTACAAAGCCCTATATCTTCTGACTGGTCAGATTACAGACAAGATAGTGAGGATAGTGATACCCTGAGAGCATCTAGTGAAATTCTGACAGAGAGTGGAGAGGAGCAAATACATGAGAAGCCCTTTAAGACAGGATTTGTGAAACGAGCCATTGAAAGACTTTATGGTAAGGCAGAAACTAAGATCATACTACCTAAGACTTATGTATCACCAAGCGCTGCAGTCCAAACACAGCCTGAACAACTTGCAAGCAATGATAATGCTGAATTCATGAGTTCCAGCCAAAAGAATCAATGTATATCAAGTCCTGCCAATAAAATAGAAGATGGATCAAACAGTTTGCAAAGTTCCTCAGTGCCACTACTGGAGGATAATAATGATCATGATTGTTTGATTTCCCAGAAGCCTAATAATGGTGAGGTTCTCATAGGGAAAGGTCGATGGTTACTGAAGGAGAATCATTTGGTAAGGAGGTCACCACCTGAAGCAAGTGGAATGTATGGAAATCTAGATACAACTTCTGCAGACACACTTCTTGACAATACAAGCGATGATGTTCCATACTTACATCCTGCTTGCAAAATGAGTCAGCCATTAGCTGAGGTTTCCTCTTCAGAGTTAGAAGATATGGCTAAACCTCAGACATATACATGCCATTACTTTAGTATGCCCCATGGAAGTGACTCAGAACCCTTTAATGATACACACAGCTCCAAGTCCAAAGTCAGACCCAAATCATCTGGTGGGTTTGTTAAAAGCAAAACGCATTACTCATTGGAGTCTGTAGAGAAGT
Organism: Staurois parvus; assembly: GCF_062004578.1. Taxonomy (NCBI): domain Eukaryota; kingdom Metazoa; phylum Chordata; class Amphibia; order Anura; family Ranidae; genus Staurois; species Staurois parvus. The sequence continues at coordinate 7,546,803 of NW_028318001.1, forward strand.
GTGGTGCAATAAGCGGTAGTCTACCATCATTTGCCACTGTTGACTTCAACTTTTCAGATAACAGAGTACATCCATTGCCACAATCAGATCTTGAAAAGTCAGGTAAAGCTCAAAAACCCAATTCTTCCTGTGGAAGTCGGAGCCAAATAGAGGAACAAGATTCACTGGACAAGCTCCAGTTTGTTTGTGGTCAACACTGTCCTATCTTAACTGCTTTAATTAATCAAGTCAATGAGAAAGACAGGGGTTTTGTTTATTGCAGTCCCTATGACATAGAAAACCAACTGCTGCAATCATTGATGACAGACACTTCACATATCAATTTGTTACATAATTATGTATACACAGATGAAAATAACAACATACACAACATGAACTTCCTAAACCCCGTCAAAAGCCCCAATGACAGTTATGCTAAAATATTCTTCATTTTTGATATCAACAATTTTGCATGTATAAATGTTTTGAGAAATGGAAGCAAAGGCAGGCAATGTTTATTAAATCTCTATCCAGTTTCCTGCTTTGCAGGACTTGACTCTAACGGAAATGATGAAAATAACAATAATCTTTGTTACAATACATAAAGCAAAATTTTTTTTCTGTTCCTTAAATACCATATATGTGAGTGTTCTCATGCCAGACTCCATCCATTCTTATTTTTGGTTTGCATAATCCAAAATTGGAAGTACATTGCATATCTGTAAATATTTTATGTTAGATTTTTTAATTCAGGGAAAAGTTTTGGGTCCTACCCTGAAGACTACCATTCCAGCACACCAGGACCTTGACCAGTACCCTACAGCTCAAGAAATATAAGCATTCAGGCCCTATATATTGATGGTAGCAGCTTGTATACTCTTTAGCCAAAAGGGAGACTTTAAGAGAGGTCCACAGTAGTGGTTACATTGTATACAAGTAAGAGTCCAAAGAGACTTTTACCAATACAGAGAGCAGGGAGCAGTTGCAAACAAATCATCTATAAATCTCTAACCTCCTCCTGAGCACCCAAGGTACTGAAGAGTCCAATGCCTGTAACCTCTTCTGTGGCAATTTAGAAGGATATATGGACTGATATCATGATATCAGCATGGCAGAAGACCGTATGTCAATTACCCTCCAACCATATATGCCCTATGTGCCAGTCTGGTGTAGGGTGGTCTATGTAATCATGCAAAGCTTTAAAAACAGCACTAAAAGGTTTAAATGAACCAGAAGACAAAACCTTTTGGATTATTCCTTTCCAGGATTAAATTAGAAGAATGTACCGGAGTGGATCTTGGAAACTGCAAAGCAGATCACCTTCATGCATGTAAAGAAACTGCTTTGTTCACTGTTTCATTCTTTTTTTTCAATTTCTACCTTTACTTCAAAGTTACCTTGAGCTTACTCATCATTTTCTTCTAATTCTAATTCATCTGTACATGTGATGTCCATTGTTATGATCTTTGTACAGGTATATGTTAACATTTTCATGGCGTATGTATTTATGTATGTAAAAATGGTGCCACCATACAAGTCCATAGAAATGGTGGACTACATTATTTTGTGACCTTAAAAGTGCCTCTTAGACTTACATGAGGGCTGCAATCTACATGTCATCTCCATAAAGAAGTCAGAGGACTAGCATTCAGTTATGAAACATTGGCATCTGTATAGATAAGTGGGCAAGCTGTTTGAAAGACATCATTATCTAATTTCTTATTACCTGATTGATAGATTTGTATCTCCTCAGTTGGAGGAGAATTGATTGCAATGCAAAGGTGAGTGGAGTTCCACCATCCCATTAGAGTATACATTTCTTAGGCTTCATAAATTAGCATCAATGATGGGCTTGACTTATTAACTTAAAATACATAGAGAAGTCAGTTGTTTTCTTTGGTACTGTATTTACTGCTTTTGATTACGTACTTTAGTTTTGGAAAAAGCTGTCAGGGATTAAAATATTTTTAATATTTTTCTTTTGTCTGGGTCCCATTTGTGGGGGGGGGGGGGGTACCATAACTTCTCCACTGTTCACTGTGGACTTAGGGGAATTTTTACAACTAGAATACAAAGAGCAATACAACCTCAACTGAAGATTTATCCCACAGTATCCTGATTCTGCAATTAGTTTAAACTTTTATCCTCTGTCCTTGTTATAGAGATTCATCTTACGTCCTAATTCTTTAACCAGATTCCTAGGGACAAAAAGTAAGGAAAATCCACCACAGCAGGAAGAAAGATGTTAATTTAATCCTTTGTATTAAATTAATGCAGACAGTAAAGAAATGTAAATCTAGAAATGTGGACAGAAAACATATCTGTATTCACCAACCCCTAGACAATTGATTTTTGATGATCTAAATATCCTATTTTAGTTTCACTGACCTTTGCCCACTTTAACCACAAAACATTGCCGGATGTTCCTTCTTTGTATGGTATATCTTTCAAGGATCATGATTTTGGCAGGACTGTCATTTAAGTCCCATCTAAGTGTAGTAGTTCCTATTAAATCTGTGTATAGTTGGGTGAATCACAAACTGTTCAGGCATAAAGGATGGTAAATAAAGTTTTACTGATTATACACTTGAATATCAATATAAATGTAAAGTGCTTTCTCCTCTCATTGGTGCTATTTATAGATATATTTAATATTTTGAAAGAGCTATGGTATATAGAATGTTATATGTGTTAAAAAAACAACAAAAAAAAACAAAAAATTAATAATTAATACAATACCCTTATTATATACATACCCTAGGGGGCATCACCATGTAAAATGCACAAGTATTCAGCCTAAAATTACATCACTAGTCCTGTGCTTTATTATTTAGTGGAGTTTCCGGAACTGCCAAAAATACTACATTATCATACATCTACTTGGATCATATAAATTATATCAATGCACTTAAATTGCATGTGAGGCAAAATAAAAAAATAAATGTTCAGTACACCTCTTTTGGACTATAGAACACCTCCTTTATTGGAGATGAGGAGAGGAGGGAAATGTTCTGTAGTCCAGTAGAAGAGAAAGGAAGGGTGCAGACTAAATTCTGCTGTTGGTTGAAGTCATAGAGCCCCTTCAGGCTTTGGAAGGGTCCCAACAATAATGTGGAGATCCACCCAGACACCTGATTGGCAACTGCCTCATCCTCTTAGCATGTCACTTTCTAGCCTGCTCCAGTGAGCGCTGGAGGGGCAGAGCAGAGAGCAGTAACTGATAGTCACCACTCTCTGCACAGAGCAGAGCAAATAGCGGTCATGTGATTGCTCAGTTCTCTGGCTTAGAGCCAGCAGGGGACATCTGCAGCATCACAGCGTACTGCAGTCATGAATTTTGTATGGTTTTTTTTTCCCCACGCTTTTCCTTTAAAAGGATAGATCATCAGGAAATATGCATGTACTGTGTATATGTACTGGATACGTCTTCTTTTTAATTTGCCCAAACATAGACTTAGGGTTTATTTTAAATCTAAATGAATAGCTGTTTTGTCTATTGAAACTGGATGTAAATTCCGTGTGTGTAAATGGAGCAAAATCAATTATTTGCTGAATTATGAATGTGGAAAATACCATATTACAGCCCATAGATGGCACTGGGGAGCATACTTTTTTCCAATGACAGTCAGTATCATACTGCAGTGTTTTCTGCATTCACACATTGGAATTGCAGATAATATAACCTGAGAACAATCAATTTTGCCCCATTCACCTTCAGATCAGGTATAGTGAATGCAGGGTCCAGGGTTTAGTAACACTTTAATCTGTCCTCATTTTCAGAATGTATTAATTTTCTTGAATATGCTTGTGGCCACTCTTTTACAAAGATCAGTTTCATTTATCTAGACTAGTGGATTCTATGACTTTCTGCAAATCTGGCAGTGTCTGTACACACTATTCTATACACTGACAGCTGATTCACCCTCTGGTAAGTGATGTGAATGCAGTGGTGCTAATGCACTGTAAACAGCGCTTTGCACATTAGCCATACTTCTTTCAGTTCTATTAGCCACACAGCAGTGTGATGTGATGGATTAAAAAAGACAATATTCTTTACAGTGCTGATCTCCACCAACAGCCCCAATGCCCCCAGTACAGATGTCCCCCAAAGCCCTAAACTCCCTTTCCAAGTCCACTCCCTTAGTACAGATCCCCCCAGTACAGACTTATCCATCTCAGTCTACCCCCTCAGTACAATCCTTGAATGATTACTGAGGTTATGGTCTTATAGTAATATGTAATAATTGACAATCAGCTTGGACTGCACAATTGTTGGGGTGGCACGTTTATTACCTGCAGCTCATACCCTTATATCTTGTTAGGCAGTCAGATCAGGATGGGGAAGCCAGGACCACAGTTTGCACCTTCAAAAACACACTGGCAAATGGCTCTTTACCTTAAGGCAAAACGTTTTCTTTGATTTGATAGAGTGGGGGACATTAAGAACCTTTGTCAGGGTTTTATTGCTGTCTGTGTCCCTGCTGCGTCAATTCTACCCGCTTTCTGTGACAGCAAGTGAAGGGCAATTCCTCAGTGTGAACACATCAATTACAATGTAGCAAAGGCTCCAATGCTGTACTACTCTGATAAACTACATTTGAATAAATTCCTCTCTGCATCTAACATTTCTCCACTCACTTCAAAGAATTAAAAAAGGTTTTCCTAGAGTCAAACTGTCAAAACTGTGTTGCCAAACAGTAAACAATCAGATTCAAGTTTTGTTCCAATTTTTTTTTCCAGAGCAAATCTAAATCTGATTGCTTCATATATGAAAAAAGGCAGTTCCTGTATACATGATTGGTGATAAACAGGGCTCAACATTCTTTGTAACGAACAGCAATTTTGTTCTAATGCCATAACATCATGTGGTGTGACATCATTGTCCATATACAGCTCGGAGTTTATGGGGTTGATTTACTTAATGTTCTCTTTGTGAAGGCATTTTCCTTGCACACCTTCCCGCCCGGCCTATAGCAGATTGATGGCCGGTGGGATGGTCCTCCTTTTAAGTGGACAACATATGACGTCTTCTGAGAGGGCATCATATGATGTGGGGCCATGGCCGTGGGGCCGCACAGCAGCGCAGTCTGCCACCAGCTGTGTCCACAGTCCATGACTGATCACTACACCGGCCCACTGCTAGTGTCATGTGATCGCTGTGACCAATCACAGCAGATCACATGACCGTCGTATATAATGGATGGCTTCCTTTTATGCCATCCATTGTATACAATTGCACAATGTTACTATGGTAAAGCTGTATTACTCTGGTCACAGTGTGTTGAAAAAAAAAGAAAAGAAAAGAAAAAATGATAGAAAAAAATTGAAATAATAAATTATAATTTTTTTTTTTACATACTGTCACCAATCAGTGTCTGTGATCACTGCCACACCAGTTATATGATAACGCTGTACTGGACTGGTGACAATATGTAGAAAAAAAAAATTGTGATTTTTTTTTTTTAATTTCTTCATTTTCCAAAAAATTGTTACAAGAAAATTACAACTTCAAAAAGCTTGCCATGCCTCTTACTAAATACCTTGGACTGTCCATTTTCCACCAGACACAGCCGATGACTGATTACTACACCGGCCCACTGCTAGTGTCATGTGATCGCTGTGACCAATCACAGCAGATCACATGACAATTGTATATAATGGATGGCTTCCTTTTATGCCATCCATTTTATACAATTTTGTTGTTAGCTGTGATTGGTCACAGCGGTCAGATGGCACAGACAGGCCCACTCACAGTGCATCTGTACCATGTGATGAGCTTTGTCCAATCATAGCTATTCACAACAAAAGACATTGAATGAATCAGTTTAATTCAGTAAAAATGTTTGTTAATATCAATTAAATATATTAGTATAAGCAATCATAATGTGTAAAAAAAAAAACAGTCCTGATCACTTGCCCAGAGTTGTACAATGTTACTATGGTAACACTGTATTACTCTGGTCACAGTGTGTTGAAAAAATAAAATAAAAAATGTAAAAAATAAATTAAATTTTTTTTTTTTTAACATATTGTCACCAATCAGTGTCCGTGATCACTGCCACACCAGTTATATGATAACGCTGTACTAGACTGGTGACAATATGTAGAAAAAAAAATTGAGAATTTTTTTTAATTTCTTCATTTTCCAAAAAATTGTTACAAGAAAATTACAACTTCAAAAAACTTGACATGCCTCTTACTAAATACCTTGGACTGTCCATTTTCCAAAAATGGGTAATTTAGGGGGTATTTATTTGTACTATCCTGGTGTTTTTTGGGCCTCAAGAAATGAGATTGCCCATCAGGATTGATCGATTGTCATATATAAATACCATAGTTTGTGGACTCTATAACCTACCTACAGACTGAATAATATACACTAATTTGGGTTATTTTCACCAAAGAAATGTAGCAAAGTACATTTTGGCCTAAATTTATGAAGAAAGGTTATTTATTTGCACAATTTATAACAGAAATGAAAAATGCATTTTTTCAAAAGTTTCAGTCTTTTTTGTTTATTTAGCAAAAAACAAAAAATTCAGTGGTGATTAAATGCCACCAAAAGAAAGCTCTGTTTATGTGCAAAGAATGATACAATTTTTTTATGGATACAGAGTTGCATGATCACAGAATTGTCAGTCAAAGTGCAACAATGCTAAAAGCTGAAAATTGGCCTGGGCAGGAAGGGGGTAAAAGTGCCCGGTATTGAAGTGGTTAATTCATTGATGTGAATGTGGGGAAAAAATCACTTGCAAAGAATATCCAGCTATGTCCAATGAAAATGAAAAAAACTTATTTTTGCTTGCACATGATTAGATGAAGTCAGCAGAGCTTTGATTCATTCCCAAAATTTGGGGAAATTCTTATGTAAAGTGAACTGTCTATTTGCCTTCAGTAAACCAACCCCTATGTTTCTAACAGGTGTGAACTCTTTTTTGTTCCCAATTTGTTAAACATACCAGTACATTTGTCTTGTTTGGTAAGTAATACTTAATAAAAATAATAAAATACTTTTTGGTCCTGCCAGAAATTTTTTAAGCTAGTAACTTCCTATGCTTTCTGTTTGTACTTCAGTCTTATCAGTTACATTGTTCCTAGTTGCCTCTATGGATTGGAGCTATGTTATTTAATTATGCCCTATAAATAAATAAAAATAAAACCCATAAAGTGAAAATTAAATTCACAGTAATAAAACCAGGATGTAATAAGCCACCAGGTGAACTGAAGTAAAAGAATGGCCAGGAGCGCTCAAAAACTACCTAGCCTAGCCAGTCCCCTAATGATGTCATCTCCTGATGCAAGGCATAAGGTGTGGCAGCGACATGACATCATCACGGATGGTGTCGGCATTAGTCTGGAATTGACAGAACAGCCTGTTTTGACAGACTGCGGGATTTTATTCAATGCGATTATGTGGATATAGCATGTGAGTGCACACAATAATAAATATGTAGTTTTACATACTTCACTATGATTTGCACTTTTTACATTCTTCTCTTAGTACCGGCAATTCCTGTCTTCTGGGAACAGAGATAGCAGCTCTGGATACCATAGTATGTATAATAGTTTTTAAGTGCTCATGACCATTTGTCATGGCTCACAATATCTGGTAAGAGGTCCTTTGGCTCTATTGCATGTAAGTGGAGGTGGTGGAAACACTTTGGAAGGCATATAAAAATTGCACATTTCTAATTGGACATTTTTGGGACTCTTGCTTCAGTTCACCTCGTGGCTTATTACAGACTTTATTTACACTTTACACTTGGAACTTCTTTCACAGCAATTGCTATTTATTGTGTATTGATCATATTTGTGTATTGATTTATAAGTGGATTCTCAAATGGACATCCTGGTTTTATCACTGTGAACTTAATTTTCACTTTATGGGTTTTGTTTTATTTTATTTATTTATTTATTTATAGGGCATATTTGAATAATGTAGCATCACACTATACTTTGTATTTTGATTTTGGATTTTGATCACAGATTAAGTATTGGCAGCTTCAGTTATTTTTTTAGTGGTTTTCAACCCAGAGTGGAAAATCTCTTTTTAAAATGATCTCTGTGGAATACACCCCTATGTTATAGAAAAAAGGAGAGGGGTAAGTGTTTTATAGTTCTCTTCTAGCAGCTTCCCTATTGATACAGTACAGTGAGTTTTCCTTGTCACCCAAGGGTAGGAAGTGTGATACTGACCACAACTGAAAACAAAGGGAAAAAAGCTACTAATGTAGTTTCCACATATAAGGACTGGTAAGCTATAATATATGAACATTTTTTTTTATAGGTTTTAGATACATTTTAAAAATCTTCATCCTTCATTGGAGAAATGGCAGTTAAAAGCTGGTTGGTTGATATAGATAACACCCAGTTTCAGTCTCCTACTATTATTATAAACCCATTTGTCTCTCAACACACCAAAAATGCAATGCTTTAACATACAAACCAGTAATAAAGTTTTATTTTATTGCATAGCTATAAAATTATACTTGTCCTGTTACACTGCATCCTAAAACTGTTCCCAACATACTTTTCCAAAGATAATGGGAACTATTTTCTTTTTAAACTGTGGCTTATAATGATATTGGTACAGACTGTTTAATTTTACACATGTATTACGAGATGTCTTTATGCGTGCAAATAAATGTTTTGTGTGCACTCATCAACACAAGTAATTGTCACACGAATATTTTCTTCCAAATTGAATTTTTTTTTTTATATAATTACATATTTCTAAGCAGTTCCTAACTTTACTGGCATAGAGGAGCAGTGAATGAGAATAAAGCCATCCTAAAGCATGATAATATTAACTGCTGCTAGTAAAATGGTGCAGATTAATATTCATGTTACATTTCACTATAATAAAAGCTCAAGGAAAAAGGCATTGCAGTAGAAAGATCACTGATGTGTAAACTTTTGCCCTCCAGGAAGGTACATATAAACCTATTTATTGCTAACCACTTGAGTCCCATTTATTCCATGGTCAATTGGATTTTAAATGTCTAAATCTCTGTATGGAGAAAATAAGAGGATGCATGTTTATTAGAGAGTTGTATTATAAAGGTTTTATGTGCTAATATGCCTTTGCAAACTCAAAATCTAGCTATAGATTTTGATGGTGTGTGAAAGTAGAAGGATATTCCAAATACTGATTCCAAGGCGTTGGTTTACTAAACAGATAAAAACTGTTCACCTAGAAAGTGAATGTTCACTGCGCTTAAAATAGATATCCAGGTTTCCTATCACTTTAAATAGTTTGTTTGGGCCAAGCTGGCCCAAACCAACTGTTTCCATCGCATGCTCTTGTAGCATTATCTACATTCAGCAAGTGGAGATGTGTTTTGTCAGCAGTACGAGTGACTTCCTGGCTGCTGCTGGAATTAAAAGCTCGGTCTGAGTGCTTCTGAGCTCTGTGTTTTTTATTAATAAATACAAGGTTTCCTGTGATTGGCCGAGGTGGAAATCATGATGCCATCTGCCTACTTCTCCATCTTGGCCAATCAGAGTAAGCTTTGTGTCATTTGATACAAATACAAGGCTTCTTCTGAATGGCTGAGGAGCACTCATCTTGATTTCTTTTAATCCTGGCAGCAGATGCTGCAAGAACATAGAAACAAAAAAGTGTGAATAGTGGACATAGTTAGTTGGGCCAGCTTGGCCAAAAATAACTATTTAAATTGATACTTTAAAGCATATGCAAACCCTTACAATGAGTGCACGTAAGCCCTGCAACGCTCTTATTTTCTTCCTTTTTGGTCTGTCAAATATACCATAAAATGTGTTTTGTAATATCTGTTCGATCAGTACAAAAAATAATACCTATTAATCTTCCCAGAAATCTAGTGAGCCTCTAATTTCTTGTGGACTAAGCCTGTGCTGCACTGAGATAAAAAAAACAATGTTATCCACCCTGACCTGTTATCTACAGAACACCTTCCCCTATGTTATGAAAATGAGGAAAAGGGAGGCTGTGCTGTAGTTCTATCACACTTGCCCTAGGGCAGTGTTTCTCAATTCCAGTCCTCATGGACCCCCAACAGGTCATGTTTTCAGGATTTCCATTATTTTGCACAGGTGATTTGATCAGTTTCACTGCCTTAGTAATTACCACAGCTGTTTCATCTGAGGGAAATCCTGAAAACATGACCTGTTGGGGGTCCATGAGGACTGGAGTTGAGAAATACTGCCCTAGGGCAACAATCCTGCTCCTCCACAGATAAAGTAAAAAAAGCTTACGAGAAAACATTTCTCTCACACATGATTGGGTATTTCAATGTTCTCTTGAAAAAATGAACATGCACTTTACAGATTGAACAGTCTCTACTCCTTTAGGACGTTTGAAATGCTTTGGATTGTGGTGTGTGGTATTTAAAAACAATGGTGTATACCAGTTTTTTTTTACGTTTTTATGTATTACCAGGGTATTCATTTGAATAAGCTGCCTTAGTGTAACACACATTATCTAGCCACTCAAACTGAAATCAGGAATATATACCTAAGTAAGCTGGTCCAATAATTTGGGGGATACCAGTTTACAACTGTCTAGAACATCCTCCCACTCTCCATACTCCAGACGCCCCACATCCCACTCCCAGCACATTTTGAACTTTAGGCAAGTCTAGTGGCGTAAGGTGTGAAGAGGCTTTTATAGTAGGTAGACACCAATTTTTTTGGATGAGAACTAAAGACAAACTCTAGCATAGGGAAGCAATTCATATCTAGGAAGGACCCCGAGAGCTGGGCACACAGAGCATGTCACAGCTGTGACACACGTTAAAATGCAAAAAAACATATTAATACACATGCATTAATGCAAAGTACCAGAATTGCTAGGGTCACTTGGCACATCAATATCATTGTCTGAATTCCAGAATAACCGCCTATTTCCAGAATTAGATTTAAAAACTCAATCCAGTTTGATTGTTGGTAACCCAACAATTGTCAGCCATGAATGACTCCTGCTACTCACCAATTGTAGAATCATTGATAACCTTTATGACATGATCATCTAATGATCTGGGTACTTAAAGCCCAAGTTCACATAAGTGAATGGAGTTTACCTTGCTAGTAGTTTTTAAACAAAAAAAGCATCATAACTGCAAATGTGTTCAAATTTTCCAATACATTTTGTTATGTTTTATGATGTCTTATCGTGTTTGCATTTTTCATCATATTTATCTTGCCTTATAATGCATTGACTAGGCTCATCATTGGAGTAGGATCATTTTAATTAAGCAGTAAAAATCACAAATGTGTTTAAATATTCATAGGCATTGCTTGTTCACTGGTTTCTTCCCTTCTATTTTGTATGTTGTATAAAGTGCTATACCACTTGAATGAAACACTTTTTAAAACTGGAAAGAATAAAATCATTGAAACACAACTGAAACATTTTGGTGTTTGCCCCTTTGCACCACTCACCAAATGAAGTAACCTAATGTCATTGTATACAGTTCTATATATTAAGAGCATATAGAAAATATAGCACATAGGAAATAGTGGTGGAATTCTGAGCCATGTTACATTATTTTTTTACATTCAGCACCATGATACCATAGGGATACAAATTGTAAGTGAGCCCGATTACATCATTGCAACAGCAAGAAAGAGTAAAAAAATTAATAGCTATTAGGGCAAAGGCATAACAAATATTTAAGTTTTTCATAGCTTTCATTACAAATTTCTTTACAATAAAAAACAAACCTGGACTGGAGAAAAGTCATAGATCCTATGAATAAGCTCCTGACGTATGTCTGATGAAATTGTTCCGAGGCTTTCTTTTTTTGGAGCCTTTGTAGAGACTATGTTAGTGACCAATGACGATAGGAACCTACTCCTGTCATCGATGGAGGTTCGGGGATTCAGTACCTGCAGCAGAATATCTGTTGTTTGTCAACAGCCATTAGTAGTTGTACAGAAATGACATATAAGTTTTTCATATTGTCTCAATATTGTCTAAAAATTGAGACTTTCTGTATATAAATAAAAGATGAACACTTCTCTTAAAATCTCAGAAAGGTAAAACAGCTTTTAGTGAAGGAAAACATGGACCTTTTTATCTGTTACAAAAAAAAGGAGTATGAATTTTAAAAAGCAAGTCTTTTATGTAGTTATTCTATCCTCTTTATTTAGGTAGTTTTTTTTAACAATGCTTGAGTTTTCATTGGGTATACATTCTATTTTTCTCTATTTTCCTTGCTAAACATTTTTTTACTGATTATTGCAAAAAGCATGTCATTTGATAAAGTCTAGATCAGCCTTCTCAACTTGTTCATACAAAGGAACCCTTGAAATAACTTCCCAGTCTCAGGCAACCCCCTGCTAAAAATAACTACTGTTTAACTCATGGTACATTAGTGTGATGGTCAGTGGGAAGAATGTTCCATACACTTGTGGTCATTGGAAAGAATCACCCCCTTACAGAGCTAAAAAGATCAATGGTGTCAGTGGGAACCTATCTGAGAGGCATAAATTGTTCAAAGAACCCCTAGCGACCTCTGGGGGAACCCTGGGGTTTCATGGAACACTGACTGAGAAACCCTGGTCTAGATCAAAAAAGTGTTTCCAAAAGAATTTCCCTGATTTTTTTTTTTATAAATTGTATCTATATGCATTGGGGTAGATTTACTAAAACTGGTTCACTCAAATTCTGGTGCGTCTGTGCATGGTAGCCAATCAGCGTCTAACCTCAGCTTGTTCAGTTAAGCTTTGGCAATAAAACCTGGAAGCTGATTGGTTTCTGTGCAGAAGCTTACCTAATTTTGCACTCTTCAGTTTTAGTAAATAAACCCCATTGCATTGTCAATCGGCAGATGCTTTAGAGAGGGTATAGCTATCACATTTTTCAGTGTGTCAAGTACTTGGCTGTATACTTTCCAGTACAAGAAAGCTAGAAAATAGTGATAACTGGTTGCACTGATCCTTTTTAACTTGTTAGCTTCTTAGAGGGAAACAATAATATTTTGGGGTCAAGTTTTCAAAAATTAGATTTTATACAGGATGCCCTGACAATAGTTTTCACAGAGCATTGTGAGTTTTAAAAAGTGAGAACACAGCACCCACTGCTGTAACTCCCTTAGCTGTGTATATACATTTGAGCCTGAGTTATTGGTTTTTGCACATTAGAAATTTTTTTTACAGGATAAGGGTGGACTGGAGAACGTGAAACAGAGCCTAGAAGATTACCGGCTTCCCGACGTCCATATGCTTATATGTGACCTCATGAAAGTGGATCTTTTTCAATGGGTCCACTACACAGCACGTTCTCAGCACAGAGACTAAACTTTCACCAAGAGTTCTGGTTCTCATACTAACGACTGGAAGCCAGGAGGCCCGGGTTTCTGATTACTTAGTTGCTGTGATTACCTATGATTGGCTCTCACAATGATCAATCACTGTACAGCCCAACCCTGTGTTTTTATCTCCTCTTGAATGGAGAAGATACATTGTATCTTTTTTCCTTGCTAGAGGAGAAAAGTGTAAACAAAGAACAGTGCATGTAAAAAAATATAAATAAATAATAATAATATTAGTAATTAAACAAATAAAAAAATCAGTTTGATCTAGGTTAGGGCTAGAGTTAGGGTCAAGGTTAGGGTCAAAGTTCAATGTCAGAGTCATAGGGTCCAAGATCAGGGCCATTGTATTATAGGTAGGATTACAGTACAATAGTTATAGTACTACGACAAAATATGCAGCTAAATGAAAAAAATTATGTTTTTACTATTTTGTACAGAACACAAAATATCATTATGATGTTGCGCTACACCCAAACTATAGAAGTCCCACTAACAGTGTAGTCCAGAAATCACATTAACGGTAAAGTTGGAAAAAAATGTAATCCGACAGCCTATGGGTCTTGCAGCTTTCTCAAATTGACTGGATAGTAGAAAAGGTGACAAAAGTGAAAAGAGAAAGTGCAAACCCCAGTGCAGTAATGAAACGAACATGCAATAAAATTAATGGAGTCTAGTGTAGCCATGTAGTCCACAGTGAACCAGTCAGGATCCTTCCTACACATTTGGGCTGATGTACCAGTGAAAGAGAGCTGCAGGCCATCAGAAACGCAAACAGAGCCAGAGAACAATCAGCAATACCTGCTACACCTCTCAGTGATGACAGTGGAATCTGTGTAAAGCACAGCAAAGCCGAGCGGATGCAGAGGCTGCCTGCATGAGCGACTAGAGTAAGAAATTAAGCTGCTGTACGTGTGGAAGGGCAGCTGGCCACTACACGGAACTGCAGAGGGCTAAAACATTGCCATGACAATGCATTTTCGGGGTGTGTCCCCCTTTATTAAGGCTACAGCACTATTAAACTGTATCCTATATATACCTACTTTACTACTTTTACTACTTCTCTTATTAACCCTTTGCGGGGCATACTGTATTCAACATACTACCCCTGCCTAATTTTAGATGTCGATATGAAACCAACAATAAACAAGCTACAGTGCATTGAAAAAGTATTTATACCCTTTGAAATTTTCCACATAATGTCATGCTAAAACCAAAAACGTAAATGTATTTTATTGGGATTTCATGTGATAGACCAACACAAATTGGCACATAATTGTGAAGTGGAAGGAAAATGATAAATGGTTTTCAAAATTTTTACAAATAGATAACTGAAAAGTGTGGAGTGCATTTGTATTCAGCCCCCTTTACTTTTATACCCCTAGCTCACCTCAAGCATACCCCTAGCTAAAATCTAGTGGAACCAATTGCCTTCAGTAGTTGCCTAATTAGTAAATAGAGTCCACCCGTGTGTAATTTAATCTCGGTATAAATACAGCTGTTCTGTGAAGCGCTCGGAGGTTTGTTAGAAAACATTGGTGAACAAACAGCATCATGAAGGACAAGGAACACACCAGACAGGTCAGAGATAAAGTTGTGGAGAAGTTTAAACGCAGGGTTAGGTTATAAAAAAATATCCGGCTTTGACAAACTCACAGAGCACTGTTCATTCCATAATCTGAAAATGGAAAGAGTATGGCACAACTGCAAACCTACCAAGACATGGCTGTCCACCTAAACTGACGGCCAGGCAAGGAGAGCATTAATCAGAGAAGCAGCCAAGAGGCCCATGGTAACTCAGGTGCTCAGGTGCATAGTTGCATAGATCCACAGCTCAGGTGGGAGAATCTGTCCAAAGAACAACTATTAGTCATGCACTGCACAAATCTGGCCTTAATGGAAGAGTGGCAAGAAGAAAGCCATTGTTGAAAGAAAGCCATAAAAAGTCCTGTTTGCTGTTTGCAAGAAGCCATGTGGGGGACACAGCAAACATGTGGAAGAAGGTGCTTTGTTCAGATGAGACCAAAATGTAACCTTTTGGCCTAAAAGCAAAACGTTATGTGTGGTGGAAAACTAACTGTGCACATCACCCTGAACACACCATCTCCACCGTGAAACATAGTGGTGGCAGCATCATGTTGTGGGGATGCTTTTCTTCAGCAGGGACAGAAAAGCTGGTCAGAGTTGATGGGAAGATGAATGGAGCCAAATGCAGGGCAATCTTAGAAGAAAACCTGTTAGAGTCTGCAAAAGACTTGAGACTGGGGCGGAGGTTCACCTTCCAGCAGGACAACGACCCTAAACATATAGCCAGAGCTACAATGTTAGAATGGTCCAGTCAAAGTCCAGACCTAAATCCAATTGAGAATCTGTGCAAAACGTAAAAGTTGCTGTTCACGGACACTTCTCATCCAATCTGACAGAGCTTGAGCTATTTTGCAAAGAAGAATGGGCAAAAATGTTACTCTCTAGATTTGCAGAGCTGGTGGAGACATCTCCAAAAAGACTTGAAGCTGTAATTGCAATGAAAGGTGGTTCTACAAAGTATTGACTCAGGGGGGCTAAATATAAATGCACGCCACACTTTTAAGATATTTATTTGTAAATCATTTTTAAAGCCATTGATTATTTTCCTTCCACTTAACAATTATGTGCCACATTGTGTTGGTCTATCACATAAAATCCCAATACAATATACATTCTATTGCCAAAAGTATTGGGACGCCTGCCTTTACATGCGCATGAATTTTAATGGCATCCTAGTCTTAGTCTGTGGAGTTCAGTATTGAGTTGGCCCACCCTTTGCAGCTATAACAGCTTCACCTCTTCTGGAAAGGTTGTGCGCAAGGTTTAGGAGTGTGTCTATGGGAATGTTTGACCATTCTTCCAGAAGCGCATTTGTGAGGTCAGGCAATGATGTCAGATAAGAAGGCATGGCTCGCAGTCTCCGCTCTAATTCATCCCAAAGGTGTTCTATCGGGTTGAGGTCAGGCCAGTCAAGTTCCTCCAACCCAGACTTGATCACCCATGTCTTTATGGACCTTGCTTTGTGCACTGGTGTGCAGTCATGTTGGAACATGAAGGGGCCATCCCCAAACTGTTCCCACAAAGTTGGTAGCATAAAATTGTCCAAAATGTCTTGGTATGCTGATGCCTTAAGAGTTCCCTTCACTGGAACTAAGGGGACAAGCCCAACTCCTGAAAAACAATCCCACACCATAATCCAACTCTCCACCAAACTTTAAACTTGGAGCAATGCAGTTAGGCAAGTACCGTTCTCCTGTCAAACGCCAAACCCAGACATGTCCATTGGATTGCCAGACAGAGAAGCGTGATTCATCACTCCAGAGAACATGTCTCCACTGCTCTAGAGTCCAGTGATGACGTGCTTTACACCACTGCATCTGACGCTTTGCATTGCACTTGGTGATGTAAGGCTTGGATGCAGCTGCTCGGCCATAGAAACCCATTCCATAAAACTCTCTACACACTGCTATTGTGCTAATCTGAAGGCCACATGAAGTTTGGATGTCTTTAGTTAATGACTCTCCAGACAGTTGGTGACTTTTTACGTGGCCTACCACTTCGTGGCTGAGTTGCAGTTGTTCCCAGTTTCTTCCACTTTTTTATAATACCATTAACAGTTGACTATGCAATATTTAGTAGCAAGGAAATTTCATGGATGGACTTATTGCACAGGTGGCAACTTATCACAGTACCACACTTGAATTTACTGAACGCCTGAGAACGATGTTTGTAGAATCAGTCTGCATGCCTAGGTGCTTTAGGTGCTTGATTTCATACACCTGTGTGTATCACCCAGGAGGGAAGAGACTGCTTTCTTCTCTCTCGTAGGTGCTAATATAGTCATGTATGGCCTTGTTTGACTCACATTAAAATGATCTATCCAAATATATACCTAATATTAATGTGCCCAGTTCCTGCTGAACTTTATGAATTGTATGTGAAATTGTTACATGTGGAATGGACATTTTATGTCACACTCTAGCCCTAATGGCCTAACAGGTCATGACTGACTGAGTTATTGTTTTACGATCGGGCAGAGGAAATTGGTTTTCAAAGCAGACCTCCTGCACCAGACTAATTAGCAGTTTACAGCCCTGGAGCTTCATCTATCTGTGTTTTATTTAAGATAAAAGGCCCTTTTGAAGTCCGTTCAACTTACAGCTATAAATTCCATTTCAAGAGGGAGGAGGGAGGAGAGGAGAGACAAAATTTCTGAGGCCTAACAAGATGACTGTCATATACAGAGTCCATGTCTCTATTGTGCACATTCGTCACACTGTGGCCATGGAGGTGATTGGAACACCTGAATCCAATGATTTGGAGGGCTGTCCCAATACTTTTGGCAATCTACTGTATTTTCGTTTTTTGGTTGTAACATGACGAAATGTGGAAAATTTCAAGGGGTATGAAAGCTTTTTCAAGGCACTGTATATGATGCACATAAAATATAAACTCTCCCTCATTCTCTCTCTCTCTCTCTCTGTATATATATATATATATATATATATATATATATATATATATATATATATATACAATACTGCAAGGAAAGAAAAAAATAAAATCAGAAATTAAAACATACAATAAGAGCACAATAAGAAAAAGCAGTTATATGGGGCATCTATTATATGTATATAAAATACAATAAAATAAATCACAAAATATACAGTACATTGCAAAAGTCTCAGGCAGGTGTGAAAAAATGCTGTAAATGAATGAATGCTTTCAGAAATATTAGTGTTGATATTTTATATTTATCAATTAATAAAATGGAAAGTAATTGAACAGAAGAGAAATCCAAATCAAATTAATATTTGGAATGGCCACCCTTTGTCTTCAAAACAACATCAATTCTTCCAAGTATACATGCACACAGTTTTGAAGGAACTCAGCAGATAGGTTGTTCCAAACATCTTGAGAACTAACCACAGATCTTCTGTGATTGTAGGCTTCCTCAGATCCTTTTGTCTCTTCATTCCAGTCAGACTCAATGATTTTGAGATCCGGGCTCTATGGAGGCCCAGCCATCACTTCCAGGACTCCTTGTTCTTCTTTACAATGAAAATAGTTTTTAATGAAATTTGCTGCATGTTTGGGGTCATTGTCCTGCTGCAGAATAAATTTGGGGCCAATCACACACCTCCCTGATGGTATGTTATGATGGATCCGCGTCAGCATGTATTGCTCAGCATTGAGGACAGCATTGATCCTAACCAAATCTCAAGCTTCATTTGCAGTGCTCCTTGCAATATGAATAAGAAAAATTAGTGCATGTATATACGGTACTGCTGAGCATGAAGATCCAGAAAGTCTCCCTCTGAAACAGCTTTGGAAACATTCAGATTCTGGCATATTGACAGACATAGCTTATATGCCAAATAATGCTAGGCCTTGTGTGTCTTTGTTATGATATAAGAAAAAAAATGACATGGGACACTATAATGGGTGTTTTCTTGTTGAAAAAAATATGTGATGCTCACCACTAGACTTGATAAAGGGGAACACACCCCCAAAGCACATTATGGCAACATTTAGCCCTCTGTAGCTCTGTTGTGATGGCCAACTCCACTTCCACATTCAGTTCTTACTCTAGCCACTCATTCAGCAAGCCTCTGCAGCCAATTGGCTTGGCTGTGCTTTACACAGATTCCACTTTCTTCACTGAGAAGTGCAGCAGCTGCTGCTGATCATTCTCTGGCTCTCTTCTTGCTTCAACTAGAAAAGGAGCGTAAGTATCTGCAGTTTTCATTCACTGGTTCATCAGCCTGCATGTGTAAGAATGATCCTGGTCGATTCACTGTGGACTACATGGCTACATTTGGCTCCATTAATTTTATTGCATGTTCGTTTCATTACTGCACTGGGGTTTGCACTTTCTCTTTTCACTTTTGTCACCTTTTCTACTATTATTAATGACCATTTTAAATGAAGTTGAAGGCAATAAGTAACACTTTTCTGTAGAGTGTGTGTCAGAACCTGGCATCGAACCTGGTCCTTCTGCAGTGAGAGGCAATGTCTCTTCTCATTGAGCTATCTGGAATGCTGGACAGCTCCCTTGACAATTCTTGGATAATCCTGCCTTGTGCCTTGATTACTCTTGAACCTTGAACTCCTTGCTCCTCCCATGAACTTCCTTATAAAAGCCATGTCCATGCACTTCCTCCTTGCCAGATTATTGTGCCTTTCCAGCCAATATCCCGCTACTGTTCCTGCTGCTGTCTACACCTCCGCTACTGACCTTTGGCTTGTTCCTGACCATGATTTTGTCTCATCCTAACGTACTACGATTGATCTGCTACCATTTGTGACTGACCCTTGGCTTGTGACTGACTCTGCTTTCGTCTGATCCCTAACCTGTTGATCCGCTATGGGTTCCCAGTCTGCTCATTCCCTGGTGGGGTGATCCTGAGATCTGCGACCTGGTATTAACACGCAGCCCAATCCATCTCCACCATTAGGAGCTCTGGTGAATACCGGTTAATACTTAGACCCCACACCTCAGGTGAGCCTGCGTCATTCCCAGGGGGATCCGCTGGTGTACCTATCCTGCTGGTTTCAGGTAAGCCTTTTACTGCTATAGCAACTGGTCTCTGAACCTGACCTTATATCGTGACAGAATAATCTGGCCCAAACATGGAGGCCTCTATAGCAAGTGTTGTGAATCCTCTTAGGCAGCAAATTGCTGAGCTGCAGGAATTTGGAGTTACCCATCAGGAAAAAGTTGCCAAACTGGAAAGCATTGTGGATAGGCAACAGGGAGAGATTCAGGCTCTGCAGAGGCAACTGCTGAACCGTGATGATCCTAGCTCACATATGCCCCAGCCCCAACCATCTAAGTTTAATGGAGACCGCCGCCAATACAGGGGTTTCCTTAATCAATGTCGCATATATTTTCAAATGTACCCTGCTGCGTTTCCTTCAGAGAAAAAGAAGGTAATGTTTATTATTGGGCTTCTGACTGGGGAAGCTTTAGCTTGGGCCTCCCCTTATATAGAGCAAAACCATGGCATTCTAAATAATTTTGATACCTTTTTGACCGCAATGAATCAGGTTTTTGATGATCCCAACCGTTGTGCTTCTGCCGAAGCAAAATTACATAGTCTAAGGCAGGGTAGACGCTCGGTCGCTGAATACACAGCCGAGTTCAGAAGTTGGGTTGCAGATACCACTTGGAACCCTGCAGCACAAAAGAACCAGTTCCGCCAAGGGCTTTCTGAACAGGTAAAGGATGAGCTTGCCAGAGGTGATACTCCTAATGATCTTGAGGAATTCATCCAATTGTGTATCCGAATCGATCAAAGACTTACAGAAAGGAGAAGCTGGGAATACTTGGAAGTAATAGGGGCATGCATCTCTCTGCTAGTCCGTTTGTTCAGCAGTATTCAAGAGTCTCTCTGGGTTCTAACACTCCTGAGCCTGTGCAGGTTGATGCAATCAAGAGATCCATCTCCATTCAGGAGAAAGAGAGAAGACGTTCAGAGAATTTATGTCTATATTGTGGGGATTCTGAACATTATGCAATTAATTGTCCTAACAAGGTTAAAAGAACTATTGCTGTGACTGATATGATTGAGCCTGAACACATAAACTCCATAAGCCAGTCGATCTCCCCGCTGATTCCTGAAGAGAATAAGATGAACTCCCTGCTTTCTCATTTTGTTATCCCCATTAAATTGGTATCTGAGGGCCGTGAAATTTCCTGCTCTGCTATGCTGGATTCCGGGGCTGGGGGGAACTTTATGGATATGGAGTTTGCTCACAACCATGGTATTCAAGCCAGAAACACATTTACCCCTATTGATATGGAGACAGCAGATGGGTCACCTTTATCTTCAGGACCTGTTACCCATAAAACGGTTCCCCTGGTACTGCTGTTTGAGGCTGACCATTGTGAGACTATCAGCTTTCAGCTGATTACGTCACCCAAGTTTCCCATCATCCTAGGCATTCCTTGGTTCTCCACTCACAATCCTTCCATCAATTGGGGAGCTCGGACTATAGATTTTATGTCCCCCCACTGTGAAAAACATTGCAAAGAACCTTGCCTACCAAGTTTATCACCAACCAAGGAAGCGCAAGGTGACATAGTGGCTACCCAGTCATATGACAACTTGCCCACACATTACCATGAGTTCCGGGATGTCTGTGACAAGAAGAATGCAGATCAATTACCCCCTCATCGCCCATATGATTGCCCCATTGAGCTGCTCCCAGGGGCAGAAATACCTTTCGGTCGCCTTTTCAATCTGTCGGAACCCGAATTAAAAGTACTCAGGGTGTGGATCAATGAGAACTTGGAGAAGGGCTTTATTAGACACTCAACTTCTCCTGCGGGGGCAGCCCTGTTCTTCGTTGAAAAGGAGGACTCCACCTTGCGTCCATGCATTGACTACAGAGACATGAATAAGGTCACTATTAAAAACCGCTATCCATTACCCTTGATCTCTGAAATGTTGGAAAGACTTCGTTCTGCCAAGATCTTTACCAAGCTTGACCTACGAGGGGCATATAACCTTGTCCGCATTCGTCAAGGAGACGAATGGAAGACTGCCTTCAGAACCAGGTATGGGCATTTCGAATCCTTGGTGATGCCGTTTGGACTTTGCAATGCCCCTGCAACGTTTCAGCATTTTATCAACGATGTTTTTTGTGATCTGTTGGACCAATTTGTAATTGCCTATCTGGATGACATTCTTATTTTTTCTAATAATTGGGAGGAGCACCGCAAACATGTTTGCATGGTCTTTGAAAGATTAAGGCAAAATATACTTTACATCAAATTGGAGAAATGTGAGTTTGAACAACCCCAGATCCAGTTCTTAGGCTATATCATTTCTCCAGAAGGAGTGAGCATGGATCCCGAGAAAATCAAAGCAGTGGTAGATTGGTCAGCACCAGGAAATGTTAAGGAGATTCAACGTTTCGTCGGGTTTGCCAACTTCTACAGAAAATTCATAAGAAACTTTTCTAAAGTGATAGCTCCAATCACACAGCTGACAAAGAAAGGGGTACCCTTTGTATGGACTTCTGAAGCACAGGCTGCATTTGAAAAGCTGAAGACTCTGTTCACTTCTGCACCAATTTTGGTACATCCCGACCCTGAACTACCCTTTATAGTGGAAGTGGATGCTTCCAATTCTGCCGTGGGAGCGATCCTGTCTCAGCGAAGTGGTGAAAAGATGCAGCTTCATCCTTGTGCCTACTTTTCCCGTCTGATGTCCTCAGCCGAAAGAAATTATGACATTGGGAATAAAGAGCTGCTGGCAATTAAGGAAGCCTTTTCTGAATGGAGGCATCTGCTAGAAGGGGCCAATCATCCTGTAACTGTTCTCACTGACCGTAGAAATCTGGAATTCATTCGCTCGGCCAAGAGATTGTCTTCCAGACAAGCACGCTGGTCTTTATTCTTCTCAAGATTCAATTTTGTTATATCATATCGACCTGGATCGAGGAATGGTAAGGCCGATGCCTTATCAAGGATGCTGTCTGAGCCTCCCCAGGAGGTACAGGGTGAAGAAGAATATGTGGTAGAGAATATTCTTGACTCTAGGATGTTTAGAGGAAAATTGCAGTATCTTGTCCAATGGGAAGGATATGGGCAAGAGGAAAATTCTTGGGAGCCTGAGGAAAATGTCCATGCTCCTAGATTGACAAGAGAATTTCACCAGAGGTTTCCTCACAAGCCCCTAAGACATCCAGGGGACGTCCTGCGAGGAGGGGAGTACTGTCAGAGCCTGGGATCGAACCTGGTCCTTCTGCAGTGAGAGGCAATGTCTCTTCTCACTGAGCTATCTGGAATGCTGGACAGCTCCCTTGACAATTCTTGGATAATCCTGCCTTGTGCCTTGATTACTCTTGAACCTTGAACTCCTTGCTCCTCCCATGAACTTCCTTATAAAAGCCATGTCCATGCACTTCCTCCTTGCCAGATTATTGTGCCTTTCCAGCCAATATGCCACTACTGTTCCTGCTGCTGTCTACACCTCCGCTACTGACCTTTGGCTTGTTCCTGACCACGATTTTGTCTCATCCTAACGTACTACGATTGATCTGCTACCATTTGTGACCGACCCTTGGCTTGTGACTGACTCTGCTTTCGTCTGATCCCTAACCTGTTGATCCGCTATGGGTTCCCAGTCTGCTCATTCCCTGGTGGGGTGATCCTGAGATCTGCGACCTGGTATTAACACGCAGCCCAATCCATCTCCACCATTAGGAGCTCTGGTGAATACCGGTTAATACTTAGACCCCACACCTCAGGTGAGCCTGCGTCATTCCGAGGGGGATCCGCTGGTGTACCTATCCTGCTGGTTTCAGGCAAGCCTTTTACTGCTATAGCAACTGGTCTCTGAACCTGACCTTATATCGTGACAGTGTGAGAACCACGAGCCCAAGAGGACTAGACGTAGTAAGAAAAAAAAACAAAACAAAAAGTGTGTTTATCGGATGGACCACAGCTCAGCTAAATAATTAATTTTCAGCCCAAGTGAAAAGGGCACTTGCACGTCCAAGGATATCGCACTATGGAATCCAAATATCTGATCCTAATATTAAAAGTAAAACTTTTACTGTTTGCCCAAAAAAAAGTCCAGAGATATGGACAGGGAGAGTGGGGTTAAATTGTGTTTTCAATATATAGAATTAACAAATGGGGTAAAAGATACGTGTGCCAGAGAATCGCACCTGTTATCAGAGGTTTCCCTTAGTGGGAAAGTTTGTATCTACCAAACCTAAATTTATACATCATAAACCCTGTCCCTAGGAGATCTCTTGGTCCACAGTGACATTAAATGTAAACCTCCCACTCATCCTAGAAGAGCAGGTCTGTTCAGATGTGGGCGATGTGATTATTGTATATACAGTGAGGAACAGAAGTATTTGATCACCCTGTGATTTTGCAAGTTCTCCCACTTAGAAATCAAGGAGGGGTCTGAAATTCACATTGTAGGTGCATTCCCACTCTGAGAGACAGAATTTAAAAAAATATTCAGGAAATCACATTGTATGATTTTTAAAGAATTTATTTGTCTTGCACTGCTGAACGTAAGTATTCGAACACCTAAGAAACAGCAAGAATTCTGGCTCTCAAAGACCTTTTACTGTGCCTTTAAAAAGTCCACCTCTATTCCACTCATTAATCTAACTTATTAGCACCTGTCTGAGCTCTTTAAAGACACCTGTCCACTCCACAGTCAGTAAGATGCCAACTACTACCATGGGCAAGACCAAAGAGCTGTCAAAAGACATCAGAGACAAAATTGTGGACCTCCACAAGTTTGGAAAGGTCTACGGGGCAATTGCCAAGCAGCTTGGTGAAAATAGATCAACTGTTGGAGCAATTGTTAGAAAATGGAAGAGGCTAAAGATGACTGTCAGTCTCCCTCGGACTGGAGCTCCATGCAAGATCTCACCTCGTGGGGTATCACTGATAAGAAAGGTGAGAAATCAGCCCAGAACTACAAGGGAGGAGCTGGTCAATGACATGAAGAGAGCTGGGACCACAGTTTCAAAGGTCACTGTCGGTAGAACACTACGCCGTCATGGTTTCAAATCATGCATTGCACGGAAGGTTCCCCTGCTCAAGTCATCACATGTCCAGGCCCGTCTGAATTTTTGCCAATGACCATCTGGATGATCCAGAGGAGGCATGAGAGAAAGTCATGTGGTGAGATGAGACCAAAGTAGAACGTTTTGGTCCAAACTCGTCGTGTTTGGAGGTAAAAGAAGGATGAGTTGCATCCCAAGAACACCATTCCTACTGTGAAGCATGGGGGTGGTAACATCAAGCTTTGGGGGTGCTTTTCTGCGAAGGGGACAGGACGACTGCACTCTATTAAGAAGAGGATGAATGGGGCCATTTATTGTGAGATTTTGAGCAACAACCTCCTTCCCTCAGTCAGAGCATTGAAGATGGGTCGTGGCTGGATCTTCCAACATGACAACGACCCGAAGCACACAGCCAGGATAACCAAGGAGTGGCTCCGTAAGAAGCATATCAAGGTTCTGGAGTGGCCTAGCCAGTCTCCAGACCTAAATTCAAAAAACATCTTTGGAGGGGGCTGAAACTCCGTGTTGCTCAGCGACAGCCCCGAAACCTGACAGATCTAGAGGAGATCTGTGTGGAGGAATGGGCTAAAATCCCTGTTGCAGTGTGTGCAAACCTGGTCAAGAACTACAGGAAATGTTTGACCTCCTGTAATTGCAAGCAAAGGCTTCTTTACCAAATATTAACACTGATTTTCTCAGGTGTTCAAATACTTATGTTCAGCAGTGCAAGACAAATAAATTCTTTAAAAATCATACAATATGATTTCCTGAATTTGTTTTTTCACCCCTCCATGATTTCTAAGCGGGAGAACTTGCAAAATCACAGGGTTTTCAAATACTTCTGTTCTTCACTGTATATGGTGGAAGGTTACAGGCTAGCCTTGCCCACTGGAAGGACCCTCAGGTGCAATCAGAGGGTCACATGCGATACCACTGGTGTGATCTATATCATTACTTGCGCTTGTGGGTCCTTCTATGTCGGCAAGACTTTTAGGTCAGTACATAGATGGCTTCGGGACCACATTTATGATATTGATACATACCACTTAAGAGCTCCCTTAGCACGCCATGTCTGCCTAGAACATGATCAGGATCCATCATGCCTCAAATGTTGGGTGGTTGAGGTTGTCCCCCAGAGCAGTTTGGGGGTGACTTTGACAAACTACTTTCGCAGCAAGAGAAACGATGAATCTGGGAGCTAGATGCGACCAGACCACCAGGCCTCAATGATTATAGAAGTTTTTGTCGTAATACAAAACAAAAACACAAATATAATCACTTTAGGTGTTTTATTTTGTGTCTGTTGGCAATGCAAGCTTGTAATGGGGGTTATAAATATATTAAGAAGTTTCTATGCTGTATGAAAACATATATATACATTCTCTGACAGATATTGTACATTTGTATGAGTTTATATGTTATATTATACTACACATTGGGATGGGAGGGATTTGTGATTTGATGAGAAGGGTGGGGTGTGGTGGAGGGGTGGAGCAGAGGGGATGGAGAAATGTGCTCTCCTTTATCTTTGTTTTTTTTCCTTTGTAAACAATTTATCCATAAATACTTTACATTATTAGGGGACCATCTTGTGTTCCAATATGGATACTGCATGAGTTACCAAGGGTGGTTCTCTTGGGTATGAAGATGTTTCATGCCCCAGCACTACTATTATGATGGACTTCCCTTGGTATGTATGTTCACCCATGCCAATAAAAGTTTTGGTATATATGTATGCAGATTGGATTGTTTTCTTTGTTGTTTCTTTTCCACTTCCTTCTGCCCTTCCTTTCTTCTCCATCTGTCTATTTCTTACTTTCAAGATGGCAGCGACATGGTGACGTCATGACATCACGTACGACAGGACGTGTGTGTGCCGTGATATCATGACGCACTGCACATGCGCAGTTTACCTGTGGTGGCCATCTTGAAGCCTTTTAAGAGGGCTGTTTAGTTTGTTTGTCAAATGCCTCTGATGCAACTGGGGGGGGGGTCCAGCAAAATCGGTCAGGCGAATAATCATTAATGTCTGATTCAATATTGGATTAAGCAATGGACTGATAAGTCTACTAATCTTTAAATGTTGCCCCTTTTATTATAATCTGTACAAAGTTATGGATTTAAGAAGGCCACCATTTTTACACTGAACTTTACCCAGGACCCCGATCTGTAGTTGGGCTTAGACATGTATGTGATATATGTGCAATCAACTGAACCGGAGTTTATGTGGATGCCTTTTACAGCAGCAGCCAGTTGTGTGAGGGAGGTTCACGATCATGCAAGGTAGATTTGTGTCAACATACATCTTTAGAACACCTTTATAACAATCCTGTTTCCTCCTCTGGACAACATTCAGTTGTCCCCTGTAGTTTGGATTCCTGCATCCATAATAAATACATCTAGTTCTGTTTGTATATGGAACTTCAGAAATAACCACAGTCGATGTGACTCCAAGTACAAAGAACACTGAAATTAATCTGGCTCACTCTTTGTCCACAATACATTGTCAGGCCTTCAGATTCAATTTATTCAACATATCTCTTGACAACTGCCTCAAGGATGGACTGGGGGGAATGTTTGTTCAGCATGCTGTGCATCTATTAATTTTGTGGCCACTCTATCTGTCTCTGACTACTCTGTATAGCTGTCCCTTTGTTTTTGAGAGCTCTCAGCATTGATTGGTAATTGAAACTGGCCTGGTATGGAGATATGATCATTTTAAATATAGATTTGGTTTGAAGACATCCAATTGATCCATAGACATGACTTTTGATATGTTTTTAATGGGTTTATCTACATGTTTAGAGTGTCTCCGTTTTTAATCAATAAAAGAAACAAGTCAATGATATCTGTCGGTATTAAATTCTTTTTGATTACATAAATGATTTATGATAATTAGATTTATAATCTTGATTTGGGTTGAGGTGTTGAGCGAAATCCATTTTTTAAACAAGGTTTCTCTGATAAAAGTAAAAAGGCTCAATAGATGTTTAAAAGGGTCATCTCAAGAAGCTGTCTCCAGATTCCGAACACCCTGGTTAAAAAAAAGGGGAGAGAAAAGGGGGGTAGGGTTAGGTATGAGGTGAAAGGGGAAAGGAGAACCTGCAGGGCTCAAGGTGGGTGAGGCTTACCTATGGATTGATATGACTGTTTTTATTCATCTAAATGTGAGTGCATTCATTTTTCTGTATTATCTGGATTCCCATTAAAAGGATTTACTGTGCTAACGTTTGTGCTTTCTCTTTTTACTTTTGTTTTACTATTTTTTTACCAGTTTTAATAATTAAAGGGATAATTCCCCTGGATACGCTAAGTAGTTACGGTGATATGTATAGTTTTACTAACACAAAATGCAGTTTTGCCTGAAATAAAGGCCATATCAACATAAAAAAAACAACATACCCCAAAATAAATGAACACCCCAAATACCACCCCATAAAATAAAAGATGATAAGAAAATTGTGTACGAGCGCACCTGTAGATGTCAAGTAGCAGCTGAACACCAGGTAACCATACACCCCAAAAACAATATAAATCATAAGGTGCAGCGCTACAGAAAAGGAATACTATGTAAAGGCAAATGTATAAACAAATAAACAAATGAAACAGTTCATAGAATAAGGTGACTTCAAGTGCTCTCCTCTATTTCATATCCTCCTGATGTTCAGGCGCTGTGCGAAATAGTGCTGAAGAAATGCACACTCACCAGAACGCACAGTAAAATGAGCGTTTGTCAATATGAATTCCCCTTTGGGTCATCAGATGGTCAGGAGGAGCCAGGAACGCCGTGACGTCACGCCGCCGGAGCATCGTGGAGCTCCAGCGGCCATCTTTAACATTGGACGGTCAGTCCACACATCTCTTATACACACTGCTGTGTACCTCCGATAGTTTGAGTTGCTAATAAATCTTTTTAATTACCTACTACACTATGGATATGTTTCTGTCTTGACTCCCTTGGGGAGTATCAATTTGCAGCTACTCTTCTCTCTGCTGGGCAAGGAGCGTATGTAAGCTGTAAGGAGAAGTCCTTAGGCCACCTACTAAGGGATCATACAGGAACATCCAGGAGCTCTGGAGGGAGGCTATTATACTGCAGACCTTATCCTGACCATCTGATGACCCAAAGGGGAATTCATATTGACAAACGCTCATTTTACTGTGCGTTCTGGTGAGTGTGCATTTCTTCAGCACTATTTCGCACAGCGCCTGAATATCAGGAAGATATGAAATAGAGGAGAGCACTTGAAGTCACCTTATTCTATGAACTGTTTCATTTGTTTATTTGTTTATACATTTGCCTTTACATAGTATTCCTTTTCTGTAGCGCTGCACCTTATGATTTATACCATAAAATAAAAGCCCATTTTTTTTAAGTGGAAGCCTCACAAAAAAAAAATATATATATATATATATATATATATATAAATATAATATAAAAAAAATTGTATACAGAGTTCTATGGTCAGACAGCAACAAAAAGTGACTGCTGACCTCAAATCAACCACAAAATAAAGGGGATGACTGACCAAAAAGCTAGTAATAAGAACTAAAGTAACGTTTCCAACTGACCTTAACCTTCCCCTTTGCAGTTTGCCAGTTTTCTCTATCCTTTCCCTGCAGTAGCTTGCAATGCACTGACACTCTATGCAGCTTTATGTAGTTCTCTGTTCTCACTATAGTGAAGGAGCTGGCTTATGCTCTCTTATTGATTCTTCTAAGCCTGCTTCCAATAGCTCAAAGGCTATGCAGTGCATTATAGTTTAAAAAAAATTGCTGTACAAATCTTCCCATAAATTTGCCAGAACTTTGAAACTCAAATCTGCAGCATTCACTTCAAATCCATGGTAGAGAGGAACCCACACTTCAATCCTAATAACAAGACCATTGTATAACTGAGGTGGTTCTTTAGAAAGCAGATGGATGACAGTAGTTATGCTGCGTTGGTGTCTTTTGAGCATTTGCTCCCTCTGCTGGTCAGTTTTATAGCAAAGTCCGTACAACCTGTAAGACCTTTTGCTACAGGAGTACCATCACAGTGTTTTTTTATTGGAATGTTTACATAAAAAAAAAACAAAACCAAGTCATACAACAAAGCTAATTTAAGGATTATTCTATCAATAATGATGGGATCATCAAACATTAATTTAAGACAATCAGACACAAGGGATGATTTACTAAAGGGATAGAGACTGTATACTTAGCAAAGTCAATGTTCAGTATGTAGAGAATTACTAAATTAGGTGATCCTGTGTTAATATTCACTGCTAGCACCTAATTGATTGAAGTTAACACACTTTCTCATCATTTACTAAGGCCAGCAAATATATACTTTGCCTGCCTAGAGTTTGCATGGTCTCCCTGTGCCTGTGTGGGTTTCCTCTGGGTACTCTGGTTTACTTCCACACTCCAAAGACATGCTAGTAGATTAATTGACCCCTGTCTAAATTGTCGCTACTACGTGTATGTATGAAAGTGAGTTGGGGAACTTAGATTGTATGCTCCTTGAAGGCAGGGACTGATGTGAATGTACAATATATAAATATGTAAAGAGCTGTGTAAATTGTCGGCACTATATAAGTACCTGTAATAAATAAATAAAGTAAAAATCTATTTTCTCTACACCACACATATTAAACACAAGGCCCATGGGCCGAATCCATCCCACCAGTTAAAATTCATGTGGCCCTCAAATCTCTCCTGCAGCTGCAGCACCCCAGTTTCTTTGCCCCACCTTCTCTCAGCAGTCAGCAGCAAAGAGGAGGACAGAACTCCTCCTACAGATCCTGTGCCTCTCTGTGCAGTTGCAGCATCTCCCTGTCTCTACTTCCCCTTGCCTCAGCATTCAGCAGACTCTGGCAGCTAACTCCAGCCCTCTTCTGGTCATCCTCCAGACACCGCACTTTCTGCTTCCCAGCTCCACCCTCAGCTTCTTCCCAGCAGCAGCACAAGGTAAGGAGGGTGCACTGTGATGTAAGCTAAAGTCTGGGACTGATGGTGGTGGGCTTTTGACATCTGATGTAAGGTGGAGTTGGGTGCGCTGGACATTTGCTTATAATTATTATGAGAATAATATGCCATTTGAAAAGGAGAGTTGCATATCTCTGGTATCATCCACAAGAAGCTTTCTTCTAGAAAACTCGGACAGAATACCATGCCGTAACCATGTTTTGTGTGAACAGTCTCCATAAAAGTTTCTTGTGGATGATACCATTGGTGTGCAACCCTCCTTTTCAGACTTGAACCATTTGCTACATGAGTGTGGGTGGGCTCCGTGCTGGTCTTAAGTTATTACTAAAACCAGTAATAATTAAATGCAGAGGAAATTATTTAATATGAGATTAAGAATAGATGCATTTATATAGTCTTATAGATACAACCAGCCCTCTGAGGGTCACCATAATTCTGATACAGCTTGCAATGAAATTGAGTTTGACACCCCTACTGTACATCTTTGGTAAATCAATTTTAGATCGACGGTCCAAAAAATTGTATGATCTGTCAAAAGTGGCAGAGTGTGCTGAGTATCTTATACATAAGTATAGAGTACCATCCTCAGTGACTTTAACATTCCAATCAATGTTAACACCTCAGCCACTTCCCTACTACTCAAATTAACCTCCTCTTTTAACCTAATACAATGGACATAAACCACCACTCACTCCAGTGGCAACACCCTCGACCTTGTATTCTCCCACCTCTGCACTCCCTGCAACCTCTCCAACATCCCCTTTCCTCTTTCTGATCACAACCTTATTAGTTTCACATTCTCCCTGTTTCCTACCTCCTATGCCTCCAACCTGCAAATGGATAACTGCAGGAACCTTAGCCACCTTAACCCTTCCCTTCTTCATCCTGCTACTGGCTGCCTTTATGATATAATTGCACTCCTGTCCTGCCCAGACATGGCCACTTCTGCCTATAACAGCACACTGTCATCCACCCTGGACACGCTCGCTCCTCTCTCTACATGCAGAACCAGGCCTTGTCTGCTACAACCCTGGCAAACAGACGACACCAGAAGTCTTAAGAGATGCAGCCGTGCTCTTGAGAGAGCGTGGTGTAAAATTAAATTCCTGCAAGGCTTTACCCTCCACAAATCTGCCCTTTTCAAATACAACTCCTGCCTTCACACTGCAAAAAAAACCTCATCAAAACCTTCTCATCCACACCTTGTCAACTCTTTTCTACCCTTAATTCCTTACTTCACCTCTCGCTGCCCCCAGCCACCAACCTACTTACAGCCCAGGAGATTGCCAATAATTTCCACAACAAAATTTACACAATTTGTGATGAGATAGCCAGCGTCCAGCTTTCCATGTCAACTAACACACCAAGTCCAACACCACACTCAACACTTTCCTCCTTCAATCCTGTTACCACTGAGGAAGTTTCCATACTCCTTTCTGCTGCCCACCTCACCACTTGTCCCCTGGACTCGGTCCCCTCACAATTACTGCCATCACCCTCCTGCTCCATCCTAAACTCTCTAACCCACATCTTCAACCTCTCCTTATCTTCTGGTACCTTTCCCTTCCCACTCAAACATGCACTGGTCACCCTCATACTAAAAAAACCCTCACTGGACCCTACCTGTTTGAATAACTTAAAGTGTTACTAAACCCAGGACCCTGCATTCACTATATCTGGTCTTCAACAGTACACAAAACATGGCAGTGTAATTGTCAGGAATGGACTTGCCAGTAATGGTGGGACTCACCTGCCTTGTGGGCTGCAGTACCAGGGCTGGCCAGCGGGTGCTCTCAGCAATCAGAGACTCAACCCTGCAGTCAGCCAAACACCTGAAGCTGATTACGGAGGTGTATTTAAGGGATAGCCAGACCTGCAGTCTGGGCCTTGGTGTGTGTTTTTCTATGGGCCCCTGTATCTTGTTACCTGCGTTCCTGTTCCTGCCTGACTGACTCGTTGCCGACCCTGCCTGATCCTGACCTCTGCTGACTTCTCCTGTTTGATCCCTGGCTTGTGACCCCGACCATTCTCTGCCTGACCCACTGTACCTACCTGCCCGTTAGTTGCTGTACCCAGCTCGTGACCTGACTACTCTCTGCCTGCTCCTCCTGTTCCTACCTGCCCGATTGTTATTGACCCGGCCTGCCTGACTACGCTTGCATTGTATGTATTGTTATCTGTGGGTGGCTTGGTTTGGTTCGTTTGCACTTTGTTTATGTTTTAGTATTGCACTGCGTTTTGTATTGTTAGTATTAATAAATTATATTGTTTAGAACATATCGAAAGCCTGCGTTTCCCTGCGTCAGTTCACATACCTCTGGTCATACCTGGAGCCCTGACAGTAATTATTTCAGTAAATATAATCTGCTAAATACCTTTTCTCATTAGCAGTTAGAGCAGTTTTGTGACTTCTATCAGTGTCCAGCCGAGCACATGTTAAAGCTTGTAGGAGGAGTTTTCATTCTGCTGTAATTGGATGCAGGACCCCTGATTTCTGTCTGGACAGTGCTGATTGGCCCTGTGCTGATCACATGCATTCTCCCAAGGAAAAAAAATCTCTAGCAATACACACCAAATTGAGCATGTGCAGAGTGATTCCACACTATATGTCTTATCAGGAGATAAGAGGGAGACACTGAAAGAAGGGGAGGATCAGGGAAGTCAGGATTAAACAGTGTTTTTACACAATGCAGAGGATTAACCCTTTAGGTTCCACAGTGAGTAGAACAAGTATGCTTTACTGCATATACAGACTGATTTTACTGTTGTGGGTTTAGTAATCCTTTAAGGCTAATCTCCCCACTCCCTTTTGCCTCCAAGCTACTTGAACACCTTGTCCACAACTGTATGAGTTGCTCCATCATTGATAACAACCTTCTCGATCCACTACAGTCCGACATCTGCTCACAACATTCCACTGAAACTGCCCTATTAAAGCTCACCAATGATCTACTAACTGCTAAAACCAACATCCAGTACTCCATACCCATTCTCTTAGACCTTTCTACTGCCTTTGACACAGTTGACCACCCACTCCTCCTCAACATTCCCTTAGCCTTCGTGACTCTGCTCATTCCTGATTCTCTTCCTATCTCAGCTCTGTCCTTGGGCCCCACCTCTCCTCTCTATATACCGTTTCCTTGGGCCAGTTGATAACCTCCCATGGCTTCCAATACCACCTCTATGCTGATGACACCCAGATCTATCTCTTAACTCCTCAACCCACCCCCTCATTCTCCTTACATATTACAAATTTACTGAGCGACATATCCATATGGATGTCACACAACTTCGTCAAACTCAGTCTTTCTAAAACTGAGCTTGTGATATCTTCTCCTCCCCAGTCTCTTCCCTATGACCCATACCATTGAGATCAACAACACAACCATTGGTCTCTCCACACATGCCACAGTGCTATGTGTAATCCTAGACTCTGACTTCTTCTTCAGCCTCCACATTCAGTCACTGGTTAAATCCTGCTGCCTCAACATCCACAACATTTCAAGAATTTCCCCTTTCCTGACTAACGACACCACAAAACAGCTTATTCATTCCTTGGTTATTTCCTGCCTTGACTACTGCAACTCCCTCCTCACTGGCTTACCCCTACACAGGCTATCCCCCCTTCAGTCTATTATAAATGCTGGTGCTAGACTAATACTTACTAACCGACCCGTGACTGGTTCCCCTCTGTGCCAATCTCTTCACTAGCTTCCACTAACTCAACGTATAAAATACCAAATACTAACCACAGCATACAAGGCCATCCGCAACATTTGTGTGGCCTTTTTGGATTCCTCGTAATTATCTGTGAGCTCTTGTAAAGATGAATCAGTCTACTGATCCTTATACAATCCCAAAATCTCCCGCACTACTACAAAAAAGTGTAAACTAAACCAAACAAATGATTGCAGCAGCTGTTGTCGTTTGTTCCCACACCAAGAAACAATCAAAATAAAATTAAACTCTGCACAATCAAAAAATAATGAAAGTAGATCACATACACATATAATAGTTCATACAAGTGGATACTATGAGAGTATAATGTTGAATAAATATTATCATAGTGTCTTCATCTCCGAAAATTATAGTGCACAGTTCCTAATTAAATATCTTCTTCTGTGAATATTATTATGAAATAATTTTTACAGTCCACCTTTTTCTTCCACCATCTATGCAAGTCCAAGTAGATGTGCAAAGTGATTATTGGTAAATCACCATCAAACAGTGCACAGTCCAGTGAACATAGAAATATTGCCTCTTTAAACAAGCATTTTCCCCTGAAGGTTAAACTTCAGATATCTATCCAAGATGGTCGACTTCCGGTTCTGCCTAACATGATGATGTGACAACGTCATTTGACCATGCCCTTCTTCACGCCCACTGATCCTTGTTTGGATAAATTATATGAAAAATTGATTTTATTGGCACTTTGCTAAATAATTACATTATAGGGGTTATATACTAAAACTGGAGAGTGTGAAATCTGGTACAGCTCTGCATAGAAACCAATCAGTTTCCAGTTTTTTTGTCATAGATTAATTGAACAAGCTCAAGTTATAAGCTGATTGGCTACCATGCACAGCTGCACCAGATTTTGCATGATCCAGTTTTAGTAAATCAACCCCTATGTTTTTAATGGGGGCACATCCAAAGGAAAAAGTAACCTACAGCACCCAAGTCTACGTAATACACTGCTCAAAAAAATTAAAGAAACACTTTTTAATCAGAGTATAGCATCAAGTCAGTTAAACTCCTGGGATATTGATCTGGTCAGTTAAGTAGCAGAGGGGGTTGTTAATCAGTTTCAGATGCTTTGGTGTTAATGAAATTAACAACAGGTGCACTAGATGGGCAACAATGAGATGATCCCCAAAATAGGAATGGCTTTACAGGTGGAGGCCACTGACATTTTTTTCCCCACTCATCTTTTCTAACTGTTTTTAGCTAGTTTTGCATTTGTCTAGGATCAGTGTCACTACTGGTAGCATGAGGCGATACCTGAACTCTATAGATGTTGCACAGGCAGTCCAACTCCTCCAGGATGGCAAATCAATACATGCCATTGTCAGAAGGTGTGCTGTGTCTCCCAGCACAGTCACACGAGCATGGAGGAGATTCCAGGACACAAGCAGTTACTCTAGGAGAGTTGGACAGAGCCGTAGAAGGTCCTTAACCCATCAGCAGTACCAGTATCTGCAGCTTTGTGCAAGGAGGAACAGGAAGGTCCCTGCCAGGAGCCCTACAAAATGACCTCCAGCAGGCCACTGGTGTGATTGTCTCTGACCAAACAATCAGAAACAGACTTCATGAGGGTGGCCTGAGGGCCTGACATCCTCTAGTGGGCCCTGTGATCACTGTCCAGTACCATAGAGTTTGATTGCTATTTGCCATTGTACACCAGAATTGGCAGGTCCGCCACTGGCGCCCTGTGCTTTTCACAGATGAGAGCAAGTTCACCCTGAGCACACGTGACAGACCTGAAAGGGTCTGGAGAAGCCATGGAGAAAGTTATGCTGCCAGTAACATTATTCAGCATGACTGTTTTGGTGGTGGGTCAGTGATGGTCTAGTTAGGCATATCCATGGAGGGACGCACAGACCTCTACAGGCTAGACCAGCAATGGGCAAACTACAGCCCGCGGGCCATATACGGCCTGGCGGACCTTTTAATCCAGCCCGCGGAGATAGGCTCCCGCTAGGCTCCTCTCACAGCCCGCCCTGAAGACCGGTGTAGCATGAAAATCTGTCTCCTATGAGGATCTGTCCCCCTCGACGTATCTGCGCATGTGCCGGAGATCGCCGATCGGCTGCTAATGCCTGAAACTGGCACATGCGCAGATACGTCGAGGGGGACAGATCCTCATAGGAGACAGATTTTCATGCTACACCGGAACGGCGCGGGAACACGGCGAGAGGAACGCGCGGAGCAAAGGTAAGTGAATTGACACAGGGGGGACTTGGGGACTTAATATGGGGGATGAATTGCTATGGGGAATGAATTACTATAGGGGGGATGAATTACTATGGGGGATGAATTACTATAGGGGAGATGAATTACTATATGGGGGATGAATTACTATATGGGGGATGAATTACTATGGGGGATGAATTACTATATGGGGGATGAATTACTATGGGGGATGAATTACTATATGGGGGATGAATTACTATATGGGGGATGAAGTACTATGGGGGATGAATTACTATGGAGGATGAATTACCATATGGGGGATGAATTACTATGGGGGATGAATTACTATGGGGGATGAATTACTATATGGGGGATGAATTACTATATGGGGGATGAATTACTATGGGGGATGAATTACTATATGGGGGATGAATTACTATATGGGGGATTAATTACTATGCTTACTATGGGGGAATAATACTATACTTACTATGGATGACACATACACATCATTCATCTACTCTTGGTCCGGCCCCCGGGTCCAATATATGAACCCATTGCGGCCCTCAAGTCAAAAAGTTTGCCCACCCCTGACCAGCCTGACTGCCATTAGGTATTGTGATGAAATCCTTGGACCCATTGTCAGACCCTACGCTGGTGCAGTGGGTCCTGGGTTCCTCCTGGTGCACAACAATGTCCAGCCTCATGTGGCGAGAGTATGCAGGCAGTTCCTGGAGGATGAAGGAATTGATACCATTGAATGGCCCCCATGCTTGCCTGACCTAAATCCAATAGAACACCTCTGGTATATCATGTTTCGGATCATCCGACGACGCCAGGTTGCACCTCAGACTGTCCAAGAGTTCAGTGATGATGCCCTGGTCCAGATCTGAGATGAAATACCCCAGGACACCATCTGTCATCTCATTAGGAGCATGCCCTGACCAGGGGTGGACTGACAACTCATGGGGCCCCTGGGCAATAGGGGATCATGGGGCCCCTGTGTCCTTGCCCAAACTCAAAAAAGCCTATGAAAAAGGTATCAGGGGCATCTCATGGGGCCCCCTACTGACCCCGGGCCCTCGGGCAGTGCCCGAGTTTCCAAATGGTCAGTCAGCCCATGGCC
The DNA here is from genome assembly GCF_062004578.1 of Staurois parvus. Classification (NCBI taxonomy): domain Eukaryota; kingdom Metazoa; phylum Chordata; class Amphibia; order Anura; family Ranidae; genus Staurois; species Staurois parvus. The sequence goes on from NW_028318001.1 coordinate 7,584,660, forward strand.
CTGACGTTGTCAGGCATTCATACAAACACGTGGGGGTCATACAAACTACTAAGTACCATTTTGCGTTGCTGCAATGAAATTTCAGCCAAATGGACTAGCCTGCTGCATACTTTTTTTCACTTTGATTTTCGGGTGTCTTTGAATTCAGTTCTCTGTAGGTTGATAATTTTCATTTTCATTAAACGATGGGGAATCCTTACGTTCCTAACACATTACCCAGTCCATATCAGTATAGATATCCAGTATGATATTTTTCCCAATTGAGAACTGATGTGTTTTCAAAGTGTTCCTTTTTTGAGCAGTGTATATTATTTTGCAGTGGTTGAGGCTGCAAAGGTTAGTCTTTGCATTTGGCAAAAACATTAAATTAGAAAGAACACACATGCAGAAGTAATGAGTAAATTGGTTTCAAATCAAACAAATCTGCAGACTACATTTTTTTTCTTCTATATATTGTATATGTATACATATTTAATTGCAGAGAGAAAGACCTTTTAATGAATCATGATTTCCTGGATTCATGAACTACATGATTCTCTGTAGCTCAAACAGATCTTCATGTAAATGTTTAAATATTTTTTTATTGCCAATTAACATGAATGGTCATCATTGACAGGAAGGGTCATGTTATTTCCCTTCCCTTCAATGCAGCTTCACTACTGCACTCAGATATACAATACCATAGCTCTTGTAACACCAAGAGACACCTACCTGGTATAACTTGAACAAAAAACTAATGCCACTACATTCTCTCATTCAATGATGACTCACTGAAGCATCATCATATAGTTATTTTTTCATTCCATTGTTTTCTGGACTAACAGGCAACCTTCACAACTTATCTAAACCCTTGATGAAGAACATATTTCTTCTGACATTTTTAGCTTTTTTCTTTTCAGTGAATTCAGGTGCTGACATTTTATGAATGTTCCTTACAATGAAAGGTATACAGGCGCAAGAGAATACAATTCACATTTTATAAACATTGACAGGAATAAAAGGTTCAATTTCAGCTATTTCTTTCCTTTACCGAGTTTGTTTTTATTTGCTACTTACAGGAGAGTGGTACTTACCTAAGATCTCCAGTGACATGTGCCACCAGTTTTACATATACTCTCACCAAAGTTCAATAGTATAAAAATGCAGCAAAAGGGAATACCTATAGCACTGGTTTATACAGCAAGTCTGCATGCAAGTCCTAGACATCATTAAACTGAGATCACTTTTTATTTGACCAGTTGTTTTATTTTATATATTTATTTCACTTTTCAGCTGGAAAATGGAAAGTTTCTATCTTCACTAGCGACATTCCATCCTCTGGGACAACATCTCAAGTATACATCATGTTTTATGGACATCTCAGAGCATCAGCACCTGTTTTTCTGTACAGTAGCCAAGAGGATGCATTCCAGAGAGGACATGAGGATACTTTTGATGTATGTATGATATAAATAATCTACAGGTCCTTGGCCAGTGGCAGGGGTAGCTACAAGTCATGCATTCCAATACTTCCTGGGGCAATAAAAAGTAAATACTGCATGGATTTGTAGCAGCATAGCAATACTAAAATTACTACTATTGCTACTACTACTAATAATAATAGTCAATACTTGTATCGCAGTTGGGCTATCCAGAACACTGAAAGAAATCGCACATTATCACATATAGTGGGCCATGATTTTTTTTTATAGATTTCAATTTACTACAATATATGAAGTGCAGTATTGTGAATGTGCTATAAGGTTGGCAATGATCTCCTACACTGTGGTTATGATAACAATTAGGACAAGGGAAAATGCTTGATTTTATGTATTAACGTTCTTAATCAAAACCCTTTTAAAGTTAGGTTATACTAGAGAATGGTTAACACCCCTGTTAGTCTGCAGTCTTTTTGCTTTCTGGACTCAGACAGTCAATGATGACAGGACCACGGTGAATTTCCCTAGCAGGGGTCTAATCTGGTCTTACTCTAGCCAAAGCCAAAAGAAAAGAACATTTTTGGCAAAAGATACACTTTAAGTAAAGTATTTTAATTGCTTTTTTTATTCTTGGTATACCTACCACCTGTATATATTAATGAGGTTCATATGCTGACTGAATAAGAAGATCTTTGGTTTATATCCCAATAGAAAATGTAATTTCTGTATTTCAGATTAAGATTGGAGATGTTGGGGAGGTTTATAAAATACGTATTGGACACACCAATTCTGGGGCATCCCCTAGCTGGCATTGTGAAGAGGTAATTTTTCTTTACTCAATAAAGTTTAAAAAATGTGATAGTTTGCTGCATAGCATTTTATTCTGCATAACCTTTTCACATAACGTATCACTCTAGTTAAAGCTAGTTATAGCTAGTTAAAGTCTAAGCACTCTAGACTTTAACGCTAGACTCTAGTGAAAGTTAAAGTCTAGGCAAGTCTCTTCTTTGTCTAAAGATATTTAATTCTGTTCTTGTCATCAAGTTCCCCTAGGAGGGACTTGATCTCAAGCCGGGTCTTGGAATATCACAGCAATTTTGGACCAGTTTAACCAAAGAACCCATCTAGCTACACTATTTAGATGTAAAATAAATTAAATTGTTACATAATATCATTAATTGTCTTGTTTTGTGTTTTGTAATGCAATGAAAGGACTTTTTTTATGGTGTGGGTGTCTTATTTGCATTTAGCTCTTTGTGGTAAAGGGTAAGGGGTACTAATAGAGTGGGCAGATATCTTAGAGCCCCTTTATTATAAAAAAGGCTTCCTGATTCTCAGTTACCTTCCATGTCCTTTTGGGGAAAAAGATGTGGGGAAGAGGACATTGCCCCTCAATGTTTGGACAAGGTATCTTGCAAGAAAGTGGGGTGATCTGCAATCCCCCTTGCGAGGTACCCCTCAAATGTAGAAAAGCATGTGGCCTGGTCTGGTTCAGGAGTTCACACTTGCTGTTTTCTCTTTCCTGGCCATCCACTCTGCATGCCTGGATAAAGGTCTGGTTTGATTTTTTTTCTGAACATTTTTAAAAGGGACAATGCACAAAAAACTTTTTTGTGGAGTTCCTCTTAAAATTTCAACCAGTCACTTTACCAGGCATACATCCTGCCTAGCCAATAAATGGAGAATGTACCTACCATTCTTGTACCAGACCAAGGCCACATGCCTTTCAACATTAGGAGTACCTTGCAAGGAGGGGGCATAGCCCTCCTCTCCCCTTTCAAGGCACTTTGTCCCAATGTTGAGGGACCAGGCCTCTTTCCCACAACCTGTCCCCCAAAAGGTATGTTGGGGTTTATAGGTAGATCTATAAGGAAATTTGGAAGTCTCCTGTTTAAAAGGGACGCCAGATATCCATCCCTTCCCAGGGGGATGCGTACAGTGGTATTTAGTATTTAGTAAAATGTGACTGGTAAATAAACTCACCCAAAGTGTGACTGGTAAATAAACACAAGCCAACACCATAAATCCATTGTCAATCGCAATGACCATCTGCCTGATGATGTTTCCTCGCCACACTTCCGTCGCTAAATGACCCCCAGCACTGCAGTAATGTAAATACAGAACTAGGGATCACAGGTGATGCAATTAACCATATTTTGGTCAGTTTTGGTACTAATATACCCCTGTTCTCATTCCTCTGGGGAAGTCGTTAAAAAGGGGGCTTCCAGATTCCACTATAAATCTATCCAAAAACTCCCACATCCTTTTTGAGGGACTGTTGAAAGGCATGTGGCCTGGTATGGTAAACGAAGGGGAAGTGCACTCTCACTGCCCTCCCTTACCTGACCACCCAGGCTGCCTGCCTGGATAGGAGCCTAATTAGATCACTAATGTAAATTTCACACTGTTTTTTCTTTTTTTCAAATGTCGCTTTTAAAGGACTATATTGTAATGTTCAGTAACACCACATGCAACTTTAAAGCACCCCAAGTATGTTCCCTAAAGAATTTGTGTATTTTTAATGTTGCTCTTTAAAACCACATGAAAAAACCCTCTCCCTGCTAAACAATACTATTTTTTGCACTTTGCACTGATACATGTCCCCCATGGCAGTGCCCAGTTGCCCACACCATTTTATCAACAATAGCTAACCAATTAGCCTTAAAAAGGTTAAAAAATAGCTAGTATCAACTCCCGTAGACTTCATTGGGACTTGGTGCTAAGTTTGGGTCTTCTCACTGTGTTCACCAAATCTGGCTCAAACTGAACCTGGGCAGATTAGCTCATCTATAGCTGGACTTATTGTGAAGGAATAAAACTGACCTTTCAGGAAAATCTATTTCAAATTATCAGTTTTTTCCATGAAAGTTAACATGCAAGGGATGTATGTAAAATTGATAGAGTACCCACAAGCATATTATCATTTCCCAATCCAACCATTATTGCCCAAATGTTCATGAAAGCATGTCACTGTATCTCATAATTAAAAGTTAGATACAGTAATATACAGTAAATCAAATAATCATCAACAAATATAATAATGTACATATAAACAAAGTGCAAAATGTGAAAAAGTAAAGTGCATATACATAAAGAGCATATAAAGTCTATATATTCATGGATCCTGAAAAATAATGTGCATACTAAAACAATTCATCAGAAATGTAAACACAGTCCATTCATATGTGAACATGCTTCAAAAAGCGCTGCCCACTTCACAATGTGTGTGAAAGATCATTCCATAAAAGTGTCATGGTTCAGGAAAGATCAGAGTCCATCATCAAGTACACCCTGCTGTCAGATGCTTCTTATCAGATAAGGTGGACCATTGCATTATACATGGTCAAATTTGCCTATTAAATTCCATCCACAGAATCCACTGGCTCAGCAAGAAGCTCTCCACATCACAATCCCATTTACAGCGGGAAATAAACAAAAATACACTTTTTGAAGTGGGCAGCACGTTTTGTATATGCACTTTACTTTTTCAGATTTTGCACTTTGTTTATATATACTTTATTATATTTGTCAGTGATTATATGATTTATATTAGTGCTGCTTTTTATTGTATCTATAGTTATGACTGGTATCACAGTTGCACAAGTGGCTGCTTAGTGTTTTATTAGTGTAAAGTGACGTAGCACAGATTTACTTTTTGTTTACATAATTAAAAGTTAGCTGACAATAAGTGTTGCTATGAACTACAGTTTTGGACATATAGGAAAAAGTACACAGTGGAAAGCACACATCAGCATTTTTTAAATAAATTAAAATAAACAAAATAAAAATATATGTGTGGAAAATTACCAATCTATTCCAAACACTAATGTATAACATCTCACACTTAAAATCTTGTGCTTGCATACTTGTGCATATAATACCCCTCTGTACATGGATTATTTGTGCACAGGGGCAGGCTGACCAATTGGAAACTCGGGCACTGCCCGAGGGCCCAGGGTCAGTAGGGGGCCCCATGAGATGCCCCTGGTACCTTTTTCATAGGCTTTTTTGAGTTTGGGCAAGGACACAGGGGCCCCATGAGTTGTCAGTCCGCCCCTGTTTGTACACATTTTTTTCCCTTTAAAAATAGAAGTGCATACTTCATGCAGTTTTATGCTGCACATTCAAAAACAGCATGTAGACCCACAAACATTAACAAAAATGTTTATTTAAGGTGCATTGTGGCTTACATGGCATATGTTTGGATGCAGAATGATATATTCCATAGCACACTATACTTGTTTACAAATTCTGCAAACTTAAGCTGTATCCTGTGCATCTGGATTTACACACATCGCTGGTGTTCGGTGAGCATAGAATTTGTTTGCACATGTTCAATGCACTGATGAACGGTCATATCTGTTCCACTCATCTCAGTGTTGGTTTCTGCAGGTTCAACTGTTAAACGTTATCTCTAATGAACAATTCTGTATTAAAGTAAGGCGCTGGCTTTCTCAAGAGGAAGATGATGGGGAAATCTGCAGAGAGCTTCCTATACTGAGACATGGCCAGGCCAAACTGTCAGGTAACAGTGTCATTTCATAGTTACATAGTTAGTCTGGATGAAAAAAGACAAAAGTCCATTTTTTTAAAAAAGTTATAATCCTATACCCACAGTTGATCCAGAGGAAGGCACCCCCCCCCCCAGCAAAGCGTGATCCACTTTGCTCCTGCAGGGGAATTAATTAATTCCTGACCCTTCGAGAAGCAATCAGATATTCCCTGGATAAACTTTACCTATAAATGTTAGTATCTAGTTATATTCTGTGTATCTAGGAAAGAATCCAGGCCTTTTTTACACCAATCTACTGAGCTTGATGGATTCTTTTCCACATTTTCACAGCTCTCACTGTGAAGAAACCTTTCCATATTTGGAGATTAAATCTCTTTTCCTCCAAACTTAAAGAGTACCCCCTTGTCCTTTGTGATGACCTCAGAGTGAATAACTCTACACCAAGTTCACTATATGAACCACTGATGTATTTGTACATGTTTATCATATCCCCCTTAATCTCCTCTTCTCAAGAGAAAATAAATTAATTTCCTTTAATCTCTCCCCATAGCTGAGCTCCTCTATTCCTCTTATCAGTTTGGTTGCCCTTCTCTGCACTTTCTCCAGTTCCCTATACTCTTTCTGTGAATTGGTGCCCAAAACTGAACTGCATATTCCAGATGAGGTCTTACTAAAAGATTTGTACAGGGGTAAAATGATATCTCTATCTCTAGAATCTATACCTCTTTTAATACAAGAGAAGATTTTGTACCAGAACTCCCAGATTCTTCTCCACCATTGATTCCCCCAATTGTACCCCCCCTAGTATGTATTATGCATGCATATTCTTAGCTCCCAAGTGCATAAGTTTACATTTATCAACATTAAACCTCATTTGCCAAATAGTTGCCCAATTAAACAGTGCATTGACATTGGCTTGTAAGTTGGAGACATCCTGTAAGGACGTTATTCCACTGCACAGCTTGGTGTCATCTGCAAAGACTGAAATGGGATTTTTAATCCCAGACACTATATCGTTTATAAATGTATTCAAAGGTAAGGGTCCCTACAGTGAACCTTGGGATACTGCTAACAGCCCTAGACCATTCAGAGTATGAATCATTAACCACTACTCACTGACTTTGGTCTTTTATTTCATTGTTATCTCTGCTAAGTTTAAATTGCTTGATTTGATGAAGTCTTTGTTCCTGAAAGTAATGATTTTAGTGCGTTGTGCATATCTACTTACTGAGTGGGTACAGTCTGCTTATAAGTTAAAATTTTCATGACTAAGGTATTGCTTAGTGTTGTGGCTGTATGCCTTTCAATATCCCCACCCAACAAGCTTCCAACCTACATAATAATCAATCCACTGAACACATTCTTTCTGGGGCTGAAGAGGCCATAGCAGCCATTTTATTAAATAACCAAATACAAAATACAATATTATATTTTAACCAATATCTTAACAACAGCGATATAATTAACTGACCTAAATTATTAGGTCTAGGGTCTTAGAAGGCACCTGTATTTACCAACTGACTGTATCTGCCAAAATCCACTTAAAAGGCCCTCAGCTGAAACTGCACCGTCTCAAGGGCAATTTAACCTTGTTACAGCCACATCACCTTGAATACATTACTGCCATAAGTTGAATTGGGAAGGTACACCCATACCTCAGATGGGCCCAACCCATTATTCTCCAAGTTATTTTTAAAAACCATGTACTGCCTTCGAAGACCCTGGGACCCATGCCGGCTGCTTCAACAAACCTACCACTAAAGGTAATATCACATAGCTCCAAAATGCATAGAAACACCCTATGGATACTCCCTTTCCCCCCTTGCTCTCTCCAATCATATAAGACCCTTAGCTTTTCAAACAAAACCATTGTTAACCTTTTATTAAATTCCAACCTAACTGCACACCTAGTCATGCCCGGCATTCCTCTTAGGGTGCACATGCCACTCCAGGCCTTCCTCTTTCTATGCAGTTGTCTCCCCACATCCTAAAACCCTGTGGCTGCCAAGCTTTTATATTTGGATTGGTGCTAAGTCTAACCTGGTTTTCTGCACCAATAACTCCTATAGAAAGAGAATAACACAGGATCATATGATCTCTACACGTTTCCCCACTCCAAGACCTCCTGTGTTCTTCTCAGTCCCATGGCACACTTGGAGTCTGGAGCCCTGGAGTCTCCTCCTGCTCTATGCCACCTGCAAATTCAAAAAAGCCTCACACTGATGACAGCCTCAAACTCCAGTTAGTTTTATTGAACTTGAGGAAACGGCATACAGTACTTACTGCAGACCTCCCACCTGAGGCCACACTTCAAATGCATTTCACCAATAACAGTTTGAGAATGTTGTCAGTGTGCAGCCCTTCTTTGAAATTGCATGTAGCACAGAATCATGATAGACGGTTTCCCCAACCCTCCACAGGAGCAGTGTGAACATCCTGCTGACTGAGGCAACCATGTGTTATGCAAAGCTTAGATTAAATTGAACTTGATTTTACTTTTTTTTAAAATTGCAGTAGTTCCTGGATAGGTTTAGACCAAAGCCATCATGGAATATGGCTGTATCCAAAAATGTAAGATATTTTATTCTTCCCATACTGCTAAAATTTAAGGGATGACTGTGCTCCCAAAAAATATAACTCACTTCCCAACCCTCTTGAATTAACCTCCACTTATGCCTTCCACTCCAGCTTCTTACTTAAATTAACTGTTTCCTGAATCATTTTTTTTATCACTTTGGGCAGGAAGCCTGTAATTCGGCATGCTAGACCTTTAGTAAATTCTCATTCATGTAGCTCTAAAAGGCTGTTGCATATGCATTCACATCACAACGATTTTTCCTATTAACAACACATTTTTTTCAGTATTGGCTGTGATTAATGACCTGTTAAAGGATCCTTGAACTTTAGTTAACGTACGGCTATTTTTACAGGTGACCTGTGCACTAAAATGGGCTTCCCTGAAATATTGTTTTTTATTTTTTTATTATAAGTCTCTGTTGATTTGTATTCCTTACCATTAATCAGTATTGCTTTCACTGCACACTTGTATTAGAAGAAGTATTTGCTTTCCAGCTGGCTATACAGGAGAGCGGGCTCTGCAAAAATTGAGGTTGTTCAGCAATTCTATGTATACTTTTCAATTTTTTGATGATGCTGACTATTTAAAATGCACTCTAAAATGTTTTACTATTAAACTGTTATACAATTCTCACAGGCTTTTTTGACCACCTTAATTATTAAATTATGTTAAACTATGTTGAAAATCAACTCCAGGTAACAAAAATAAATAGCAAAAATAAATATCATACATATATACTATATATATATATATATATATATATATATATAGTATATACAATACACTCATCGGCCACTTTATTAATGTATTATTTATTAAGTATTTTTGGGTTGGACACCCTTTTGCCTTAATTCTTTGTGGCATAGATTCAGCAAGGTGTTGGAAACATTCCTCAGAGATTTTGGTCCATACTGACATGATAGTATCATACAGCAAATACATCGTTCCTAGGAATGTCTGCTCCATCAGACTGGCATCCACCCATCATCTTGATATTTTTAGAACTTCTAAAGGGCTCTTGGGATGAATGCTGAGACAGGGTATTGTAAAGTACAGCACATTGTCAGTACCTCCCACCAGCAATGATCTACCTGCATTGCATAGAGAAGCACAGAGACCCAATGATGGTGTCACTGAGTCTAAAAAAGGTATTAATAAAAGAATAACAGAAAGGTTCTATTTAAAATGTCATTACCATTATGATAATGGGAGAGAGAAGAATAACAGGAAATCAAATATGAGCAAAGTATGAAGGTTCAAGCCTAGACTTGAGAAAAGAACTTAGGCAGCTCCAAAATGCATAGACACACCCCTTTTATCTTCCAATAATGTTAGATGTCACGTCTGGTCCGGCCTGCACTCCACCGACATCTCTGGCTTCCTGGTTCCTCGTTCTGAGCCTGCTTCTTGGTTTCTTCCACCTGGCCAGTGGTGGTGAGGCTGTTTCCAAGAATAGAGTGATTTGCCATCCATCCACATGAGATCTGTTCAGGGATGTGCTTATGACAGGCACCTTTGTGAGTTATTTATTGCCTTTTTATCTGTAAAATCTTTCTAATGCTTAACTTCGGCACCTTTGGTGTTCCTTTCTTATCATTACAAAGAGAGTAAGTAGAACATGGCCAAATTGTTTTAATTAAAAAAATTGGGGAATTCTTTAATATTTGCCTTGAGTTCATTTTCAATTATTTTCATATACTACCAACCCTATTCTTCTCTTATACTGTTTTACACTTTTTGATAGTAGGTTCAGATATTTTAAGTAACAGCAATACACTGCAAACAAGTCTTGATATAATAAATAGACTACTAAACCAAGCAAACTGCATCTGGGCTTATTTATTAACATACGGAAAAGAGCAGCAATTATGTTCAAAGTGTTATAACTAACAGAAAGCAAATGTTAATTTCTATGTGTTTATAACAATTGGAACAATCAAAAATGATTGCTGACAGGCTGCTATTTTCACTTAGCTTAGTGAAAAAAGTGAAGCTATGTTAATTTCAATCAATCAGTTGTGTGCATGCAGAACTACTGTTTTTTTTTATTTCTTCTACACATGATTAGGTATCAAAAGTGAACACAATTGACTATGACCCCCTATAGAAAGCACCGCTCCAAGCCACTGTACCCATGCTACCTTGTGACTCCAAAACTGTGTCGCTATTCTAATCTTAGCCCCCCAAGGTCAATAATACAAACATCTGACCAAAGGGATTAGAGCTGTACACATGTCAGCCTACTGATGCTAAATGTAGAAGATCGGCTTCAGCTAGTCTCCTCCCATAAGCCATGCCCCTCTGACGTGTTTCACCCTCTCACGGATTTTTATCTACAGCAGATTTCGGTCATGTGTGGAGCATGTGACTTCAAGATCATGGGTGGCATGTAGAGCAGAAAAGCTGCAATGCTTCTTTTGATGATTTGCATCATGAGATCAGTATCCATGGACAGAAGGAACAGCTATGGAACCAGGTTGTAATAATAAGAAAAACAAAGTGATGTAAACCGAAAGGCAGGATATGCGGATATAAAAATAGGGGTTTTCTGTATTACTATGAAGTATTTAAATTATTAGGTTTACTGAATTAAATATCATGTTTTCTTTTCAGTGACAAAATACAAAATTCAGGTTATAACAGGAGACCTGTGGAATGCAGGAACAGAAGCCAATGTCTATATGTCACTCAATGGACAATATGGTGACACAGGATCAAGGCAATTGATAAGATCAAATAAACCAACTCCATTCCTTAAAGAGCAAGTAAGTAATTAAGATGTTTTTCTTGGTTCAGATCTGCCAAGCTATGGCATGCTGTAGACACAGAGTGGCTACACACAGATCCCAAAATAATTTTATTCTTCCATATGTGCCGGACTCAGCAAAACAAAATATTTTGCAACCCAAAGCAGGGGAGATCATTCTCTCCCCCATATAGTCTTATATACATTAAAATAGAAGTTTAGGGTTTATTTTTTTCTGAAATCTTACCTAGGTGGATGGTCGCTTGATCGCATGACCACTGATCACCGAGTTCTCACTGTCTGCTCTGCCCTCGGCATGCTCACTGCAGCACAGGGAGGAGAAACTTGCTCAGGCTCTCAGTAGATCACTGAGAGGCTGAGCCAGGTACCACTCCAGACTCTGGAGTGGATCACGACTTTAAAGTCAGGACCTTTCCCCAGGCTGGACCAGCTGAGTGACTTCAACCAACATCAAGCTTCAGCCCGGTGTCAACTGAAAACGGGTCACAGGAGTGCAGAATGAACTGTACTTCTGTGATCCACAGGAGAAGTACAGCCAAAAGAGCTCTGCCTGTACTTCTCCTTTAAGCACAGTGTTCTTGTCCCCAAAGCTAGAATATCAAAGTTGCTGCCCTGTACTATTAGATTGAAACTAAAGGCAAAACCTTTTTAAAACTTGGATTGAGTAAGAGAGGGTTATATTCTCTGTCAGTTATTTTTTACCATCTGTGTCATACAGGGGAGATTTACCTTCACTTCCTGTCACATAGCGAAAACAGGAATGAGGGACTCCCAGGGTGTCACCAGGGTCACCTGATCTAGTGTCTTCATTGGAAGATTTCCCTTCTATTACATTTTAGATAGACCCCAAAATTTGGAATTTGCTTTTACTTTCCCTTTTGATAATAATGGAAAACAGGGCAAATACTGATGGTGAATCTCCCTCAAGAGGGCACAGACAGCAATAAAAACTGACAGGTGTTCTAATCCATCTCTACTCTATCCAAAACTAAAAATAAAAGTTTTGCCTTTACTTATACTTTAAGCACTAGAGCCAGGCATTCTATACAATGATGATGCTCTAAAAAATTATAAAGAATTAGTGCTATGGTATAAAAAGGTTAAAGTGGACAGGAACCACATAAACAGCCACCACAATATTGCAGGTAACAATATAAAGTACGTATGATATATAAGGTGCAGAGCTAAAATAGTTCATACAAAAATGGAAAAACATAAAAGTCCAGTCCACAAGGTTTGAGGTATATAGGAAATAAGCCCCTCTGTCACGGATCCACAGCACTTGTATAGATATTCCAGAAACTGCCAAGAGGAAAAAAGGAGAAATCCTTCAACACCACCAAACATACTGCCTCTTACTTGATAATAATGATCCCCAATTAAGGACAAGTCAAAATGCACTGTATGATCCTCAGAGACAAGCCAAAGATTTATGCACTCTTTAAGTCCAGATCTTCACACTAAATGGACTCAAGGGTGAACCTAAAATAAATATTATCCTCATAGAGGGCAATCCAATTCAAAGATAAAAGGGATCCTCAAAGTGTAGTAATTAGAGAAAATATTTAATGACTCAAATGCAGTGCAAAACATACATCATAAATAGTATAAAACAGCATGTCACCATGTCACTGGTAGTATGTTTCAAACCAACACGATGGCCTTCATTTTTCGGTGTGTGATGATGTCACACACTCTGGCTCCTCCCTACGTATTTCATCATCAATGACGTCGTCAGAGGAGTGGATGAATGATGATGCTCTAGTTAGCCGTTTACAACATCCTGATTTTAGAATATGAAGTATTCAGGCACTAGAGGGCCATCACTACATGGACTGGCTATCTCCATTTACTGGTGGCTCCTAAACCGGTGGAGCCCCTGAAGGTAGCAATATATATTACTTTAGCATCCCTACTTTCCGTTTGCCTCTCCTTCCCCTCATAGAAAGTCTCTTGTTTTTATTATGCTTAAAGTATTGCTTAGGAATTGGTGGGGGAGGGAGGTATGGTGACCTTAGCAGTTCAGGAAAGATGTAGTTTTAGGGTACACAAATATTAAAGAAGGTATGTGCAGGAACCTCATCAATTTTAAAATTAAACAGCATTTAAAGCACAGGTTATAATTTTTGTCATACATGCTAAATTTTCAGACTGTATTTTGCCTGTGGCTAGATTTGTGTATATATCCTGCCCCCTACGCTGACTTTCTTGTGCTGCCCCGTCCTAGTTTAGTTAACTCTGCCAAGGACTGTTCCAAGTCTGGCTGCAAATAGAAGAGAGTTGACACTCTGTCCCAGTAACTAAAACTAGAAAACAAGAGAAACAAGGCACAAAACCGCATGGCATCTGGGGAAGCTGAGGTGCCAGAATTGGGAACCCAGGCAGCTGGTTAGAAGTGGGCTACTGGCCAAAGACACCAAAACTGAAAAAGTCTAGTAGACATGTTAGCCTTAACTCTTGTGTCAATGGGCAAAATCAGCTTTAAAGATGCTTCTGAAATTATTTGCAGGTAAATTTGACTGTATAAATTTGCTGCAAGCTGCTTTACCATTCTCATTGACCTGTATAGTGTGAAAAGCAGTTTGGTGTCATATCCAGGCCATTCTATCACACTAACAATCTCCACAAGACACCAGGGGGGCGGGCAGGTTTAAAAAGGCAAATTGACCATTCTGAATCAGTACACCTAGAAGGAATGTCTAAAAAACGGGGCAAACTATTGACCTACTCTACTAGTAGTTCCGGTCTAGTTGTACAGCACCAGAATACTTGAACTATTAATTAACAGTGTATTATCCTACCATCAAGTTGCTAAATTGCAACTCCAACAATAAGAACCTAGCTGGATTGCTCTGGCTGTCAGCTGTTCACTTGTTTAATATATACAGAAATGTGCTCCTGACAGACAACAATTCAAAGTGTGAGCGGATAGCTGTGTGCGGTATGTTAACGCTGAACTCAGAACTCTCAACCTGATCAACCCATTTTACACATACTACCCTTATCGTATTATGTAAAATTTGTATGCATGCAAGTATCTAGAAACATTTTTAATTAGTTACAGATTATTGTTTAACAAATGCAGTAATAAGTCCTCTATTAAACTTAGCTTTTGACTACAATCATTCAAATTTAGTTCCCCTGGCTTCCAGGATTAAGATTAAGATCCTATTGACAAAATTGTGCTGCTGTTGGAATGATGAAGTCTGGCAATTATGTGACTTCATTATAAATAATTGATTACAGTAGTATTACTAAATTGCTTTTATTGTAATTAAATTAAAAAGTCATTCTTATAATCCAAGTGAATGTCAAAACATTTGCAGTACATTTTAAAACAACATTGCCAGTTATACAAACTATGTAAAGCTTTTACTTAGCTCTCCTTAATTGCTTTTGTTTAGACTGATACTTTCTTTATGGAAGCTGTTGATCTTGGTGAGTTACGCACTGTCATCATAGGACATGATGGACTTGAACCAGGTAAAAATCAGTTCAGTGATAAATTCTATGGTATGGCTAGATTTGTACAGCATGGTTGAAGTATATGGTATACAAACTCACAGCACTACCCCTACTAATCATCCCCAACATAATATTCACAACAAATCATCACGAATATCACATTATAAAATAGATTGCGCCTATATACTGTAAGTGCACAATGTCCCAATAATACAATCTTTCCTATAAAGCGCTGGTGCTCAAATAAATTCTGTGCAATCTTGCAATCACTGGTGCTAGTGTGCTGCTCATGCATCATTCTGTGTCGTGCTCTCCTCTGATGTTCCCATACTCACCAGAACTTGTGAACTCTATACCTAAACCTCTATGCCTAAGCTTTAAGTATAACAAGTGCTATTAATGCAGGTTCCAATGTTACACAGAAGGCTCCCTGGATGCAAGCGCTTCTACTCCTCTCCATCCTCTAAGACTCCTCAAATATAATGGCTGAGCTCAATAGCTGGCATGTATCTCATCATGTGAGGGATAAATCAAAAAAGAGGCCCATAGCGTAATTCTACTTTATTAAAATTCCACACAATTGGTTTACACTCACATTAATAAAGATGAAAGATAGACAAGATCACCGAAGTTGAATTATAGTGCTAAGATCTTTGGGTAACAATGACACACAGGGTCCATTTCAGATCTTTCCTTGTGCTGGGTGGTCTTCAATGATGCAAAGAACAGGGCTGATGGGATGTCCATTACACCCTGCACTCACAGCATATCCTCAGTCAGTTTAATAATGCTGCACATCCTACAATCTGGAAGGCCGATAACATCTGGGGGGAGAAAGCTATTACTGCAGGGGCCAGCAAAGGAGAGGAGATGAGTATTGCAGCCAGAGCTGCTCTTTTATTTTTACGCCTCCAGGAGGACCTTAAAAATGGGAACTAAGAACTAATTACAGCTGTTCTAGAAAGTTTGCTCTCAGGGAAGTTTAGGTATCATTTGGCCAGCCATATTTTTCATACAGCTATGTAGATGTCATTTTGATGCAAATTATGTAGATTCAAAATTGTTCAGTTCCTAATTTATTCAAGATGACTAAATCAGCTCTGCAGATGTTGTTTTAGAACAGATGAACTGATATTTCAATTACAAGTGGTTCTTTGTGCCAAGAGTACTACTCCCTATAAAAGGTTTTAAAAGGCTTTTCATAACACCTGCACACATTCACAAAAATCAAGTTTGATTATTAATGGGCTTTTTATGGTCTGTACACATTATAATTATCATTATTTTATTATTGCTAGGCAATGGTTGGTACCTGGAGAAAGTCAATGTTTATGATGAACTCAAAGACAAAGAGTACTCCTTTTTATGCTACAGGTTTGAAAAATTCTCTTTATTTTAAGTTTTATTTTTATTCTGTTGCTGATTTTCCACATTTTATATTAAAATATAACAGTAGGGAAATACAGTCAGGTCCATAAATATTGGGACATCGACACAATTCTAACATTTTTGGCTCTATACACCACCACAATGGATTTGAAATGAAACAAACAAGATGTGCTTTAACTGCAGACTGTCAGCTTTAATTTGAGGGTATTTACATCCAAATCAGGTGAACGGTGTAGGAATTACAACAGTTTGCATATGTGCCTCCCACTTCTTAAGGGACCAAAAGTAATGGGACAATTGGCTTCTCAGCTGTTCCATGGCCAGGTGTGTGTTATTCTCTCATTATCCCAATTACAATGAGCAGATAAAAGGTCCAGAGTTAATTTCAAGTGTACTATTTGCATTTGGAATCTGTTGCTGTCAACTCAAGATGAGATCCAAAGAGCTGTCACTATCAGTGAAGCAAGCCATCATTAGACTGAAAAAAACAAAACAAACCCATCAGAGAGATAGCAAAAACATTAGGCATGGCCAAAACAACTGTTTGGAACATTCTTAAAAAGAAGGAACGCACCGGTGAGCTCAGCAACACCAAAAGACCCGGAAGACCACGGAAAACAACTGTGGTGGATGACCGAAGAATTCTTTCCCTGGTGAAAAAAACACCCTTCACAACAGCTGGCCAGATCAAGAACACTCTCCAGGAGGTAGGTGTATGTGTGTCAAAGTCAACAATCAAGAGAAGACTTCACCAGAGTGAATACAGAGGGTTCACCAGAAGATGTAAACCATTGGTGAGCCTCAAAAACAGGAAGGCCAGATTAGAGTTTGCCAAACGACATCTAAAAAAGCCTTCACAGTTCTTGAACAACATCCTATGGACAGATGAGACCAAGATCAACTTGTACCAGAGTGATGTGAGTAAAAGAGTATGGAGAAGGAAAGGAACTGCTCATGATCCTATGCATACCACCTCATCAGTGGAGCATGGTGGTGGTAGTGTCATGGCGTGGGCATGTATGGCTGCCAATGGAACTGGTTGTCTTATATTTATTGATGTGACTGCTGACAAAAGCAGCAGGATGAATTCTGAAGTGTTTCGGGCAATATTATCTGCTCATATTCAGCCAAATGCTTCAGAACCCATTGGACCCCGCTTCACAGTGCAGATGGACAATGACCTAAAGCATACTGCAAAAGCAACCAAAGAGTTTTTTAAGGGAAAGAAGTGGAATGTTATGCAATGGCCAAGTCAATCACCTGACCTGAATCCGATTGAGCATGCATTTCACTTGCTGAAGACAAAACTGAAGGGAAAATGCCCCAAGAACAAGCAGGAACTGAGGACAGTTGCAGTAGAGGCCTGGCAGAGCATCACCAGGGATGAAACCCAGCGTCTGGTGATGTCTCTGCGTTCCAGACTTCAGGCTGTAATTGACTGCAAAGGATTTGCAACCAAGTATTAAAAAGTGAAAGTTTGATTTATGATTATTATTCTGTCCCATTACTTTTGGTCCCTTAAGAAGTGGGAGGCACATATGCAAACTGTTGTAATTCCTACACCGTTCACCTGATTTGGATGTAAATACCCTCAAATTAAAGCTGACAGTCTGCAGTTAAAGCACATCTTGTTCGTTTTATTTCAAATCCATTGTGGTGGTGTATAGAGCCAAAAATGTTAGAATTGTGTCGATGTCCCAATATTTATGGACCTGACTGTACTTGGCCACAGGATCTATTTAAAATGACTTTATGATCAGAAAAGTGTGGGGCTGACATTGTTGGAATTCTTTTGAAAATGCTAGTTGCCTGGCTTTTTTCTGGCTTCAATGCTTTCGAGTTATAACTGGAATAAGCATGCTGCAAAACGAGTGTCAGAAAAGTGTCTGAGTTTCTTATCTATATAATTCATCCAGGTCAGAGATTCAGAAATTATTGAAGCCAATGCATCAGCATGACAGGCAGGGAATTAACATTGTCAAAATACAGGTCAGCAATATCAGCTCACATACGTTAACCATCACAGGGTCCAATATTTGCAAAAGGTATCTATAAACCTCATTGTAAACTGTATGAAAAAAAAATTAAAGCACACTTCTGAGATATTAGCAACCCCAAACTCTCCTATCTAACTGCTGGCTTGAAAAAAAAAACCTGTCCAAATGCCCATTTCACTTGCCTGAAGCCACAGTCATGTGACAAGACTTCCTGGAGTCCTTCTTCGGGTGTACACTACCTGCAGAATGGTGGAGGTAACACTTGCTGTGTGCTGTTACACTTATTGTGTAACAATAAAATGCAATGCATAGTTATGGTTAATGTTAATATACTGCCATCTTGTGGATATTTTGGTCATGTCACCTTCCTTTTCCATCTTCCTGTGTTCTCTCTCACTAGCTAGTGGTGCATTTCCTCTTCCTTCTTCTCTGTCTTCTTGGGATGAATATGGCTGCTTGTCTCTAGGCCACATGCAATCTGCTTGCATCCGGGGACACATTACCATGTTTTGACCATCCTTTAATTTGTCTGCTACAACTTGTTGTCTGATTTACCTTCTGCATTGCAATAATAATTCTTGGATGAGAGGCGTTTGGTGAGTTCAGCTACCTGATAAAGACTGTCCGCAGTGATTGTATCTGCTTATACGGGCCAGTCATAGAGGTCTCAGCAAGGGATAAGTCACTAATACAACAGCTGGAGTCAGAATATCCAGCAACCACATCCTCTCTCATAAGCTCCAGAGACAGAACTCACAGGGGGTGGTGAGGGGACCAGTGTCCAAGAAGATAACAAGCAGGAAAAAATGCCTGGTCCTCAAGGTATGAAATTAACTTGGCTCATAGCAGAAACTGTGACTTTGATGCATTACGCTGCATGATGGTTTAGGAAGAGGTGTTTGGAATCAAGACTGAGGAGTAAGGTATTTGATGCACAACGCATTATTTAAATTTCATGTTTGCCTGGATTAGGGCTTTAAAATAGCATTTTGTGTGCCTTTTTCAAAATATGTTCTCAATGCCTTTTTAAAAAAGAATAATAGATTAACATTTAAATATATACTCATAAACAATCACATTTACTTTAAAGGAGTTGACCATTTTAATTTCCACAACCTTGTCTTAACTTTAAGAAATGCAATTCTTCAGGTGTGTTCTGTGTACATGGGCATACAGGGACCATATCAGCCCTTCTAATACCCAGGGACCTTTACTGGGCAGCTTGTGAGGTTCAGCTGGGTATGCTTTTCTGTGTATGCAGTCAGTATGGAACACAAGTCTGAACTGAATGTCATAGTTTTTGTTGAGTAGATGTCCAGTACCCTCACATATTTCATGGTGAGTTGCCTACCTGTGCTTGTTTTGACACATTGCATTAAAAGGACAGAAAGTTAGGAAAAATGAGCTTGGCTTACACAGCTTTGAGATTTGATTATTTATGGAAAAAATTACTTTATTCAGGCAGGACATAATAAGGACAATACATATGGGCATTATTTTTACAACATATTTTGAACTTTAGAAACGTTTGTGAATGATTACAGGAGAACCAGCATCCTTTCAAATCAAAGCAAATGCCTGCTTTGGGCTCTTGGGTGTGATGGTGCTGATAATATATGTCAATGAGAAAGCTGAATAAGTGTTTTTTTTAGCATTATCTGGATATTCCCAGCCATTTACTTTGCCTGGCCAGAGTTTGATTAAAAAGGCTTGTTAAAGTCTGGTCCCTCAGAATGTTATCAATGTAGTTCTATCAAGAAAGACATTTGTTGAGGTCAAAGGACAATAGGACATTTTTACTTTGGGGACACCAAAATTAGCATCAAAAAGGTTAGTTATCAGTATTCTCATATTTCTAGTATAGCACTTTGTCTAAATACTGCTGTGACACAATGGGGGTTATTTACTAAAACCGCATGGTGCAAAATATGGTCCTTCTCTTCATAGAAACCAATCAGCTTCCAGGTTTTATTGCCAAAGCTTAATTTAATAAACTGAAGTTAGAAGTTGATTGGCTACCATATACATCTACACCAGATTCTGAGTGCTCCAGTTTTAGTAAATCTCCCCCAATACAACAATTAAAAGTAACACAATGTACAGCTGTGCATTTAAATTTTCTTTTATGTGTAATACAATAATGATTATACAACCACATAGATGCTTCTTACACAATGCGCAATGCTTTGCAAACCTTTTTAGCGACTTTCAGACATTTTTAAAATTAGCAAGATACTCCTCCTTTACAATTTGCTGAAAGTAATGTGTGTATATTGTATATACCTTTTATTTGAGCTGTCAATAAAAAGAATTCCAAGAGTTTTTGTTTGCTTCTTTTCTGATATCAGACAAAGATGAACATCACAAAGGCATTGCGCTTGTAAAGTTTTCATTAAAGGAACATTTGAAATGCAAGAATCTTTCATATTCTGGCACGACTGAGAGAACAGCTAATGAAATCTTGCTAAGCATTGTTGTTCCACAGTTTAATACTATGAAAGTATCTGAAAATCAGCACTGCTTTATATTCTGTCATGCAACATAATTTGTTCAAATTGGTGACAAGAAAAATAGTGTAATCATTTTTATGTCCCTACAATTTCCTTCCATTAAAATTCTTTTAAATTGTGAAGTATTTTGTTGGTAAATAAACATCTAAGTTTAACTATTTGGAATAGGGTGTTCTCCTTTTTCTAGCAACTCACAGCAGTATGAACTTTGAATTTTATCTCAAAAATTGGTTTCCTATCACCACTTTCAATTGCTCCCACCCTTCACAGTAAACACCAGATCCGTCCATAAAGAGTACCTGTCACTTGCCTATTGCTGTCACAAGGATGTTTACATTCCTTGTGACAGCAATAAAAGTGCTAAAAAAAATTAATCAACAGTGTAAAAAAAAATTAAAAAAATAAATAATAAAATTCTCCCCGTCCTTGCACGGAAAGGTGAACACACACATTTGTTCCACACACTCGCAAACAGCGATCATCCCACATATGTGAAGTATCACCATAAAAGTCAGATCATAGGCAGTAATTCTAGCACTAGACCTCCTTTGTAAATCCAAAATGGTAACCTGTAAAGGCTTTTAAAGCATTGCCTATGGATAGTAAAATTTACGCCATTTGCGTGCACAATTTTAAAGCATGACATGTTTGATATCTATCTACTCGGTGTAGTATGTTTTGTATTTTACAACAAAAAGTTATGTATTGTGTTTTTTTGCATTAAACATTCAAAAAAGTGCATTTTTGCCCAAACATTCGCATTTGAAAAACTGCTGCGCAAATACCATGTGACATAAAAAAAATGTCAAAACCCACCAATTTATTTTTTAGGGCCTCTACTTTAAAAATATATAATGCTTGTGGGTTATACAACATTTTCTAGCAAAAAATAATGACTGTTGCATACAAACAAAAACTGCAAGAAATGGCTTGGTCTGAAAGTGGGTAACATAGCTGGGCCAATCACAGAGCACCTGCGCTTTCACATGGGAGGAAGATGAATAAGTCACATGGCCTCTGCAGAACCAGATATTTTCTTTGCTCCTGGAAACTTTACAAATTGTTGAGGGAGGGAAGGAAAAGTGATTGAGTGTGTAGGGATGGAGAGAGGGGAATTAAAACAACTTGTTGCTTTGCCCAGCATTGTCAAAGCATGGGTTTATTCTAAGGAAATCCTCTAAAATTACACAAAAAATTCAGAGGAATAATAACTCTACAAGTACACTTATACTTTAAATGTGTTGTTACATATTTATTATGTTGTTACATTTATGTACCCAACTGTTCATAACATGTACTGACAAGTGGCAATCTAATTATTATATTATTACTATTATACAGGATTTATATAGCGCCAGCAGTTTGCTCAGCACTTTACAAAATAAAGGGAGACAATACAGCAACAATACAGTTCAATACAAGAGGGTTAGGAGGGCCCTGCTCCTTGGAGCTTACAATCTTACAATCTGATGTTTCCGCAATAAAAAAAATAGAAAAAGCAATGTAGGAAAAATGTAGATGCAAGCTTAAAAATAAACTTTTATCAGAGCCCAAATGTCCAGGGTGTATGAGCAGGGCAAGTAGTGGCAAACACAGAAGTCATTTTAACAATGTTTTTGGGATTCACTGTATGTGCTTATAAGACCTATGATTGTGATCTGTAATTGGAGAAGAAGCCAGTCACATGACATTTATATATCATATGACTGGGCTCTTCTACTCTACTAGGAAGTAATTGTCTTTATAAATGGGACCCTTAGTGAAGGGGTTCAGATGCCATGAAGCAGTAGAGCAGCCTTGTCAACCAGAGTTCCATGGAACCCTAGAGTTGAGGCTGCCTGAGGTTCCTTCAGCGAGGAGCCGTTTCTTCATCTCAGATAAGTTGCCAATGAAATCAATGATGTTTTTTAGCTACTTATCAGAGGGAGATTATTCCCACTGACTTGAAATGTAAGAAGCATTCTTCTCTTTGACAATCACAGCAATGTACAGTGAGCTGTAGACAAATTAATTTTTTAGCAGGGGGTCCCTTAACATAGAACATTATTTCAAGGTATCCTCCATATCAAAGAGGTTAAGAAAGTAGAAGGTCCAACTACTGCTTCTGCAGTTACATACACCTACAGAAAGGTAATGCTGACTGGCCAATACATGGGAGTATGTGCAAATAATAATATAAACAAGAGAAAAAACAAATAACATGAATTTGGAGGTTTGGTAGGACACACTGAACAACCTGTTCACATTTGAATCATTCAGCCCCTGTGGGTCACTGGTACTGGTCTCATCACATGCCTGACATAGAGGTTCTGCACGGCTGTGAAATGTTGTACCTTTGTGATTTAACCTTTCTGCAATAACAGTTTGGGACAACATTGAAGATCCTTGGTGTGCTGGAGAATATGTGCATTGCTCTCTGATGTTTCCAGTACCCAGCTGGTAGTCACTGCAGCACCCACTACTTATGAGCTCTGTTTCCAGGAACATGTGCAATGAGAATATAGACAAGATGGTACTGGTCTGTGACTTTAAATAAAAAGCACAATGTCAGTAACTCATCTCTGTATTTTTCCTAGGTGGCTGGATGAAGGAGAGGATGATGGTAAAATTGTCAGGAGCCTGTCTGTTTCTAATGAAGCTGACCTCCCAGCCAGTAAGCAACCAAATAAAAGCTGCTGTTTATATTGTATAATGTAAGTGGGTAATCTTGATTCCTGATACAACTGTTCTTCAATCCACAGGACAAGAATTTGAGCTAAAGAAAAAGGAAATGGTATGGATCCGTGTTAGTATTTAATACTATGTTAATTTATTTAATAATGTTTTATATATATTTGTAAGCATTCTAAAACGTCATATATTTTTATTCTAAACTTCTAATATAGTGGAATGCAGAGAAATGGAAATATCAGCATGAAATCAATTTGCAATTTTACTCCAAATCAACAAAGAAATTTATCCGCGTCCCTCCAGATGGCAGGGTGGATGCTCTTGGAGACAAAAAGGATCAATATGGTAAATATTTCCTTAATATCAAATCCTATGGTTTGTGACAATAGTGGCACAAAGAATAAATATACTACACAGCACTCAGGAGACAATCACATTAAATTAATATTAACCACTTAACCTCCAGAACATTTTATCCCTTCATGATCTGACCATTTTTTTCAATTCAGCACTACTGTGATTTAACTGGCAATTGCACGCTCATGCAGCACATGAAATTCCAATCATTTTTTTTTCACACAAATAGGGCTTTCTTTTGGTAGTATTTGATTACCACCAGATTTTTTTATTTTTCTGTTATATAAATGAAAAAAGACCAAAGATTTTGAAAATAATGATATTTTCTACTTTCTCTTATAAAACATATCTAATAAAATATTTTTAAAAATCACATTTCTTCATATATTTAGGCCAAAATGTAATCTGCTACATGTCTTTGGTAAAGAAGATACCAATTAGTGTGTATTACTGGTTTGTGTGAAAGCCATATACAAACTATACAGGTGAAACTCGAAAAATTAGAATATCTTGCAAAAGTTCATTTATTTCAGTAATGCAACTTAAAAGGTGAAACTAATATATGAGATAGACTCATTACATGCAAAGCAAGATAGTTCAAGCCGTGATTTGTCATAATTGTGATGATTATGGCTTACAGCTCATGAAAACCCCAAATCCACAATCTCAGAAAATTAGAATATTACATGCAATCAATAAAACAAGGATTGTACATAGAACAATATCGGACCTCTGAAAAGTATAAGCATGCATATGTACTCAGTACTTGGTTTGGGCCCCTTTTGCAGCGATTACTGCCTCAATGCGGCGTGGCATGGAAGCTATCAGCCTGTGGCACTGCTGAGGTGTTATGGAAGACCAGGATTCTTCAATAGCGGCTTTCAGCTCTTCTGCATTGTTTGGTCTCATGTCTCTCATCTTTCTCTTGGCAAGGCCCCATAGATTCTCTATGGGGTTCAGGTCAGGCGAGTTTGCTGGCCAATCAAGCACAGTAATCCCACGGTCATTGAACCAGGTTTTGGTGCTTTTGGCAGTGTGGGCAGGTGCCAAGTCCTGCTGGAAAATGAAGTCAGCATCCCCATAAAGCTCGTCTGCGGAAGGAAGCATGAAGTGCTTCAAAATCTCCTGGTAGACGGCTGCATTGACCCTGGACTTAATGAAGCACAGTTGACCAACACCAGCAGATGACATGGAGTTCATAACAACTGTGATTACTAGTGATCTGTGATTGGCTAAAGCTAGTTACATGGTACAGAGTGTCGTGATAGGCCCAGGTACCATGTGATAAGTGTGGGCCAATCACAGCATTGCTGTATAAGAAACCCAGCTGTTATGAATAAAATTAATTCATAACAGCTTTGTTGACATTGTGATCATGGATCGCATAGCACTACAGTTACGATGAAATTCACTACAAGAAGATCCAGAGGACCCTGCTTGTGAGAGTTTACATTCAAAAAGGGAGTCATACAAAGGGTAATAACTGTGAGAGATGAGCCGATGGGGAAAGTAAAAGTACAGTTTATTAGGTGTAGGTGGAATAGGCCTTTCTATGATGAGATGAGATGAGTTTCCCTCCCAATAGTGGACAGAGTAGGAGATAGCCAGACAGATCAGGGTAGGGAGTTCCAAAGGATGGGAGAGGCTATGGAGAAGTTCTAGATGCAAGCATGGGGGAAGGTGATTAGGGGGTTAGAGCAGGAGGTCCTGGTAGGAGCAGAGAGGGTGGTTTAGGTGATATTTTGAGATGAGTTTGTGGATGATGTTCTGAGAAACTTTGTATTCATTCAGAAAATACAAAGCTTCTTGTGAATGGCTGAGCAACTCTAAGACCAACTCTATTTTGTTCCAGGAGTGGGACTGGAAGATATAATACATTGCTGATACTGCATGTAGCTGAGGCTACATATATAGTTAGGTCCATATATATTTGGACACAGGCACAGTTTTAGTTTTTTTCAGGTATTTACCAAAACATATTCAAGCTATAGTTCTATAATGAATATGGGCTGAGAGTGCACACTCTCATATTTAATTTGAGGGTATGTACATCCAAATTGGAGGAAGGGTTTAGAAATTACAGCTCTTAAGAGTAGCCATCCCCCCTTTTCAAGGAACCAAAAGTAATTGGACAAATGAACATAATCATAAATAAAATGTTCATTTGTAATATTTTGTTGAGATCCTTTACTGGCAATGACTGCCTGAAGTCTGGAACCCATGAACATTACCAAAGACTGGGTTTCCTCCTTTCTGATGCTTTGTCAGGCTCTAACTGCAGCTGTCTTCAGTTGTTCTTTGTGGGTCTTTCTGCCTTTAGTTTTGCCTTCACCAAGTGAAATGCATGCTCAATTGGGTTGAGATCAGGTGATTGACTCGGCCACTGCAGAATATTCCACTTCTTTTCCTTCAAAAGCTCCTGGGTTGCTTTTGCAGTGTGTTTTGGATCATTGTCCATTTGTACTGTGAAGAGCCATCCAGTCAACTTTGCTGCATTTGGCTGAATCTGGGCTGACAGTATATCTCTAAACACTGCAGAATTCATCAGGCTGCTTCTGTCTTCTGTCACATCATCAATAAACACCAATGACCCAGTGCCACTGGAAGCCATGCATGCCCATGCCATCACACTGCCTCCACCATGTTTTACAGATGACGTTGTGTGCTTTGGATCATGAGCTGTTCCAAACCTTCTCCACACTTTTTTCTTCCCGACATTCTGCTACAGATTAATCTTAGTTTCATCCATCCAAAGAATGTTTTTCCAGAACTGGTCTGGCTTTTTTAGATGTTTTTTGGCAAAGTCTAATCTGGCTTTTCTATTCTTCAGGCTTATGAATGGTTTGCACCTTGTGGTTAACCCTCTGTATTTGCTCTCGTGAAGTCTTCTGTTGATTTTAGACTTTGACAAGTATACGCCCACCTCCTGGATAGTATCCTTCATTTGTCTGGATGTTGGGAATGGGGTTTTCTTTACCATAGAGAGGATCCTGCGATCATCCACCACTGTTGTCTCCCGTGAACGTCCATGCCTTTTTATGTTGCTGAGCTCACCAGTGCATTCTTCTTTCCTCAGAATGTACCAAATTAATGATTTAGGCCACTCCTAATGTTGCTGCTATCTCTCTGATGGATTTGTTTTGTTTTTGAAGCCTTACAATAGCCTGCTTCACTTGTATGGACAGCTCCTTTGAACACATGATGTAGGTTCACAGCAATAGATTCCAAATGCAAATACCACACTTATAATCAACTCCAGACCTTTTACCTGCTTAATTGATGAAGACATAACAAAGTAGTAGCCCAGATCTGGCCATGAAACAGCTTTTGATTCAATTGTCCAATTACTTTTGGTCTCTTGAAAAAGGGGGATGGCTACTCTTAAGAGCTGTAATTCCTAAACCCTTCCAATTTGGATGTACATACCCTCAATTAAACCTGAGTGTGCACTTTCAGCCCATATCCATTATATAACTATAGCTTGAATATGTTTTGGTAAATACCTAAAACAATCTAAAATTGTGCCTGTGTCCAAATATATATGAACCTAACTGTAGTTGATACAGCACTGAGAGATGCTCCATGAGTAAGTGAAGTAAATAGTTTGTTTGGACCAGGTGGTCAATACAAACTCTTTAAAGATCACTAAAACATGGAGCTAGGCTTTAAGTCCTATTAATGTAAAGTATTTTCCCTTTATTAAGCATCGACCATATCTATCAGTACCATAAATCAAAAATCAAAAATGTAGCGCTACAGACCCAAGATATTCCAATGAAGACAGATAGGTAATTCATATGAATAAACAAACATAACAGTTCATAAAAAGGGTGACTTTCAGTGATTTCTTCTCTGTCCTGCACTTCTGGTGCTCAGGCGTTGTGCAAAATAGTGCTGAGAGAATGCACACTCACCAGAACGCCCAGGAAAATGAGCGTTTAGTAATTATATTCCCCTTAGAGACATCAGCCGGTCAGGATAGGATAGTATGCTAGCCTCCCTCTAGAGCTCCTGGAAGTTACTGTGTGATCCCTCGGTAGGTGGTCTGTGGACTTCTCCTTGAGGACCACATACGTTCCTTACCCAGCGATGGCTGCAAATGAATACTCCCCAAGGGAGTCAAAACAAGGACGCCTCCATAGTGTAGTAGGTGATAACAGAGGTTTTTATTACATAAAGCATCCAAGGTACACAGCGGTGTATACAAAAAACGGACTGACCGTCCAGTGGTAAAGATGGCCGCCGGAGCTCCACGATGCTCCGGCGGCGTGACGTCACGGCGTTCCTGGCTCCTCCTACGCGTTTCGTGCACACGCACGTCGTCTGGGGGGATTTGCCAATGAACGCCGAGCCGTGCGTCGTACATTTATATGCTATGCGCATGCGCAGTAGAGAAGGCGCCATATTCTAGAAGTGCGACCTGAAGACACCCGGATACCGATATGGGCGCCATTTTTCATTAGTTCCATTGCTATAATAACAGCATGTCAAACCGGCCAGCTGTCATTATTATTAATAACAGTACTACAACCCCTTAATGGTCTCACTTCGGTATTTAATCCAACTGCCAATTTCATATATATTAGGTAAGTACCTTCCAATTGACCAAATTAGAGGGCAAGACAAATCAATGCAGTATGTATAGCGCTAGCATATAAACCACTCCATAAAATTCATGTACATATAATATTCATAAAAACAGAGAACCTACTAGTAAGCAACAAAATAATGGGCATACATAAGTCCATACTAAAAATATACATAAAAATTGTACATAAAATAATACAAATGACTGTATCCTTTTAATTGTTAACCAGTGCCAATCAGTGACACTAGAAATATAAAACTAAAACTGAACCAAGGAACAATATACGAAAATTACGATAAAATAATATCATCATATCCTATTCTCTCAATATGACGATAAAACATCCATAAAATACAATAAAAAGAGAGGATCCATAGAGTTTTAACTATTTCTGATAAAACAATTTAGATCTATGTCTATATTGTGGCCTTTAGGGTGTAAAGTCTGCAACTCATATATCCAGCGTGTTTCGAGTTGTGAGACTCCACGCAATTTATTTACTCCCCTCCAATGGGGTTGTACTATATCTATCCCAACAAACTGTAAAGATGATGGGTCATTTTTATGCTTACATTTAAAGTGATAAGACAATGAGTGATCTTTATACCCCTTTTTAATGTTGTTGATATGTTCTCTCAGTCTATCACGTAGGCGTCTGGTAGTACGTCCCACATACTGGAGTTTGCAAGAACATTCAAGAAGATATACCACATTTTTACTATAGCAGGTTATGCATTTATCTAATTTATACGTTCTTCCTGTGGTATTTGAAGAAAAAGTAAATTGTTTCTGTTTCCTTACTTTATTCGTCATACAAATAACGCACTTGTTACAAGGAAAAAAACCTGTTATGTTCGGTGCAAACGTGATCTTCTCTGGGGGGTTGATAACATTAGGTGCTAATCGGTGTCTTAATGCTGTAGCCTTTTTATATATAACTTCCGGTTTAGCCGGAAGAATTTTGGAAAGGATGGGATCCGCCAATAAGACATTCCAATTTTTACTAATAATGTGCTTAATGGCCCTATGCTGTATAGAATATGTGGTCAGAAAAGGGCAAGATAGTGCCTTACTGGTCATTCTTTTATCCTCCAGTAGTGCACTTCTGTCCATATTAGCCACTTGTTGAATGGTGTCATCGTTTTTTTGCTGAGGATATCCTTTTTCCAGGAATTTCATCTTTAAAGTATCAGCTTGCCTATAGTATGTATCCAATTTAGTACAATTCCTGCGTATTCTTGTGAATTGACCTTTCGGAATGTTTGCAAGCCATGCAGGGTGGTGACAACTTTCTAGCGGGATGAAACTATTCCTGTCGGTTTTTTTGAAGAAGGATTCAGTCATGATCATACCATTATCATTAAATAATGTCAAATCCAAGAAATGAATGTCTGTGTTGCTATATGTATAGCTGAACTCAATATTAAGTGCGTTATCATTAAGTGTTTTAAAAAAATTTTGCAAAGATTCCTCCTCCCCATTCCACAATAAGAACACGTCATCTATAAATCTTTTATAAAATATTAACTCTGGCCACTCTCTTGCATAAATTAAAAACTCCTCCCAATATGCCATAAAAAGATTTGCTAGGCTGGGGGCAAACTTCGCCCCCATCGCCACGCCTTTGGTTTGCAAGAAATATTTGCGATCAAACCAGAAATAATTATTCTGCATTGCGAACTGCAGTAATGTTAAAATATATTCAATATGTGAAGGAGATAAAGTGCTATAGGCGTCTAAAAAATATTTGGCGGCGTCCATCCCATCTTCATGTGCAATATTGCTGTATAAGGATGTGACATCCGCTGTGACTAAAAAGGTTTGAGATGAGATTGTAATGTCTTTAATGTCATTCAAAATGTGCTTAGTGTCCTTTAGAAACGACGGAGTTTGTGTGACCAGTGGTTGTAGGAAATAATCTATGTATTCTCCTACTTTGGAAAGTAATGAGCCTATTCCACTTATAATAGGCCGTCCTGGTGGTTTCGTCGGATTTTTATGCACCTTTGGGAGTATATAAAACACTGGAAGTCTGGGGGCTGATGGACACAAGAAATCTTTTTCTTTTTTATTTAGTATACCACTATCAAATCCCTTTTTAATGATATTTTTCAAACTTTTTTTAAGAGTTGATAAAGGATTCCCAGGAAGGCGGGTATAAGTAGTAGTATCATTCAAAATCTTATAAGATTCCTCTAAGTAGTCACGTTTGTTGAGTATGACCACCCCTCCTCCCTTATCCGCTGGTCTAATGACCAGGTCTTTTCTTTTCAGGAGGAGGTCAACTGCTTTCTTGGTGTCCAAGTCAGGGGCCTTTCTAATATTTAGTCCCTCCAGATCTTTTAATACTAATTCTTTGAAGATATTCACATAGGATCTGGACTGGGGTGGGGGATTAAAAGTTGAGGCATTCTTTAGTGTAGAGTGGTAATTATTATTACTCTGATCGTAATTATATGGATTAGAGTGAAAGTATCTTTTTAATGAGAGTTGTCGTGAGAATTTGTGAATGTCAATGTAAGTTTGAAACTTATTTAACTTCTGTTTAGGGGCAAACTTAAGCCCCTTGTCCAGAAGTTTTAATTCAGGTTGCGTAAGTACTATATCACTCAAATTAAAAATCCCTTGACCAGCTACGTTTTCCTTCTCTTGCCTGTTTCTGTTGACCCTTTTCCCCCCCCCTTTTCCCTCTCCGGAACCGCTTCTTTTCCGAGACCCTCCTTCCCCTAAAAAATGAACCTGAGGTGTTCTGTTCGAGTCATAATTATATGGCACTCTTGGTGGTGTCTGCTGATAGTTCCGATTGTCATAATAATCCCTATTGAATTGTGGATTAGATGGTTTATTAGAGTACATAGGCCCTTGGTTATAGTGCTTAGGAAGCGCTGCTGCCCCCTGGTGGCGCGGATAGTGATTAGCGTTTGAGTTATAATTCTGGTGGTGTTGCCTAGGGGATGCTACCGCTCCTTGCTGATGGGGGTAGGGATTCCTATTCTGATAGTACTGTCCACTGTTAGACTGATTGTGTTGTTCATGTGATGGATGCCATTGCATATTCCGTGTCCCCACATTTGGATCATTAAGAGCTTCATATCTATTTGATGTTGGTACATTATATTGATTGAATTGTTTATTGTGTTTAGGAGATTGATATTGTAGATGTGAAGGTTCATATCTAACATTAGATTGTGTCTTTTTAGGCTTCTTCTTATTAGTATCAGTGGGGTTGGTCACTACTTGTGACTTCTCCTCATCTGATTGCCACCTAAACACTACATTTTCTTGATAGTCTTTAAAATCCCTCGCATATTTCCTCTTTTTCTTTATTTTTTGTTCTTTCTCTATGTTGTCAAGGTACTTCTTGACTTTATCAGATTCTTTATTGTACTCATCCGTACCTTTAAATGGAGTGAGTTTCTCTCTAATAACATTAATTTCAGAGTCTAGATAAGTTAATTTCTTCTTTTTTCTAGTAATTAGAAATTTTATTAGATCCATTCCCGCTTTATTAAAAAATTGGAACCATTCTAAAAGACCAGTGTCATCCATGTATTCAGGAGGGACATCCCACCTAAGTGAACGGGGAACCATACCCTCCTTGAGATATTTGTCTAGAAATGATACATCCCAAAGGGTTCTGACCTCAGCGGAGGTAAGATTTTGTAAATGCAAGAACAGGCCCCTAAGGTCATCTCTTGTGTCATCAATCGTATAGACATCCTCAGAGATGATAGATCTAGACAATCTCATCTCGAAGATATCCGCCATAATTGTATATATTCTAGAAGATCTGGTGGTGATCAAAAAAATGTTATAATCTGGGAGGTGCTGCTCAGAAACTGAATGGTTAAAACCAGGTAAAGAAAAAATATGTATACGAGCGCACCTAATTGCAGCAGCTATACATCAGGTTACCATACACCTTAAAAATACCATAAATCAAAAATGTAGCGCTACAGACCCAAGATATTCCAATGAAGACAGATAGGTAATTCATATGAATAAACAAACATAACAGTTCATAAAAAGGGTGACTTTCAGTGATTTCTTCTCTGTCCTGCACTTCTGGTGCTCAGGCGTTGTGCAAAATAGTGCTGAGAGAATGCACACTCACCAGAACGCCCAGGAAAATGAGCGTTTAGTAATTATATTCCCCTTAGAGACATCAGCCGGTCAGGATAGGATAGTATGCTAGCCTCCCTCTAGAGCTCCTGGAAGTTACTGTGTGATCCCTCGGTAGGTGGTCTGTGGACTTCTCCTTGAGGACCACATACGTTCCTTACCCAGCGATGGCTGCAAATGAATACTCCCCAAGGGAGTCAAAACAAGGACGCCTCCATAGTGTAGTAGGTGATAACAGAGGTTTTTATTACATAAAGCATCCAAGGTACACAGCGGTGTATACAAAAAACGGACTGACCGTCCAGTGGTAAAGATGGCCGCCGGAGCTCCACGATTCTCCGGCGGCGTGACGTCACGGCGTTCCTGGCTCCCCCTACGCGTTTCGTGCACACGCACGTCGTCTGGGGGGATTTGCCAATGAACGCCGAGCCGTGCGTCGTACATTTATATGCTATGCGCATGCGCAGTAGAGAAGGCGCCATATTCTAGAAGTGCGACCTGAAGACACCCGGATACCGATATGGGCGCCATTTTTCATTAGTTCCATTGCTATAATAACAGCATGTCAAACCGGCCAGCTGTCATTATTATTAATAACAGTACTACAACCCCTTAATGGTCTCACTTCGGTATTTAATCCAACTGCCAATTTCATATATATTAGGTAAGTACCTTCCAATTGACCAAATTAGAGGGCAAGACAAATCAATGCAGTATGTATAGCGCTAGCATATAAACCACTCCATAAAATTCATGTACATATAATATTCATAAAAACAGAGAACCTACTAGTAAGCAACAAAATAATGGGCATACATAAGTCCATACTAAAAATATACATAAAAATTGTACATAAAATAATACAAATGACTGTATCCTTTTAATTGTTAACCAGTGCCAATCAGTGACACTAGAAATATAAAACTAAAACTGAACCAAGGAACAATATACGAAAATTACGATAAAATAATATCATCATATCCTATTCTCTCAATATGACGATAAAACATCCATAAAATACAATAAAAAGAGAGGATCCATAGAGTTTTAACTATTTCTGATAAAACAATTTAGATCTATGTCTATATTGTGGCCTTTAGGGTGTAAAGTCTGCAACTCATATATCCAGCGTGTTTCGAGTTGCGAGACTCCACGCAATTTATTTACTCCCCTCCAATGGGGTTGTACTATATCTATCCCAACAAACTGTAAAGATGATGGGTCATTTTTATGCTTACATTTAAAGTGATAAGACAATGAGTGATCTTTATACCCCTTTTTAATGTTGTTGATATGTTCTCTCAGTCTATCACGTAGGCGTCTGGTAGTACGTCCCACATACTGGAGTTTGCAAGAACATTCAAGAAGATATACCACATTTTTACTATAGCAGGTTATGCATTTATCTAATTTATACGTTCTTCCTGTGGTATTTGAAGAAAAAGTATATTGTTTCTGTTTCCTTACTTTATTCGTCGTACAAATAACGCACTTGTTACAAGTTTGACATGCTGTTATTATAGCAATGGAACTAATGAAAAATGGCGCCCATATCGGTATCCGGGTGTCTTCAGGTAGCACTTCTAGAATATGGCGCCTTCTCTACTGCGCATGCGCATAGCATATAAATGTACGACGCACGGCTCGGCGTTCATTGGCAAATCCCCCCAGACGACGTGCGTGTGCACAAAACGCGTAGGAGGAGCCAGGAACGCCGTGACGTCACGCCGCCGGAGCATCGTGGAGCTCCGGCGGCCATCTTTACCACTGGACGGTCAGTCCGTTTTTTGTATACACCGCTGTGTACCTTGGATGCTTTATGTAATAAAAACCTCTGTTATCACCTACTACACTATGGAGGTGTCCTTGTTTTGACTCCCTTGGGGAGTATTCATTTGCAGCCATCGCTGGGTAAGGAACGTATGTGGTCCTCAAGGAGAAGTCCACAGACCACCTACCGAGGGATCACACAGTAACTTCCAGGAGCTCTAGAGGGAGGCTAGCATACTATCCTATCCTGACCGGCTGATGTCTCTAAGGGGAATATAATTACTAAACGCTCATTTTCCTGGGCGTTCTGGTGAGTGTGCATTCTCTCAGCACTATTTTGCACAACGCCTGAGCACCAGAAGTGCAGGACAGAGAAGAAATCACTGAAAGTCACCCTTTTTATGAACTGTTATGTTTGTTTATTCATATGAATTACCTATCTGTCTTCATTGGAATATCTTGGGTCTGTAGCGCTACATTTTTGATTTATGGTATTTTTAAGGTGTATGGTAACCTGATGTATAGCTGCTGCAATTAGGTGCGCTCGTATACATATTTTTTCTTTACCTGGTTTTAACCATTCAGTTTCTGAGCAGCACCTCCCAGATTATAACATTTTTTTGATCACCACCAGATCTTCTAGAATATATACAATTATGGCGGATATCTTCGAGATGAGATTGTCTAGATCTATCATCTCTGAGGATGTCTATACGATTGATGACACAAGAGATGACCTTAGGGGCCTGTTCTTGCATTTACAAAATCTTACCTCCGCTGAGGTCAGAACCCTTTGGGATGTATCATTTCTAGACAAATATCTCAAGGAGGGTATGGTTCCCCGTTCACTTAGGTGGGATGTCCCTCCTGAATACATGGATGACACTGGTCTTTTAGAATGGTTCCAATTTTTTAATAAAGCGGGAATGGATCTAATAAAATTTCTAATTACTAGAAAAAAGAAGAAATTAACTTATCTAGACTCTGAAATTAATGTTATTAGAGAGAAACTCACTCCATTTAAAGGTACGGATGAGTACAATAAAGAATCTGATAAAGTCAAGAAGTACCTTGACAACATAGAGAAAGAACAAAAAATAAAGAAAAAGAGGAAATATGCGAGGGATTTTAAAGACTATCAAGAAAATGTAGTGTTTAGGTGGCAATCAGATGAGGAGAAGTCACAAGTAGTGACCAACCCCACTGATACTAATAAGAAGAAGCCTAAAAAGACACAATCTAATGTTAGATATGAACCTTCACATCTACAATATCAATCTCCTAAACACAATAAACAGTTCAATCAATATAATGTACCAACATCAAATAGATATGAAGCTCTTAATGATCCAAATGTGGGGACACGGAATATGCAATGGCATCCATCACATGAACAACACAATCAGTCTAACAGTGGACAGTACTATCAGAATAGGAATCCCTACCCCCATCAGCAAGGAGCGGTAGCATCCCCTAGGCAACACCACCAGAATTATAACTCAAACGCTAATCACTATCCGCGCCACCAGGGGGCAGCAGCGCTTCCTAAGCACTATAACCAAGGGCCTATGTACTCTAATAAACCATCTAATCCACAATTCAATAGGGATTATTATGACAATCGGAACTATCAGCAGACACCACCAAGAGTGCCATATAATTATGACTCGAACAGAACACCTCAGGTTCATTTTTTAGGGGAAGGAGGGTCTCGGAAAAGAAGCGGTTCCGGAGAGGGAAAAGGGGGGGGGAAAAGGGTCAACAGAAACAGGCAAGAGAAGGAAAACGTAGCTGGTCAAGGGATTTTTAATTTGAGTGATATAGTACTTACGCAACCTGAATTAAAACTTCTGGACAAGGGGCTTAAGTTTGCCCCTAAACAGAAGTTAAATAAGTTTCAAACTTACATTGACATTCACAAATTCTCACGACAACTCTCATTAAAAAGATACTTTCACTCTAATCCATATAATTACGATCAGAGTAATAATAATTACCACTCTACACTAAAGAATGCCTCAACTTTTAATCCCCCACCCCAGTCCAGATCCTATGTGAATATCTTCAAAGAATTAGTATTAAAAGATCTGGAGGGACTAAATATTAGAAAGGCCCCTGACTTGGACACCAAGAAAGCAGTTGACCTCCTCCTGAAAAGAAAAGACCTGGTCATTAGACCAGCGGATAAGGGAGGAGGGGTGGTCATACTCAACAAACGTGACTACTTAGAGGAATCTTATAAGATTTTGAATGATACTACTACTTATACCCGCCTTCCTGGGAATCCTTTATCAACTTTTAAAAAAAGTTTGAAAAATATCATTAAAAAGGGATTTGATAGTGGTATACTAAATAAAAAAGAAAAAGATTTCTTGTGTCCATCAGCCCCCAGACTTCCAGTGTTTTATATACTCCCAAAGGTGCATAAAAATCCGACGAAACCACCAGGACGGCCTATTATAAGTGGAATAGGCTCATTACTTTCCAAAGTAGGAGAATACATAGATTATTTCCTACAACCACTGGTCACACAAACTCCGTCGTTTCTAAAGGACACTAAGCACATTTTGAATGACATTAAAGACATTACAATCTCATCTCAAACCTTTTTAGTCACAGCGGATGTCACATCCTTATACAGCAATATTGCACATGAAGATGGGATGGACGCCGCCAAATATTTTTTAGACGCCTATAGCACTTTATCTCCTTCACATATTGAATATATTTTAACATTACTGCAGTTCGCAATGCAGAATAATTATTTCTGGTTTGATCGCAAATATTTCTTGCAAACCAAAGGCGTGGCGATGGGGGCGAAGTTTGCCCCCAGCCTAGCAAATCTTTTTATGGCATATTGGGAGGAGTTTTTAATTTATGCAAGAGAGTGGCCAGAGTTAATATTTTATAAAAGATTTATAGATGACGTGTTCTTATTGTGGAATGGGGAGGAGGAATCTTTGCAAAATTTTTTTAAAACACTTAATGATAACGCACTTAATATTGCGTTCAGCTATACATATAGCAACACAGACATTCATTTCTTGGATTTGACATTATTTAATGATAATGGTATGATCATGACTGAATCCTTCTTCAAAAAAACCGACAGGAATAGTTTCATCCCGCTAGAAAGTTGTCACCACCCTGCATGGCTTGCAAACATTCCGAAAGGTCAATTCACAAGAATACGCAGGAATTGTACTAAATTGGATACATACTATAGGCAAGCTGATACTTTAAAGATGAAATTCCTGGAAAAAGGATATCCTCAGCAAAAAATCGATGACACCATTCAACAAGTGGCTAATATGGACAGAAGTGCACTACTGGAGGATAAAAGAATGACCAGTAAGGCACTATCTTGCCCTTTTCTGACCACATATTCTATACAGCATAGGGCCATTAAGCACATTATTAGTAAAAATTGGAATGTCTTATTGGCGGATCCCATCCTTTCCAAAATTCTTCCGGCTAAACCGGAAGTTATATATAAAAAGGCTACAGCATTAAGACACCGATTAGCACCTAATGTTATCAACCCCCCAGAGAAGATCACGTTTGCACCGAACATAACAGGTTTTTTTCCTTGTAACAAGTGCGTTATTTGTACGACGAATAAAGTAAGGAAACAGAAACAATTTACTTTTTCTTCAAATACCACAGGAAGAACGTATAAATTAGATAAATGCATAACCTGCTATAGTAAAAATGTGGTATATCTTCTTGAATGTTCTTGCAAACTCCAGTATGTGGGACGTACTACCAGACGCCTACGTGATAGACTGAGAGAACATATCAACAACATTAAAAAGGGGTATAAAGATCACTCATTGTCTTATCACTTTAAATGTAAGCATAAAAATGACCCATCATCTTTACAGTTTGTTGGGATAGATATAGTACAACCCCATTGGAGGGGAGTAAATAAATTGCGTGGAGTCTCGCAACTCGAAACACGCTGGATATATGAGTTGCAGACTTTACACCCTAAAGGCCACAATATAGACATAGATCTAAATTGTTTTATCAGAAATAGTTAAAACTCTATGGATCCTCTCTTTTTATTGTATTTTATGGATGTTTTATCGTCATATTGAGAGAATAGGATATGATGATATTATTTTATCGTAATTTTCGTATATTGTTCCTTGGTTCAGTTTTAGTTTTATATTTCTAGTGTCACTGATTGGCACTGGTTAACAATTAAAAGGATACAGTCATTTGTATTATTTTATGTACAATTTTTATGTATATTTTTAGTATGGACTTATGTATGCCCATTATTTTGTTGCTTACTAGTAGGTTCTCTGTTTTTATGAATATTATATGTACATGAATTTTATGGAGTGGTTTATATGCTAGCGCTATACATACTGCATTGATTTGTCTTGCCCTCTAATTTGGTCAATTGGAAGGTACTTACCTAATATATATGAAATTGGCAGTTGGATTAAATACCGAAGTGAGACCATTAAGGGGTTGTAGTACTGTTATTAATAATAATGACAGCTGGCCGGTTTGACATGCTGTTATTATAGCAATGGAACTAATGAAAAATGGCGCCCATATCGGTATCCGGGTGTCTTCAGGTCGCACTTCTAGAATATGGAGCCTTCTCTACTGCGCATGCGCATAGCATATAAATGTACGACGCACGGCTCGGCGTTCATTGGCAAATCCCCCCAGACGACGTGCGTGTGCACGAAACGCGTAGGGGGAGCCAGGAACGCCGTGACGTCACGCCGCCGGAGCATCGTGGAGCTCCGGCGGCCATCTTTACCACTGGACGGTCAGTCCGTTTTTTGTATACACCGCTGTGTACCTTGGATGCTTTATGTAATAAAAACCTCTGTTATCACCTACTACACTATGGAGGCGTCCTTGTTTTGACTCCCTTGGGGAGTATTCATTTGCAGCCATCGCTGGGTAAGGAACGTATGTGGTCCTCAAGGAGAAGTCCACAGACCACCTACCGAGGGATCACACAGTAACTTCCAGGAGCTCTAGAGGGAGGCTAGCATACTATCCTATCCTGACCGGCTGATGTCTCTAAGGGGAATATAATTACTAAACGCTCATTTTCCTGGGCGTTCTGGTGAGTGTGCATTCTCTCAGCACTATTTTGCACAACGCCTGAGCACCAGAAGTGCAGGACAGAGAAGAAATCACTGAAAGTCACCCTTTTTATGAACTGTTATGTTTGTTTATTCATATGAATTACCTATCTGTCTTCATTGGAATATCTTGGGTCTGTAGCGCTACATTTTTGATTTATGGTATTTTTAAGGTGTATGGTAACCTGATGTATAGCTGCTGCAATTAGGTGCGCTCGTATACATATTATATCTATCAGTACATTTAACTCCTTCCCACCAATCGAACGCATATATGCAACCTCTCGGTAGGTGGGCATTAACATTGAGCGGCTGCATATATTCGTACCCAAAAGAAACAGAACTGTGCCAAGAGTGGTCACCGTGCACACTCCTGGCACAATTACCGGCTGCTAAATGAAAGCTCCCAATTGCAAGTAGGTATCATGTGAATCAAAACATATATAAAGTGCTGATTACTATAAATAGCAATATATGACAGATAAATTCTAATAATAATAGTGTCCGAAAATAATGTCCAAAATATATGAAGTCCTCTAAAGAACAGTCCACAAAGTATTATCCAGCAAAGTGATAGTCCCAATTGTTCCTGAGGATCAGACCTCAAAGAAAAGAGAACTCACATAGTGTAATACCATAAAACATGGAATCAAGCGTGAACAAATGTGAACAAGTGCGTAAAAACACTAGTAACACTTGCATACAGTGTTCAAACCATGAAAGTGTCTACGTCAAAGTATACGGATTATATACACTGTGAATGCTGACAGCCAATCTCGGTAGTCACATGATCACAACCCCCCCTCCCCACCGCTTCCAAGCATCTAAAACTCTTAAAGGACCGGAAGGCACTTGTGCCAAGGGCTTAAGCTGGTTGTCTTTCATACTTATATCTTCTTGTCATTGGCATGTCTTCTTGATGTAAGTGTAAGCCTATTTAAATAAGATTTATCATAAATGTGAACAAGCTTTGACCAGTCTCTACTGCCATCAAGATAAAGATGGCCTATGGGTTGGTAAAAACCTGTTTAAACCGGAGTTCTGCCTGAAAAAAAAGTCAGCTGCTACAAAAACTGTAGCTGCTGACTCTTAAAATACAGATATTATGTGTCACTTGGTCCAGCGGTGTCCTCACCACAGCTGGTTTCACTGGCCATCTTCTCTCCCTGGCGCCGACATCTTCAGTGTGGGCACCCGGCTGTGACAGCTTGTGGCTTCACAGCCGGGTGCCTACTGCGCATGCACAAGAAGACCTGCACTTTGTGAATGGCCACGTAGTCTTCTGGAATCTGTCATGTGTCCCAGAAGACTACAGGGAGAGGGAGGGAGGGCAACTTCCACTTCCAATCGCCTAGGCAGTCGTAGCGGAAGTGGGAGCGGGTACCTGTCAAATTCAGGGAGCTCCCCCCCCCGCTCCCCAAAGGTGCCAATCCTTAATGGGGAGCAGTGGACAAAGGTTTAAAGTGGGGGGAGCTCCGCTTTAAAGGTATGATTGTCTCATAGTATACCACAAAGATTTTCTTTTATTACTGTGGATAATTATGTGAATAAGAAGAGGTAAACATGTTAACAACATGAGTTTAAGGATTTATTTAAGTTTATTTGTCCTATCTAAGTACTCAATTTTTTTACATTAAAGCAATCTTAAACTCCTCTCTCCCACATGTTCTTTATCATGTACCTGTAGAGCTTTAATTCTTCTTAAAGAACATACTCACCCTAATAGTGCATCCAGCGCTGTCCCATTGTGGTCTTCTGTTCTGGGGGCCTTCATCTTAGTCTTCTTTAGCTGACTGCCTGTTCCAGATGTAGACAGCAAGCTATGATGACCCACCCACAGCCTGCCCCCTGGCTACTCTATGTACCAATCCCAGAGGGCTGAAGGACCAGGTACACATCATTCTGGTCTCAGCCAGACTGCGGATGGGTACAGCAATTAACAAAGAAAAAGGAAAAAAATCTCACAATTCTGCCTGTGTGTGTGTGTGGGGGGGGGCTGTTAAAGTGGAACTTACTTCCTTTTGGGAGTGTAGTTCCACTTTAAGCATTTATACCATACAGACCCAACTTTTGTCAGAAAATTATATATTTAATAAATAATGCATTCTAAATCTGAATATTTGCTGGAATTAAGTATCAGATTCCTAAAGCTACCAATTACCATTGCATGATTGTGGAACAAAAAGATCCAAATGCTAAACATTTACTGCTTAAAGGGAATCGGCAGTGAGAGAAATATGTAGGCTCCTAATGTTGATCTGTCCTGAAAACACTGCTTGACTTGCTGTCATGATGATGCAATGATTTCTGATTCAGAAAGTATTGTAATAAGTAGTTCTGACTTTTTTTTAACTGGCTTTACCTTTTACGTTGACCCTCAGTTGCAACATGCTTGTTCTGATTCTGTGACAAATAGAAGCCAGACACAGCAAAGCAACTAGTATTTTCAGAGGGAGCCCCCATTTTCCATCATGACAGATGTACTTGAAACATTATCATTCAATATATTCACACACATACATTGTGTTGTAACCTGTGGCTACACTCTCGTTTATGCATTAATACTTACATAATCATAATTTTGTCCGATCCTGATAACATTTTAGAAAAGGAGAGCTTTGTGGCTATCCTGACTAGTAAATGTTTATTGTAATACAAGGTTCTTAAATTAAATTATCTACAGAAAGAAAATACATGTAAATATATATATATATATATATATATATATATATATGTGGCCACATTTTCTAATAACACCATGTAAACACCTTGCTTCATTTTGTAGTATTTGTACATTTCATACTTTTAATAACAGAAAGTTTTCTAAAACCCTGCAGGTTTTTTTGACGTATTGGTAAAAAGAGGAAATGTTCGTGTTTTCAGAAGTCATCACATCAGAAATCTTGCTTTGGCAATTGACAAGGGAATAGCCAGTGCAATGGTATGAAGAATATGTTTTCTTTTTAAGGCTGTATAAAAGTATTATGATTGCAGTCTGCTCCGAAACATACGTGTTATAAATATTCTGTACAGTCTATAGCATTAGATTTTTTTTTGCCGTGGCAGAATGCTGTTCATTACAATTCCTTATAACCTGACAGCAGATCATGTCATCTATGTATGATGAACCACCTCATGTAAACTTGTGCTGCAGGGATGTGTTGTTACTGCTATATTAATAAGTTATGACTCCTATAGGACAATACAGAAAATATATTCTGTTTGTACTGATTATGTTTTTGTTATACATAATGTGGTCAAACTTATTTTTCAAGGAGACTGCAAAGCTAAACGATATACAAGTTTCTTATAAAATGGTAAAAAAAAAATATACATATATATAGTACATTTCTTCCGACTAACTTATGTTAACAATTATTAAAGGAGAATGCTAGCCAAAATGTATTTTAGAGTTCGGATAGAGTCAGGAAGGGTTAGAACACATGTCATATGTTTTTGCTGCCTGTGGCTGTGTTAGGTCTCAGTTACAATAGCCCTTGCTGCTTCTTTTTTTTACCATCTCTTGGTTGCATGTGTGAATAAACCCTTCAGGAGATTTTCCGTTACTCCCTAAAGCTGACAATACATATACAGATTTCGTTATTTCAGTTAGTTAACAAAATAAATCCAACAGATTCCTCCATTCATAATAGACAGCATGGATGGAAGAATCTCTCACTGCAGCCATTGTTCAAATGGCTGTCAGAATACGTAACCAGTGCCTGCATTTGATTGGATGCAAGAGGTGTTTGCCATATTTTTAAACTATCTCCTTAGATTTTTCAATCATGGCTTTTATGAATATATTAACATTAAAGTGATATTAAAGGTTCATTTTTTGCTTTAAAAAAATAACAAACATGTTATACTTACTGCTCTCTGTAATGGTTTTGCACAGAGCAGCCCTGGTCCTCCTCTTTTTGGGTCCCCCGTTGGTGCTCCTCCCCCTTGACCAGAGCCCCCGATAACAAATCCAAAAGGCACATAGAGCCACATCTTGGCCCCGCCCCCACTCTCTCCTCATTGGCTCACTGGCTGTAATTGACAGTGGCAAGAGCCGATAACTCCCACTGCTGTCTCAGCAAATGAGGAGAGAGAGACCCAGGACAGCCAAGGCTCCCGTGCACATCGCTGGATTGAGAGGGGGATCAGGTGAGTATTAGGGGGGGCTGTGGGAGGAGCAGCACACAGAAGGTTTTTTACTTTCATGCATAGACTGCATAAAGGTAAAAAATCCTTCAGCCTTTACAACCACTTTAAGCATATGTGCTTATTATATATGTAGGCAATAAAATGGTTATGGTTTATTGATCCTGCTCACAATGCAAACTTAAAGATTGATTTGCTTAGAAAGTGAATAAGGTAAAGCTTTGTTCAATTTAAGTATCCAATTATGTCCAAAAGTGATTGACCACTTCTGGTCCGCCATGTGCATATGTACGTCCTTGGATGGGAGTGGTGATATCACAAGCATGACTGCAGCTGCAGCCATGATCATAGTATCACTTTTAGAGTGGATGGCCTTTCTGTTAAAGTGATCCGAGTGACTATATAGACCACTTTTAAAGGCGGCGGAAGGAGGTCCCACCACCACTTGCCACCTTTACTGGGCTCCCCCATTCCACTGGGGAGCCCATTCAGATCAGATGCACTAGGAAGAGTGGGAGGAAC
Source organism: Staurois parvus (assembly GCF_062004578.1). NCBI lineage: Eukaryota > Metazoa > Chordata > Amphibia > Anura > Ranidae > Staurois > Staurois parvus. Next base: position 7,628,592 of record NW_028318001.1, read on the forward strand.
TCCAGCTATGATGGCAGAAGCCGGATGGATTTTTGTCACTTTCGGTTTCTGTTTGTTTACAAGCCGATAGCAGCTTGTAAAACATATGATCAAACTGATGAACTTTATTAGATGCTTTGGAGGGCAGAGGAGAGATGTAGAGTCTAACAGACCTCAGATCTCTTTGTGCTTATGCACAAATGCGAATGCAAACGCACGTCCCACATGCATATGAAAACAGTGATTGCACCACACATGTGAGGTATCAAAATATTTTTAGATAAATACTTTACTAATAACTCAAAATATGCACACACTGAAAATGCTTTGTATATTACCTAGATTGGAGTGTCATCATTATGTTTCATGCTGTGTTTTTATACAGGAAAATAGTGGCATTCTATGTGAGCTGCTGGTTCATATTCAGTTAAACAGATGTGTTACTTTGGAATCTACTAGAATGCCAGGAATGATCATTTCCTTTAACAGTGATGGTGAACCTGCAGATGACAACACTACAGGCTATGCTGACATTTGCAAAGAATTTGCTGTGCACGTAAAGGTGAAAAGTTTGTATAACTTGGATGGTCACTTTGTTTTTAAGATAACTTGTGCTTTAGTTCACCTACAGTATCTCATACCTCATTAAACTAAATTCCTCACTTTAAAAAATATATATTTTTGGTATAACAACAATAGATGCATTTCAAATGTTGAAATAATAATAATGATTATATACACATGATAGTTTTCTGCTAAGCAAAATAAATATATGTTTCTTTCACTGCAGAGGAATCTGGAAATGTGTACTTAAATATGATGCACTGTTTCTTATTGCATAAACTATAAAACTCTCAGCAGACCTCTCAGTATCCTTTAGCCAATATTTTGGGTGATAGTATTATTGAGTCTAATGTTCCTTGAAGTTCTGTTATCCTTAGTTTTAAGCATTAGTTTTGTTACTGTAAAATATAGCACTTTGGAATTCATAAACAAAAAGCCTACACATACAAAAATATTTAATTTATTGCATTATATGCATTTTGTTCTGAAAATAAAACTACTCATATCTATAGCTCATTGGTAGCCCACTGTATATTTTCCCTATACATAAGTGGGTATTATATACAGTACTTATAAAAAAGTATACTGACTAAACAAAGTTCTCTCCAGTAGAATAAAAATACTTTTTGGCTCACATTTCAAATGTTGTCTCCTAAAAAGGGAATAGACTGTGTGTCTGCAGAGAACTTTCTATAGAAAGGAACAAAATGACCATCATCACAATAGAGGATTTGTTCAAACCCCCACCCAATGGATCCCACAAACAGGCTCCAACCAAACATCACTACAAACTCTATTATAAGAATGAAGATCATTGTTCAGTGTCACCATCAGTAGTGTCTCAGGACCAAATACTAATCCACTACCAAATAAAAATGTATTTCCTGCACACTTGTCTTCCTAGCTAGTAGTGTACAATAGATAAAGCCTGGTAAAGACTGCTAAAAATGCGCAGAAACAGCATGCATGTTTCAAAACTGATGCAGCACTGGATTAAATGGTACAGATAGAGGGTCAGAAATTCTTTCTATCCAACCAGAAATCATACATGTAATGCTATCCCCTTCAGGGTCAGAATCACATTTAGCCAGTATTAAACACAAATGAAAACTAGCTGCTGATCGTCTCAGAGACAGAACCTCAGAGTGTAGTGGTCAATAAAATAACTAGGTGCCAGTCGCTTTTGATTTATTTTTAAATATTGCTTGGTGAACATAAGAGGAGTAGTTTGAGAGATAGGTGCAATACCTAAGCACACAACTGTAAGCAGAATTGACCTCATCTATATCCTGGCAGTAATGGTTCCCAACTGCAGAGAATCTTGTGTTTGCTCTTCACCAGTTATTAAGGAATTCAAAGTGCCAGTCCTGTGTCTTCTCTGTGTCTTCATTCTTTTCTTCAGTCCTTAGACTTTCTGCGCACTGTAGCAGCTGGAAAAAGCTGTACATGCAATGCCGTTTGACTCTAGAACAAACATGTCAGGGACAGGTTACATTGCTAAATATTCATCATCTTATTGTTACATTCATCCTATAATTGGAACATTTGACAGTAACAGGCAAGTGCCAAGATTTCGGACAAGCTCCTTACACCCAAGAAGCTCCCCTGGACAATTTAGTCTAATACTACAACCTTCCCAGTTAAATAGGAAAAGCAGAATTCAAACAGGAAGGACAAGATAGATTTCTTAATAAATGAGATCCATGTCATTGAAAAAATAATTTAGATCAGTACAATTGAGAACTGTTTTCTTTGTGAAACAGAAATGAGAATGACATTTTGAATCAGTAGATATGTTTATGTTTGGGTTTCAGGGAATTTTCCACAGTGGTGCTATCATACTCCTCGCCACTAACTGGAGTCAGGCATTGTGTCTGAGACATGATGGGTCCTGCACTGGAGCTGGAAAACAGAATGTGGAATCATATTGGAGAGTCCACAAAATTGGTTCTGCAGTGTGTATGTTTGAAAGTGTAACATGGCCCAGAAAGTACCTCCAAATAAAGAATGGCAAATGTGATGGAGAGGTAAGCATTTTGCATTTCTATGTTAGTCATATCTATTTCTCAGATTGAAGACCCTGAACTTTTATAGATGAGGATTGTAGTTTCAAGAGGAACTTCTTGACTTACCAAATTAATAAATGTATTACTTCAAGTTACAGTGTGTTAAATGAAACCTAAAATATTTTTTGGATAGAGTAGCAAATGAAAAAACTCCTGTCAGATTTTCTTTAGCCATCTGTGTCCCATTTGAGAAATTTCCCTTCACTTTCCACCCTGAAGACATTGTAGACATTTGTATAAGATCTCAGAATTTTAGATTTTCTTTCTATTTCAGCCCCAGGGACAATGGTCACCAAAAGAGCGAATCTCTCTGGTAGGGACAAAGACAGCAATAAGAACTTGCCAAGTGTTCTAACCCTAATCATTCTATCCAAAACTAAAACAAACTTTTGGCTTTGATACACTTTAATGTTAGGTACAATTGTCAGCTTCTGTATTTCATCCTTTCCTATTAAAGCAACTGAGTACTCTACATAATACTTCTGTTTGCACCAACAGTTCAATTTTAAGAACAAGCTTTCAGAACATTCTCTTCTTCTCAGTCCAAGCAGTAATGCTTGGACTGACAAGAAGAGAAAGTCAGAAAAGCTTGTCCTGAATATTGAAATGTGAGTGCAAATAAAAAAAAAAGGATCACTAACAGTATTCAGTTGTTTTTGTTGCAAGTGTACTAATATGGCTACAGTCACCTCAAGCTCATTTGCTAATAAAACAGGAAATCACAGCCCACTTATGTAATACTTGCCTTGGGCCTGCCTGTGGTTCAAAGCAATCCTGTTTATTGTTCTAACATGTCTAATCAGCAGTTTTATTACAGGGCACAGGAGATGATTACTGTCATTTCAAAGTTGAAAGAAATTATGAAAATGGGTCAGTAACTCTGGAATCTGTGAGAAGTAAAGGAATATATCTTGGACTGCTGCCCAATGGACTTGCAAAACCAGTGATTCACACAGGAGAGAAGAATATTGTATTGTACCCTAAGGTCATCAAATGTATGTATTGTATCAAAAAAAATTGCGCTATATAGATGTGTTATTATTTTTAACGAAGATCCTGTGTATGGTAAATGTTTAATCCCCAAAGAATGCTATATTTTAAGTTTGTTTTAGTTTTGTTTTTACATACTCTGATGTGTAAATCTCAACTTGAGCTGTTGAGCTCTGTAAACAACAGACTTTTTAATGCTGAAGCTTAGGTATGGCAATTTCTACATAGTTCAATTGGTCCACCTTAAACCAATGTAAGTATGTATGTTCCATTTCTGAGATCCCTGAGGAAGCTGAAAATCACTGTAGTAGGCACTGCTACTACAGTGACTCCATTAGCTTTTGGGTCCCATGCCAAGCAGGTGCCCTGCTGCATTGTGAACAAAGGAGGTTGCTTGCTTGGCATGGTTGCTATTCAGAAAATGCTTTTCATATTCTCAATGACTGCAAAGCTTTCTCTGATTGGATGAGGTAGAGAGGCAGAGCAATGATGTCACAATCTCCACCTCATCAAATCAGAGAACATTTTGCACTAATTGAGGAAATGCAGATTGTTCTCTGAATGGTTCCTGAGCAAGTGACTTCCTGTGTTCAGTAAGCATCAGGGCAGCTGCTGGCCATAGGACTTGAAAGCTAGTGGCAATCATTGTAGTAGCGGTGCCTACTATAGTGTTTTCCAGCTTACGCAGGAATCCCATAGGTATGGTAAATACATATCTACATTGGTTCAAGGTGGACCAATGTAGCTATGTAAAAATTGCCATAAGTAAACATCAGTTTTAGAAAAAGCAAGTTCAGGTGACAATATCACCTTGCCTATTCAAGTCACAGTGTTTCCGTAAAGGTTTGTGATTTCCACTGAATACAAGAGTGCATTGCAGCATAAGAATAATAACGTATAGTTCCTACCACTGAAAACATTCAAACAGCTGCACAGCTCTTAAAGCACAGGGAAAGTAAAGGTATAGTCCACCATCTGCTACTCTTGCATCTGTCAGTCTTCCGGGAAGGCTTTCCACTAGACTTAGTAATATTATTGGTGGGATATGTTTTCATTTAGCCAGATAGTGAAAAGGCCAGGCTTGCAGTTGCAACAATATATAGGAAACAATACAATAAAACAAAGTATAGAGTATTAAAATGAGGTTCAGACTAGCAGAGCTAGGGAATGGGCACAAACATCTGATTATAACACTCTGATCTGACCCACTACATTTAGAAATACTACATATTTTAACACGCCACACCAAAGCCAAATTAAGGTCAGTGTCATAGGCAGGGTGATTGCTTTGTGTCCCCCTACTTCCATATCTGTCTTTAGTGCTTGAAAAATTGACAAGACAGAGGAAGACTTTACTGAATAAAATCACACAACTGAACACATTTTTTTTAATATATGATGAACTAATACAGAAGGAAAATACTGCTGGACACCAGTGTGGCATTATAATGTGACATGCATGAATTTCATTATATCTACAATTCACACTTAGCATATTGCTATATCAAGTAATTAAAGATGCCAAAGTGTTAAAGCTTAGAATGCTGATTTCCCCACTGTGCATGTCTACTGTAGTTAATAGATATCGGCAACCGCTACATTTCTGCTAGGAACAGCTTAACATGACTGTGTCACTAACTCAATTAAGAAGATGGATATGCACCACTGCAGTGAGTAGGATTTTTACTGTCTTGAAGAGTTCTTGGCTCCACTCCTGTCTGACACTTCTGTGTCCTGTGCTGCCTGCTGGACGCTGTGAAGGGGACCTGATATCTGACACACCCTGAAGTTTCGAATAACATTGGTGCCCAAAACTCTTCAAGACAGGAGAGATTCTACCCACTAGAATGGTGATTGTTCATCTTCTTCTTTTACAGGATGCTGTCAATATGTTATCCCTGAGTTAGTAACAGGGTTACATAGGGGTAGACTAAAGCTGGTGCACTCAGAATCTGGTGTAACTGTGCATGGTAGCCAATTAGCTTCTTCTAGCTTCAGCTCGCTCAATTAAGCTTTGGCAATAAAATCTGGAAGCTGATTGGTTTCTATGCGGAATTGCACCAGATGTTGCACCCTTCAGTTTTAGTAAATAACCCTTATAGTATTTAGTGAAGCTTCCTCTACTTAGTAAGGCCAAGGTGCAATTCATAAAGGAGTATGTGACTGCTCTGTGACTACTTATGCTCATAAATCAGATTCTTATGGCAATAGATTGTGAATATGATTGCCCATAAGAAATCTCCCATAAAATGCTGAGTGAAGAGATCTGTGCCCATCCTCACCTGACTCAAAAGAAATGTTGAAATCCTTGCCTGATGTTCACTGTGACATGCATGTTGAACAGATTATTCACTCTTCTAGACTGAAGGATCAGGACCTAATCTAAAGGTAGCCATACATATAGTGATTTGTGATTGATTTATTTGTGAGTGATCATGACAAGCGATTCATCATCAATTAAAATATTGAACAAGACATAAAACATATGCATTGACTGAAAATATTGATCATATATTTGATCAATCAGTCCTTTTCATTCTCTTGCATTAAATAATTAATGGTATCCGTTAACTATCTTATCAGGGTATAGAATTCCTGAACACAAGTTCAGTAATATATGGTCAAGTATGTCCTGCAAACAGCAAACCGCCAGAGTGCCCAAAGTAACGCAACAGTTGCAGAAGATGGAGGGAAGTCACCTTTGGACCACATGCAGGTTAGGACAAGCAAGGAGAGGAGAAAGGTCTGAGGCTGTTTGGGTGACATCAAAAGTGGAGAGAAATACAGCAACACAAGCCACTACTAATGTTTGCTATGGTACATGGAGTCAACTGTGTAGTAAGCCAACAGATGAGCAACTAGAGAGCTACATAAGAGAGACAGCTGGCGCCCCCCCCCCCTTTCTGTCTAAGGTGTCCTTTTATCATGCGGCAGTAAATGACCGCTGCTCAGTTCTCTGGCATTATCAGAGGAGACAGTTCTTCTCTGAATGCCTTTTTATGAAGCGGTGTAGATTGCTTCTCTGAATGAGAAGAGAAGTGATCTACAAATGCTTTGAACGCCAGAAAACGGCTGCTGTTAACTGTAATCTTACAGTAAGAGATCAGTCAAACACCATTTACCGCTCCTTCGTTTGCGGTTCCCCCGATTCTGCAGCTCTGGGCTGGAGAATCTGGAGGGAGAACACAGATCGCCAGTGAAGGGCTGACATCGCTCCTTCATACACTGGCCATCTGTGTGCTGAGATGATCAGTGGAGAACATGCTCTCCGTTGATCATCTCTGTTTCTTAAACCACTAATGATCTGAGATCAGCAATGATCCTTAGGATCGCTGCTGATCTCTGTTTCATAAAAGGATACCTAAGTCTCACTGTGGGTAATCCAGCTCTGCTCACAACCAGGCCAAGGGGCAGGCAGAAAAGCCATCTCGAACCCTTCAGTGGGAAAAGGGTGCAAAAAGGTAGACATTGCAGGACCTGCAGCATATGCTGCTGAAGTAGTTCACAATTCAGAGTGGGGGAGGGGAGCACTTTAGCCTTGTCACCTTTGGTACTAAAGGACCTTCTTTTGGCATTGCTCACAACACATGGCCAGTTGTACAAATACTGTTTTGTTGTCTGATCTGGAAAATGTATGGCTTTATACATCCTTCCTTCTTAAATATACAGCTATTTTTATTGATCATAAAAGAAACATGGGTAGTAATTTGTTGTAAATTCATTGTTTTTCAGCTGACAATACAGAGGGTCGCAGACAGGGCTCTGCCAGAAGCTCTGTCATTGTCTGGAATGAGTTATGTTGTATAGTAGTGTATGTTCATTGATTTATGGAATCCAGCACACATACTTACTGTGAAACAATAGCAGACATTTTTTGTTTTGTTATAAAAATAACACACACTATACAGGTATGTAGATGTAATTTGTTAGGTAAGAGCATAATGCTTGCTTCCTGTAGAGAGAAGAAAATTAAAATTAAGGAATACATTTAGAGTAAAGCTTCACTTTGTTGAAAAAAAATATCCTCCAGCTAAATTATATACATTGAAGAGAATTTAGGAAACTTTATTATGGTAGATTCATACCTTTGTAACTTTTCTTAAATGGTTTTTAGCAAATCAACATTTATGAACTCAACTTTTACTAAATGATTAGGGACTGTTTAGTTAGTAAAGAAAATGTTCATTTTGAAATGTGTATGTTTACTAAGCTACTAAATTAGATCAAGCTGCGTTCATATTAAGGCTCCATGCACACTGGCTTCAAAAACTCAAGCTTCTACAGGATTTTTGTGTTTTGCCTGTAGAAGCAGGTCAATGTTATCTTATGTGTCCATGCACAACAGGAAATTTAGAGGCATATTTTAAGCTCAGCGTTTAGCGTCAGAAAAAAACCCCTTTTGGTTTGCATTCTTGAATTGAGTTTTCTGGCAGAAAAAAACGCTAAACACTCCTAAATACACCTAAACATTGTACAAAAACGCTCTATATGAGCATTTTTATTCTGCCAAGGGAACTGGCATTTTTTTAATCTTAGTGTGCATTGAGCCTTAACCGCTTAAGGACCACCCTATAGTAGATTTACACAGGGTGGCCCCTGTGCGCAGGATCATGTGAATATACGTGATTCTGCATTTCCGGTTAGGGGGCACGTGCGCCCTACCCGCGCCGCTGATCACTGGCGATCACCAACAGAGTGGAGGGTGGCATTGTTTACCAACAGCCCTCCCTGTCAGTTTGTGCACACTGCACCCGCCGCAGTCCTGCTATAAGTCGTTGATCGCCGCCATGAGTCTCTGATAGCCGCCATAAGCCACTGATTGCCGCCATTATTAGTATAAAAAAAAATTTCCAGTATCTATACCGCCATTTGTAAACACTATAACTTTCACGTAAACCAATTAATTTACACGCATTGGGATTTTTTTTAGCAAAGACATGTCGCAGAATACATTTTGGCCTAAATTTATGATGAAATTTGATTTTTACATTTTTTTACTGGACATTTAATAGCAAAAAGTCCAAAATATAATTTTTTCTCAAAATTGTTGGTCTTTTTTTCAGCCGGCAATTGGCTTTCATGTAAAAGCAATCCTAGTGGCTAATTAGCTGCAGGATTGCTTTTAAAGGCAGCAGGAGACAATGCCCAACTACCCAACTGCCTTCCACTGCCTTCTCGGGCAGTCCCGTGCCATTGGGGGAACCTGAGAATGCAGCCGGAGTTTCTACCAACTGACCATAGAGCTGATTGTAGACCAGAATGGTGCCAATCATCTCTATATTCTAAGAAATCGGAAGCTATGAGCATTTCATCACGAAGTTATAGGGGATATTTGCATTCCCTGTGATAGCATTAAAAGTGATAAAAAAAAAATGTAAGGGACAGTGTAAAAATAATAAAAAGACAAAGAAAGTTAAACAAAAAGCACCCCCCCCCCTGCGTGCTCACCTGCCTGAGCGAGCATTGACCCTGTGCTGGTATGTTAACAGCAGTTGCACCATACATATGAGGTATTGCTGTGAACATCAGATCAAGGGTAGTAATTCTAGCACTAGACCTCCTCTGTGAATCTAAAATGGTAACTTGTAAAGGTTTTTAAAGCATTGCCTATGGATATTAAAAATGTATGCAGTTTGTCACCATTGCACGGGGCATGTGCAGTTTTAAAGCATGTAACTTTTAGTATCTATTTACTCAGCATACCATCATCTTTTATATTTTACCAAATAATTGGCCAATATATTGCGTTTTTGTGCATTAAAAGTAAGAAAAGTAAATTTTTTTCAAAAAGTGTGCATTTGAAAAATCGCTGAGTGAGTTCTATGTGACATAAAAAATTGCATCACCCACCATTTTATTCACTAGTGTGTCTGCTTTAAAAAAATATATAATGTTTTGGGGTTCAAAGTAATTTCCTAGCAAAAAATACTGATTTTGTTCATGTGAACAAAAACTGTCAGAAGGCTTGGTCTTCAGGTGGTTAGAAGAGTGAATGATGTGTGGCATAAATGTCTAATGCTGGGCATAAAATGCCCCCACCCCCCAAAATGACCCCTTTTTGGAAAGTAGACACCCCAAACTATTTGCTGAGAGGCATGTTGAGTCAATAGAAGAATTTATTTTCGTTACACAAAATTGTCACTTAAATGAATTACTGCTCACACATGCCATGGGTATATGTGGACTTACTACACAAAACACATTCTGCTACTTCTCCCAAGAATGGGGGTACCACATTTTAGAGACTTTTTGGCAGTCTAGCCAAGTACAGGACCACAAAATCCAATAAGCACCTTCAGGCTTTTAAAGAACTTTATTTCCTCATTACACTTCCTGACTACCTATCACAGTTTCGGAGGCCCTGAAATGCCAGGATAGCACCCCCCCCCACAAATGACCCCTTTTTGGAAAGTAGACACCTCAAGGAATTTGATAAGAAGCATGGTGAGTATTTTGCAGATCTTGTTTGTTGCCACAAGTTTTTGGAATATGAAGAAAGAAAACAAAAACATATTTTTTCTTTTCTATTTTTATATTTCAAAACCCTGTGAGAAAAAAATGATATCTGCAAAATACCCATCATGACTCTTTTTAAATTTCTTGGGGCGTCTACTTTCCAAAAGGGGTCATTTGAGGGGGGTAGGTGCTATCCTGGCAATTCAGGGCCTCCAAAACTGTGAGAGGTAGTGAGGAAGTGAAATGAGGAAGTTAAGCACCTTCAGGCTTTCAAAGTGGTTATTGGATTTCAGGCTCTTGTATGTGGCTAGGCTCCAAAAAAGTCTCACATATGTGGTATTCCCATACTTGGTAGAAGTAGCAGAATGTATTTTGGGGTGTAATTCCATATATACTCATGGCTTGTGTAAGAAATATATCATTTAAATGACAACTTCTCAGCAGATAGCCTAGGGTGTCTACTTTCCGAAAAGGGTCATTTGGGGGTGTTTGTACTGTCCTGGTATTTTAGCACCTCAAGAAATGTGATGGGCAGTCAAAGTAAAAGCTGTGTAAATTCCATTATCTATACCATAGTTTGTAGATGCTATAACTTTCACACAAAGCAATCAAAATACACTTATTGCGATTTTTCTACCAAAAACATGTAGCAGAATACATTTTGGCATAAATTTATGACTAATGTTCGGTTTTTATGTTTATAGTGTGAAAAATAAAAAGAACACAGGTGATGAAATACCACCGAAAGAAAGCTCTATTTGTGTAAAAAAAAGGACACAAATTTCGTTTGTGTACAGAGTTGCATGACCGAGCAATTATCAGATGAAATAGTGCAGCGCTGAATAGCAAAAAGAGGCCTGGTTATTAATGGGGTAAATCCTCAGGATGGCAAATGGTTAATGTCCAAACATGCGCAAGGGAACTTGCACGTTTGGACTTTTCTTGCGTATGGTTTGAAAAAGGAAATAAACACAGCTTTAAATTATTTACTAGGACTGATGAACATTTGCTTTGTTAAGTAACTTCCTCCCAGGAACCATAAATTATGATTAGGCTGCAATGTGCTCATGTAATCAGTGGAAATCATAAAGTACAGGAGGCAGGTAGCCAAGCGTGGATTTCGCTAAGTCATGTCTATCTTTCTACTTATGATTCCAGCAACCAAATATGGAAACAAAATGCACATCTACTGTAGAGATATACTTATTTTCTGTTTTGATCTAGAGCAGCCTTTCTCAACCAGGGTTCCGTGGAACCAAAGGGTTCCTCCAGAGGTTGCTAGGGATTATATAGTTACACAGTAGGCAGGGTTGGAGGAAGACACGGGTCCATCCAGTCTAACCTATGTATATGTTTAGCTTTTCTAAGTGCAGGTGAAGTGATCTGGAAGGTGTAAAAAACTTATTTTGCCTTCCAGGTCACTTTTTCCTGCATTTAGATGTTTCTGCAGAAGACTTGCATTCTGAATCCTAGTCCCTGAAAGGACAGAGCTCTGCAGGTACCACTCGGTACAGTGTTTAGCCCTGTCCAAATTCAGTCTGCCTAGACTTTGACCGGCTGTCTTCTGTGAGACCTGACACTACACTTGTCCCTCCCAGACTCACTAAAATGCCAGGCAGGATGTATTGCAGCTGGGCGGCCCTATGTGCAAGGGGCCTAAGAGTATACATTTCCCTGTATAATGTGCATCTGTGCAAGGCATCTATATGTTTTTTGAACTTGTCAATAATCTCAGCTGATACCACTACCTGGGGAAGGAATTCTTACTGCAATGACTGTAAAGAACCCCTTCAGCAATTGAAGATTAATTATATACATGTGGCCATGTCTAAGGCCTAAGATTATTCACGTTGTTACCTCCCTAACAGTCACTGAATAATTTGAGAATCTTCCCAATGACCACAAATATAAGGAAAATGCCTCCCACTGTCCATCACATCAATGTACCACAAGCTGTAAACATAGCAATTATTAGCAGGTGTTCCCTGAAACTGGAACATTATTTCATGGGTTCATCTGTGTTAAAACAAGTAGTTTTTTGATAAAATGAGTGTCATGCAAAGAATTAGATATCTTTGTGTATTGTATTACTTTGCAGGCTTCTGTTCGTCATTAGCTGCTTTTTCAAGCCAAAGTTGGAAAAATTAGAGCGTATCCAAACCCAAAAATATAAATGTAATTTAATGTGGAAACTAATGGTGCAGGGGCGGACTGACAACTCATGGGGCCCCTGGGCAATAGGGGATCATGGGGCCCCTGTGTCCTTGTTCACACTCAAACCACACCCAAAAAAGCCTATGAAAGGTACCAGGGGCATCTCATGGGGCCCCCTACTGACCCCGGGCCCTCGGGCAGTGCCCGAGTGCCCGAATGGTCAGTCCGCTCCTGTAATGGTGTTACAAATCCACTGTGCAGTGTTGATAACAATAATATAATTGAGTTCCATAACACACTAGCTAGAGTAGGTTTCTACAGTTACATCAATGGAACATTCCAGGTGGCCACTGGTCAATAATTGTATTGCACAGGAACGTATATAATTGTCACATAATGTATGTTATATGGATGTATCAGGAAAACCGATCACTACATATATGTTAGAAATACATACAATTGGCATTCGTGTTATGTTGTTATACTTGACAGAATATAAATAGCTGGACCAATTTCATTTTTCCTTTAAGTTGGTAGAGAAAAGCCTACAGGAACATCTGCAACTCTGGGCAAGAGCAGAGAAGAGATTTTCAAACAGGATGAAGCCCTTATTGATGCTCAGGACTCAGTGGATTGGAGTCCATCAGTATCCCCACTCCCAAGCAAAAGTGAGTTGTTAAATTAAACCAACCCCAAGCCCACAGCACACATGTTCTTACCATACTCCAGGGAGGAAGGCCATCACAATTTTGTAGGTTGTGATATCACAGAGGGTCAGGAAAGAAAAGTGATTAGCATTTTGCCAGCAGCACTAGGGGCATTGGTTCAAATCCCAAGCACTACACTACCTGCCTGGAGTTTGCATGTTATCCCTGTGCCTGTGTCCTCCAAGTACTCTGGTTTCTGCCAACACTCCAAAAACATGCTGGTAGGTTAATTGGCTCCTGTCTAAATTGGACTTAGTATATATGAATATGAGTTAGGAATCTTAGATTGTAAGCTCCTTAAGGGCAGGGACTAATGTGAATGTACAATATATGTGTAAAGTGCTGTGTAAATTGGTGCTATAAAAGTACTTGAACTAAATAAAATTAAATTAAATACTAATTTCCTAAAACATGTACCTGTCAAAGCACAATATGATTCATGCAGAAATGCAAAAGGCTTTCATTAGGACCTGGTGTTATTTTAATTCATAAAAAATAGTCAGTCAAAAATAAATATGTGTGAAATTATTTTTTTCAAATGGAATTTTACTCTTGAAAGCCTTATTTTTTCATAAATCATTATTTTATCTCATGAACAGTTGAATTCTCTAAACTGCTAAGCTGAAAGAAATAGTTAAATGGCTAAAATGAATGATCATTAAGGCAAATACCAGAAGCGTTAAGGCAAATTGAGCCTAATACTTCATTTTAACAGCATTTCAAATGGTTCCTTCTCTCATTGACTGGCTTCAAACTTACAGCTATCCTGGGGTTAGCAGTATAATAGGGAGTGATAACCTGCACAATAATCTTTATAGATTGACTTTTGCAGTCAAAGTGCTTTAACCATTGATTATGAAATTATGCGTACAGTAAATTAATCTGATCTGTGCAGTAAGGCATTTAGAGAATTGAAAATTTACATTTTTGAATGAAACTGTAATGAAAATGCCATGAGTTGTGGTTTTGTGAATTCAGCCAAAAGGATGTTTAGTAATAGTTTTTCCCTAGACTGCACTGTATATTTTTTTGTTGTACACAACATTTTATGTATAATGTAGGCCCAACGTTGTCAGATTAAATGGGGGCCTCAACTGACATTGCCAAAGGGCCACATATAATGTTCAGTATGCGACTTTCAAAGACAGCAGACATACTGTATATAGCAAATAAAAGTGGGAGATTGTGAACAGGGGTGGACTGACAACTCATGGGGCCCCCGGGCAATAGGGGATCATGGAGCACCTGTGTCCTTGCCCAAACTAAAAAAGCCTATGAAAAAGGTACCAGGGGCATCTCATGGGGCCCCCTACTGAGCCCGGGCCCTCGGGCAGTGCCCGAGTTTCCAAATAGTCAGTCCGCCCCTGATGTTGTATTAGGACATTGTGAAGATGCTTCAAGTGTGGTCGACATGCTGCAAAATGTGGTCTGAGATTGGGGAAAGTGTCTGAAGCTAATAGGGCTTACAGATATAACCCATAAACAATTTAGCCCTGTTTTTTTTTTGGGGGGGGGGGTTATTACAAATGGCCCTTCCCAAAGAGGACATTGTGCTAAACTTGAAGGTAAATAAAAGAACCGAAATCTTCACTAAATGGAAGAGTGGGATTTATAATAAAGATGGCAGTGCCTCCACCTAAAACAAGGGATTCCCTTTCTGGGAAATTAACCTGTAATCTAATCAAAGTAATTGGGAGCAGAAAAACTATTGAGACAAGCATATAACATTAAACATAAGTATATAGTTGTTCACTAACAAAGAAATAATTTAAACTTTATTTAAAAAAAAGATTGTAAAGAAAAGATGGTACATACTTCCAATGTACAAACATGTATTATCAGCAAAGGCTCGAACAAGAGTCCTGATGAAATTGTGCACATATAACTGGATATATACAATATAGTTATTACTAAAGATACCTCCTTATAAATGTTGCAGCAAAGTTCAGTTGCAGGGGCTCCAAACCAATAAGCAAGTACATAACTTTCTGCGCTTGAGCGTGAACCCTAGAGATAACAGTTGTCTATATTCCCATCCTGGCTTTTATGGACATGCCAAGCCTTGCTGCACTCTCAAGACTGGGAATGTCTGGATACACTGAAATCATAAAGAAAAACAGAGGGCACACCAGCCTACTGCATTATCCTCAAACCATATCTTTTATTATTAAAAAAGTGGTAAGTAATATACTCACAAACCAACAGCTACATCAAAGCTTGTCAAAATACAACATCATCTTTAAGACCTCGATGTATCACATCTTATAATGGGACAATCGAAATCCAAGCTCTGAGGAAGAGGGCAGTCCCTCGAAATGCATTAGCCTGTTGGATTTTGATTGTCCCGTTTTGAGATGTGATACATCGAGGTCTTGAAGATGATGTTGTATTAGGACAAGCTTTGATGTACCTGTTGGTTTGTGAGTATAGTACTTACCACTTTTTTAATAAAATATATGGTTTAAGGTTAATACACTAGGATGGTGCCCCCTCTGTTTTGTTTTATGATTTCAGTTGCAGGGCACCTGAGGAGGAGACCAGCGTGGCATCCGTCTTTGTGTCAGAGACCTGAAGACAAGTTCTGCAGTGTGGGGAGATCCTGCAAACATTGTTCAGCCAGCCTGGAATGCAGCTTCTTACTGCACAACTGTGGTGTGGACCTGGAACTCAGAGTTGGGTATCTACTAAGCCTCTTACGGCAGGAATGCACGGTAAGAAAATTGACCGATCAGTTATCTGACGACCGATCGGCCTTCGTTGGTCGAAATCGTGGCCCACATTAACCAATCGAAAAATGGAGTGTGCGTGTGACCTTGCAGTCAGGCCCTTCCGCCAAGAACGAATGATTGGACATAAATCCTTGGAATTAATTGGATTAAATTGGATTTATGGATCCTTAGACATTTAGACATAATTGGAATAAATTGGATTTATGGACGATCGCCATATCACCGCATAGAAAATCGGTCGTTCGCATGCGAAATGACAAAATTTTTCACTGTTGTTTAACCGGATTTTTTCGTTCACAATATCATTATTGGTTATAACATCCTGCTCATCCACGAAGAGAAAATTGGTCGATCATTTGATCAACAAAATTTTATGTACGATTTTCTTACCGTGTATTCCTAGCTTTATTCCCTAATAGTTTCTAATTTCTCATGTAACCGGACCTCTAACTTCCAGATGTGACCATTGGATGCCTAACCTGGCTCTATCCTGTGCTGGTTATTGAGCCTGGAGCTCAAACCAGCTATAGAATAAAAGACAAAAAGGGACAGAGTTAACTAAAAAAAAAAACCAAGAGTCATATATAAACTTGCAACAAACAGGTTCACCTACTACTATATACTGGAAGACTGGAAGGTGACCACTACATACTGTACATGCAATAACACAGACCTAGCTATCAGGCACAGTGCATGTGAAATAATAGCAATAGGGCTTCTGTCACCAGTCTTTCGATATATACAGTATACAGTTAGGTCCATATATATTTGGACACAGGCACAATTTTATATTTTTTCAGGTATTTACCAAAACATGTTCAAGCTTTAGTTATGTAATGGATATGGGCAGAAAGTATACACTCGGGTTTAATTTGAGGGTATGTACATCCAAATTGCAGGAAGGGTTTAGGAATTACAGCTCTTAAGAGTAACCATCCCCCCTTTTTCAAGGGACCAAAAGTAATTGGACAATTGAATAAAAAGCTGTTTCATGGCCTGGTGTGGGTTACTCCTTCATTATTTCTTCATCAGTTAAGCAGGTAAAAGGTCTGGAGTTGATTGTAGTGGGGTATTTGCATTTGGAATCCATTGCTGTGAACTTACATCATACGTTCAAAGGAGCTGTCCATGCAAGTGAAACCGGTCATTGTAAGGCTTCAAAAACAAAACAATTCCATCAGCAGCAACATTAGGAGTTGTCAAATCAACAGTTTGGTACATTCCGAGGAAAGAAGAATGCACTGGTGAGCTCAGCAACATAAAAAGGCATGGATGTCCATGGATGACAACAGTGGTGGATGATTGCGGGATCCTCTCTATGGTAAAGAAAAAAACATTCACAAAATCCATACAAGTGAAGGACACTCTCGAGGAGGTGGGTGTATCATTATCAAAGTCTACAATCAAGAGAAGACTTCACGAGAGCAAATACAGAGGGTTCACCACAAGGTGCAAACCATTCATAAGCCTGAAGAATAGAAAAGCCAGATTAGACTTTGCCAAAAAACATCTAAAAAAAAAACCAGACCAGTTCTGAAAAGCATTCTTTGGACAGATGAAATGAAGATATTTGATAAATATTAATTATATCAAATTGATAATTCGGCACCTATATTGATGGCAAGCTTGCAAAATATTTGGTTTTTATGATTAATCATAATTAATATTAATATGTGTGAATGGCCTTTAACAAATGATAGTGTTAAGTTCTTCAGATATAAGTTGAGACTGGAGATAGCTGAATTAACCAGCTGAGAGCTGAGTATTCTATATTAGGGCATAGCTGGTTAGAGGACTCTAGTGTAATATGTCAAGGGTGTTAGAAGTAACCAAAATAGAATAAGTATTACAATGTATTCTAATAGTATCTGTGTGTATTTAGTTTGATTTATAAGTTGGTAATATTGTTACATACGTAAATCTGTGGTTATACAATATTATTGGGATGTTGTAAAGATACATTCTTAATTTATATTATCATTTAAATATGAGTAGCTGAGGTTACATCTCCAGCTTATTATGGTCGTTACATATGTACCTGTCAATCAAAACACCATATATGTAGCGTCCCCTCCCTTCAATGAAATTGCTCTGCTAAGCAGTATTGATTGCCATACAAGGTCTTAAGATCACAAGTTATGATGCTTACTTGCTTCATAAAATGACCATAAGGGACAGTCTCTAGGACACACGCTCACACTCATACACAATCACACACACACGTCTGTCCAAACAGACACGCATAAGAACATTCTGAGAAGCTAGAACAGGTGCATGCTGTAAGACAAGAATAGTCACTTCCGTCTACTTCTGGCTTCTTCCCAAAGACTCCAGAAGGACAAGGAGAACATGGCAGAAGCACACGAGACAACGGACATAATGGTGATACATCTTTAAATTTCTGCTTGATATTTCTGGTTTTATCTACATGGAACTGTTCAATATATGCTTTACATTGTTATTTTAAGCCATTGTGTGATAAAATAAAATCACACTTTATTTTTTATTTCAACGGCTCTTTCATTCATAATCGCCTCAAGACACTAAAGAAGTATTATATGTGTCAAAAATCCAACAATATTCTATACCAGAATGATTTGAAGAAAAAAGTGTGGAGAAGGCTTGGAACAGCTCTTGATCCAAAGGACATGGGCATGCATAGCTTCCAGTGGCACTGGGTAATTGGTGTTTATTGATAATGTGACAGAAGACAGAAGCACCCGGATGAATTCTTCAGTTGATTGAATGGCGCTTCACAGTACAGATGGACAATGATCCAAAACACACTGCAAAAGCAACCCAGGAGCTTTTGAAGGAAAAGAAGTGGAATATTCTGCAATGGCCAAGTCAATGACCTAATCTCAACCCAATTGAGCATGCATTTCACTAGCTGAAGGCAAAACTAAAGGCAGAAAGACCCACAAACAAAGAACAACTGAAGACAGCTGCAGTGAGAGCCTGGCAAAGAATCAGAAAGGAGGAAACCCAGTCTTTGGTAATGTTCATGGGTTCCAGACTTCAGGCAGTCATTGCCAGTAAAGGATTTTCAACAAAATATTACAAATGAACATTTCATTTATGATTATATTAATTTGTCCAATTACTTTTGGTCCCTTGAAAAAAGGGGGGGGGTATCTACTCTTAAGAGCTGTAATTCCTAAACCCTTCCTCCAATGTGGATGTATGTACCCTCAAATTAAACAGAGTGTACACTTTCAGCCCATATCCATTATATAACTATAGCTTGAATATATTTTGGTAAATACCTGAAAAAAACTAAAATTGTACCTGTGTCCAAATATATATGGACCTAACTGTATGTACACATATACTGTATGTATACACCTAGAAGCTATGGCAACAGTAGTAAACTATTAATCATAGGAGCACTTACCTCATAATTCTGAACTCTTCCATGGACAGGACACGTGTTTTTCACTTTATCTCTCTCTAATCACTTTCTTCTTCTGGGGTTGTTGACCCAACAATAAGATTCTTACTATAACAAGGAATAGAATTTCTTTCTCAGTCTCTTGCTTTCCAATATATTACTGGAAATCTTCTTTAGACAGAGGCAGCTTAGTTGAAGCCTTTATCTCCTATATCTCCTTTCCAAACTGCTGCAGTGCTCTGTTGCTCCTGCAGGGGAGGCAATGCAAAGCATGCATGATCTAAACAGGGATGCTGAAAAGACAGGAAGTGCAGATGATGTCACAGGTGATGTCACAGCACTTCCCCTTGAAATATAGTGACAAAGCATTTTGTTCTACTGTGCTGCTATGGCACTCTTTTGTAGCTCTATAGCCAGATACCAACGGTATGATCTGAATCAGCAAACTTAGTATGCTGTGCTGTCTGTTCCTAATTTTGGAATTTAATAACCTGTTTTATAAAGCAGCTTTTTATTTTTTTTGTTACAACTTAAACCCTTTAATTTGTTTACATTCATTTGTTTGTGGGCAGTAATCAGAGCGATGTCACTCACAAACAAGACAAGACAATAAATCATTGCTGGTAGTGTCATTGACATTTGAAGGGGTCTAGATGTAACATACAGTATATCCTCTTAAAGACACACTGCATATTAGATATATTCTCCTTACGAGGGAGGTCTTCGTTTGGAGTATTTGTCAATTTTAGCTGTGTGTTATACATACAGTTGTATGGGGATCTATTTTAATTGTTTATTATTTATGATAGATGGAAAAAAACTGAACAGCTCTGGAAATTTGGTTCATTCCTCAAATGACTGGAAAGTGTCAGTCTTGACTGGCAGTGCAGGAACATCGGCTGGTGTTTCTCTGTGGGTCTATGGAAGTAAAGGCTCCACTGGTCCAATAATACTCGGAACTGGGAAGAAGGGTCAACTTTTTAAGGCAAGACAAGAAGATGAATTCATGGTAATTACATTAAACATAAAAAATAAATGTGAATTCAACATTCTTAAAACATTCCATCTCCAGCATTACACATTTCATTTGTAATAATCTGAACAAAATGTCGGCATTAGCTCATGCTAATTAATTAATTTTTTTTTGACAATACATTTATTTGCAATGCATCTATATATGCTGCTAATGAAGTGATTTCCATCAAGTGTTCAGGTCGCACAGTAACATGAGATTAAAATTCCCTTTGTAATTTAAAATTAACCTATTAAGAGAGTAAAATCGAGACTGCAAATGCTGAGATCTTCTACTGAAAATGTATACTTGCCCAACTGGCATGAATATCCTCAGGCTTCAATGCCTTCAGTCACTAACTTGGAACATGTGTGCATATTAGGAATTCTTACTTTCCTGATCTGCACACTTGTTCCAGGTCAGTGACTTGAAAAGTAATAAAGGGAAACTATACTTTAATTTATTTCAAAATCTATACATTTTCAAAGAGATGTTTTCTATCTGTAGTTTACTGCATATGCATTCTCTATTTTACAAAGACATATTTAAAACATGACATAGAATTCTAAGAGATCTCTGGTTTAGCTAAAGAGGCTAAAGAGTATGCACAGCAAAGGGCTTTGCTTCCCTTTGGGGTACAAGCAGTAGAAAGACATGGTCCTCTGGCATCCGAGGCAAAGATGTCAAAGTGAAATCCCCCCTCCACCTAGCTAAGGCGGATGATGCTTGCATGTCCACACATACAATACCAGACAACATAGCTGCAGGAGAGGCTCTGACAGCAGCTGTACGTCACACCACCACAGCTCCCAAGGCATGAGCCTCAACTGTCCCTGCATTGGTCATAGACATAGACATCTCTACTGAAACATCAAACAAACCTGTCCACTAAGGGATGAGTCACTGTGATAGGACATTCACTTGTAAATTTACCATTGAGCTATTGATCTCTGTTTACAGCAGGTTTCAACACAAAGAGACATATGTTACAGTAGAACAATAGACAATATATATATTTTTTAATTTTGCATAGTGTAAGGGAGAGCTATAACCCCAGTCATATTTTTTCTGCCATCTATGTCCTATTCCAGAGGAAACAGGAAATGAGAGGAAATCTCTGCAAAATAAAGGGAAATCCCCTGGGGCTCCTTAGGTCACCAGACCTAGTGTTCCATTGGAAGATTTCCCCTCTATTACTTTAATGGGGAAAACCCCAAAAATGTGGATTTTTTTTTAACTTTCATTTTAAATGATCACACAGGCCAACACACATTTTTGAGCCTTGAATGTTGGACTTGATCCTGGGTATATTTGACCTGTTGATTCCAAAAATAGCACCAATGTTTCCCTATCAGCTCTAGTTTTTGAGATACAGCAAACATGCTATAAATCACTCACTAAATAAAAAAAGTAGTCATAACGTCTTCGGTGCTCGATCTGCAAAAATGAAACGATATGAGTGGCAATATACACACACCTCCTATACGATCATAACTATAATACAGTTAATAACTTACACTTTAGAATCGAATGTTTCCAATGTAAAATACAGTTGGAAGTACGTAAACAGTTTACTATATATGCTAACTTGTGCACAAAAAGACATACTAGGTACCAGAAGAATAAGTTGATCGGCAAGATCTTTTAAAAAAACTGACTAAAAAAATTCTATTAATTTGATCATATCTAAGAAACTAGAGCTGATACAGTCTAGCCAATGCAAGTTTCTGAATCAGCTCCCCAAATAACTCCAAGAACAGGTCTAAAAAGCAAGACACAAAGAAAAAAGAATTTTGGTGGACTGTATAATTGTAAACAGGACAAACAGAGAGGGTGAAAATCCCTAATGGGGGCAAAAACAGCAATAAACACCTAATAGATGTTTTAAGCCATATTCACTCTATCCAACTAAAAAACAAAAAATGCCTTTAGTTATACTTTAACAAAACCACTGAACATTTTCCTTGTAGCTACTGAATTAGCATAACAGCAAGTGAACTAGAATTTTCAGAAGCCCCATATAGTTCTAACGACAGGTCTACTTTATCCTTTCATGATGCCTGAGGATCAGAGTTAAGAAAGAGAAATATGCATACATACACATTTTCCCAAATATGTCAGCATTTATTCCGTTCTTCATTTAATTTTTAACAATGAGTGCTATTCTCCCTGCACACACTGTATAACATTTACTATTTACAGTGATTATAAAAATAATGTAAAATTAATTTGCATTTGGCATCTTGAGAGAGGTAAATTATGTGGTGCAGTGCAGAAGGCAGCTGAAGTACAATAGCTGGGATAAATAAAAAGGTTATTTAGGATTCAGTGTAGGCACTTATGTTTTTTCAAAGCTGCAATTACTTCTATAAAACAGCTATCCATAGAGCAAGCTATAGATGGCAGCTATTCATTGGAAGAAAATCTATTACTCCATCTTCCTTTCATTAATAATTAGCAGAGATGTAACTGATGGATGGACAAATGTTCTCTTTCCATTTTATGCACACATTGGCATACATTTAAACACATGTTATTTACAACATGCTGATCACTTAAATTAATTACTTGATAGATATTTTTATAACTGTCCTTTAAACTGTATTCAGCTGGGCCCTGTCTACGCCATGAGACCAAAAGCATCATGGGCTATTTTTGAAGTACACCTATTATGCCAGAAATATGGGGATGCCATTGACAATCACTTTCTAAAAAATGCTGCTGTCCTGGTGTCAGACTCAAAACAAAAATATATCACATGAGTGTCATACTTGTTCTACGTTAGTGATTTAGAAAGTATTTAAGCTAAAGAATCAATATGGCTACTAGCATTTTTAAAAAGGAATGTAATCAATGACAACCAACATATTTCACCACTGACAGGTTGCCTTTATGGTCCATGCACATTGACTTAAAAATACTGGTTCTACAGGAGTTTTTCATTTTATCTTCAGAAGCAGCTCAATTTTATCCTATGTGTCCATGCACATTAGGATGTTTAGAGGCATAAAAACACCTTCTGTTGCATTTTTGGAGTTTTCTGGCAGAAATGAAAAGCTGAATGCTCCTAAACTCTTCTAAAAGCTCCTAAACACTCCTAAGATCCTGTACAGAAATGCTCTATATGAGCACTTTTTTAAGCCAACAGAATTGGCGGTTTTTTTAAGTCCATTGTGCGTAGACCCTGAGCCTTGACTCACACCAATGCAATGTGTCATGCGACTTGCGACTTCAAAGTCAAATGATAATTCACAAAAGAAGAGAAAATTTCCTCTGGCACTTGTTCACAGATCAGGTGCTGTTAATGAATTCAGTGAAATGAATTACTGCTAGTGTTTGAGTAACAACGTGGTGTACTCATTCATAGAACCTTTGTGACAACTTAAAAGTAAACACACCTAATACAATGTTAAAAATTCTTCATACTGTGACATAAATAATCCACTGATCCACTGATTCGACAGTGCACACAGCGGGTGAAGCTCCTGCATGTTTTGCTATGCTCCTGGCTTTGCATCCAGCTCTTTAGGGCGCCCATCCTCTCTGCACCTCCAGTGGCTGCCTTTCCACCCAGCTCCCAGTAACTCAAGCCATCCATCTGCCTGCGGTTATGGACTCTTGCCTGCAAACACTTCACCCTTCTGAGTGCAATAGGGCGGTCAAGTGAACTAAGTACTCTAGAAGAAGCTGCTGGGAGAGGCTGTAAGAGGTGGGAGGATTGGAATGAGCAGCGTCCTTTACATCACCTGATAGGCTTTTGGTCCTAGAGCATGGATCTAATACACCATCTATATAAGTTTAATGGTTAATAAAAGCTTGTCTTTCTGAAAACATCATGGTTTGTCTTATGTTCTACCTTTTGTGGAATAAACATACTTGGAAGAAGGGATTTGGACAGGGACCTCTGATGTTGTGATTGCCACCCATGAGTAGGAAAGGCACTGTTTAACCTTTCCTTTAGTTTAGGTACACCATAAAGTGTGTTCCAGTCCAATAAAGGTGTGATCAAAAACGTTTTTTTTGGAGAAATTCAATATACTGTAGGTGGTTGCTGCTAGAGCAACTGTTACAAAGATTTGCAAGAAGCCACTTAGGGGGTCTATGTACTGTAATAAGGTTTTCACACAACTGTGCTCAAGATTTATAATATTTTTACAATTGAATCCAATTACAAAATTGGTGGGATTGAATCCAATTGAGGGAAAGCTGTTGGAATCCTGTGTGAAAAGCGTTATAGTTAGACCCCTTATTAGGGACATAGAACTTATTGGATAGTGCATTAGATTGGCCATTTTGCCACCATGTGCAGCTGAGCACAACTTCCAGCGACTATGTGATCTATTTTAATTCTTTATCGTCCTGACAAAGCTCTGTTTTCTGGAGCAAAACATGTAGAGTTTCTTTTTTTTTGGGGTCTTTAGGAGCACTTTTTGAATGCACATGGTATTCACTCCTCTCCCCCCTTTTTTTGGAGAGGTCTGTACTGCATTTTACAGTGCGTCATTTGCATTCCTCAAGACAGTGAGGAGTGAGGTATTTTTGAGTGGATATGGTGAGGTATGGGGCTTATCCATGAGAGGCTGACATTTATGCCCGTGGATGAGTGTACCCGTATTACATATCTATAGCAAGATAGATTATACTATCTAATTAGTTTTGTCCATGGGGTTACTCTATTTCCATAACAGAGATTATATATTCAAGCTCATAGGCTTATGATCAAACTACAGTGCCTCTTTGTATGCTGTCACTTCATCTAAAATGGTATGATATTTGATTTGGTCTGGTGTTATTAACCATTTGGATGTAAGGTAAATAATTGCAATGGTATCCAGTCATATTGTTGTGCGCAGTACATTCCACTTCAATCGGCATTAATTACAGCTGAGCATACATTTTTTATATATTTGAATAAAGATTATATATTTTAGATTCATCAATTGGCCAGATGGTGCGTAGGGAAACGCACCCTCATCCAGTATAGATTAGTGCATTATATTCCACTGATTTGTTCACAGTGTTAGACATTTTATATATATTAAAATATATATATATATATATATACATATATATCATTATATATAATATTGTATATATTATATAAATATGGGTATAAATAAGGGGAAGCTGTGCACTTTTTATGTATACATTTTTTTCCTCATACTGGCCACAAACACTGGGACATTTTTCCTCCCACTGACCACCAATAATGAGACATCCACCCATAACTCCATCCCAATGTGAACTTTTCCAACTATAATCATAATGCATTCTGGATAGTATTACATATGATTTTATATTTATGTATGGTGATCACATTTACTGAAGTGGTGCATGAGCATTTTTGTTTTGCTTTGTTTTAATATCTACTATTAAGTAATGTTTTGTTTTTTTAATTATGCCTTTGAATGCATGTATGGTGCTACATCTCAAAACTAATTTCCATGATTTTACCTTGATAGGTAGAAATTGAGGACATAGGAAAACTATACAAGATTAGGCTCGAACATGATGGGACTGGGAATTATCCTGAATGGAATCTTAGAAGGGTAAGATTTAACAGATATACATTGTTATTCCAGACAACACAACCACTTTTGTTATTCTTATAACTCTGTCGTACACATATTCCATCTACTTATAAATAGGATTGTATCATGAGTCTAGTCTGACAATAATAATGTGGGGAAAAGGCCATAATTCTCACCGGAGGTTTAATCTCTGAGAATATGTCATATTTTGTCTGTGCCGCCCCCTGACAAATACTTTGGGTCCTGAAAGTCTGCACTGCCTTTTTTTTTATTGCTTATGAAAGCTGTGTCGTCTGGCAGCCTGGATTACAGAACAATAGCAGCCTTATTGCCATGAAGGATTGGGGAGCTAGCACAGGGATAATAACATTGCACAGTCGTGCTTTATATTCTCCCCTCCGCATTGACTGCCTAAGCAGGTTAAGTCCTTTCTGTACCGAAGAATGGAGGGAAATTCAGCTTTGTGCTGTATTCCTGAAGGAGTATTCGGTCCTTACATTTCTGCAATTTCCATCCTGATCACATTCCTTTTACATCACCAAATGTGTTATTCAAGATGACAGGGTATATTCTTCAACCTACTGCTGCAGTTTCAGTACTGAGCAAGCGATATGCTATATAACAAAAGTAACTATAAATTCCGTTTCAAGGTGATAATGCCAAAAGTATTTTATAGGTATGAGTCCATAATGTTGTCTAGAAAACAGGATATAATATTGAGTATTAACCAATGCCCTTATATTATATTTATGTATTTCTTTTGCTTGGTGATGATAAAGAACTTCTCTCTTACTTTTTGAACTAACCTATTTCTTTGAGTAATAGACAGTGATGTCGTTATATTGGTGTTCTTAGAACCTGTTTACACTGTAGTGGACCCACTTTTCTGCATTGGATAAATGCAGGTCACCACTAAGGCACATAGAAAACAGTTGTTTTCCACTTGCCTTGTTCACAACGCTGATGTGCGGTGCAGAAATATACAGACATGTCTGAATTTTTCATCAATGTGCTAGATGCCACTGTTGCTGTTGCTGATGCTGACTATAGACCTGAATGGAGTTGCTGATTTGTACACTTCCAATAACATTTTTTTTTAAACAGTGGCAAAGACAGCAATAAAAACATGAAAAGCTTAAAACCGCTACTCACTTTAGCCAAAACAAAAATAAAAAATACAGTGCATCTGTATTAACCATAAACACAATAAACTGAACACTGCATTTAATAAAGAGTAAAGTTTGTTCAACATTCATACCACATACAGCCATAATTAATCCCCTTAGTCATTGACAGCTTCATTTGTTTTGTGTAGCGGCCTACTTTGTTTGTACACCCAGTTGCTGTGCAGTCAGCATACCTACCCAAGCTGTACATACTCATCACTTCACCCTTCCGCTTGCAGAGTCAATTACAAAGCTGAACTGCCCCGGGACCATCTCCTTGTTCCTCTGTCACTGAGAGGGAGGCAACCGGTGGCTGCTGCAGCATTGGGAATATGTTACGTTCCACCCTAAAAATGGGTGGAACAAGTAACATGTTCCCAAAGGGGAACCTATCCTTTAATGTCACTTTTGATGTCAGTAGCAGTTAGTCAGTTCCCCCCAGTGTCAGTGTCAGATTGCCCACCAACTATTTCATTCCCGGTAAACTGTAAGTCGCAGATCACTGCCATTAATAGTATAAAAAAATAAATAAAAATAAAAATTCCAGTATATATCCCATAGTTTGTAGATGCTATACTTTTCACACAAACCAATCAACATACACCTATTGGGATTTTCTTTACCAAAGACATGTAGCAGAATACATTTTGGCCAAAATTTATGAATTTGCGTTTTTTTTTTTTTATTGCATATGTTTTATAGCAGAAAGCAAAAAAAAAAAAAAAATTTATATATATATATATATATATTTTGTAAAAAGTTATTTTATCGTTTATTTCACCAAAAATAAAAAACTCAGTGGCAGTCAAATACCACCAAAAGAAAGCTCTATTTGTGTGGAAAAAAATGATATAAGATTCATTTGATTACATCATTGCATTACCGCGCAATTGTCAGTTAAAGTAGCACAGTTCTGAATAGCAAAAATGACCTGGTCATGAAAATGTAAAACCTTCTGGAGGGCAAGTGGTTAAGAAAAAAGACAAGCTCTCTTTCAGTAACAACAGATGGCTTTTCATTGTAAGCAACTTTCCACATGCTTACCTAGCTTTGCCTGCTCTACTGAACAAGCTTGTTACTTACAGAGTTGAGTAGCTCAAGCTGAAAAAAATCCCTGCCTACTGTGCAGTGCTATGATTTTCCATAAAAAGTTTCAGTTAGAGGGAGAGATAGTCTATCGTGTTCTTTGTGTCTTAGAAAAGTGTCCCCATTTAAACATTTCACTATGTCCATGTTTTGGTAAGAACTCCACGTAGATTTCACAACAGTTAGATGATTGTCTCAGGTCTCACTTATCCCAAGCTCCAAGCATATTTACTCTGTTGTGGGTACACCAGGTGACAGTCACTGGAGCCCATTTCCAGTCCAGCTAACACCATATGCAAATAAAGGGTTACACTCTGGTATTGTCACTTTCTTCCACATACTTTATTAGACAAAGTAGTACATCTTGCACAACTCCACCTAGAGATCGACCCTTTAATGCATTTCACCCTGTCAGGCTTAATCATAGAGGTTAAGCCTGACAAAGTGAATCGCGATAGACATGGTATATCTCACCACTCTATACAAAACTACAATTAAAAATGTTGGCTTTAGATACACTTTAATTGTATTTATTGTTTTTAACCACTTGTCATTTTAAAACAAAACCCTCTCCTTCCTTTTAAAGCAGATTCTTATTTAAATGTTTAGTTTTTATTGGAAAAGTTAATATATAGTTTCACCCCCAAGACCCCATCATTCTTGATTGTCACAAACCTTAATTACCTGTTTAGGTAAGACATCAGTTTTAGGTGCATTTACCATTGTGCTTCTAGAGAGGGTTTTCTTTTATAAATTTTTTATTGTTGTATTACTTTTTTTGTTTAAAATAGCTTATGTCTGGGTAATCGCCAAATATTTATCTCCACTTGTTTACTTTCTGACTGGAGCAACACAACTGCAGCTTGATAGCAAGAATCGCTTTGCATAACAAATTATACCATCTGGCTGCTTTAAATCTGTGTACTTTAGGAATATCAAAATGGAATAGAACTTAAGTCATTTTAATTATGCCCACATGATTTTTTGCGCCATATGTTCTATTGTATTTTCTACAGTCCATTTGATTACCACATGCCATAAATCTCATATGATAATTTGAAGGGTGTCAATGTATTCCCTTCACTGGAGAAAGCAATTAGGAATAAGAGAAAAAAAAACTCTTTCTCCCCAGCAGTTTTAATATCTACATTGTTCACTTAGCATTAAAGAGAGATCCTCTAGGAAATCACAGTAATGAATTTGTAATTTGATGGCAGTTCTATCAATTCTGCCATTCACACTAACAATATTTCTGTTTAGATTTTATTGATTTTAAATAGGAACTCCAGGCAAACAGCTAGTCAGCTAAAATAAATATGTTGTGTGTTACCTGTCATAAGATTAGTTCTGTTCAGCCAAATTTGCAGTTTCTAGTGTCACTTCTTCACCTCCACCTGAACCACTGAATAATGACTTAGCATCATCACCTTTGACTAATGAGTAGAACAAGGATCCAGAAAGCTGTAAAGCTGAACTAGGAATTAGTAGAATCTCCTTCCTGGCTATGTAACAAGGCAAAGGTGGATTAACAGAATTGTAAATACCTTGAAAGTTAAAACACTTATCACATGCTAATTTTGACTTAATAATTAGTTATTTGCCTGGAGTTCTATTTAAAATGTACATTCCTGTTTAATTAAAATAAGCTGTGTATGAAGTTTTACATGTGGTATCTGTTAAAGCTACTCATACTGTTCCTGGACTAGTTCCTCCAGCACTGTGTCACTTCAGAGCTGTGGTAAAACAATGACACACCTTTTTTACTTGTTTAGATTAAAGCAGTGGTTCACAACCCCAATCTTTAAAGCAGAGCTCCACCCAAAAGGGGAAGATCCACTTTTAGCCTTTGTCCCCCACTCCCCATTAAGGATTGGCACCTTTCGGGAGTGGGTACCCGAATTTGACAGGTACCCGCTCCCACTTCTGCTGCAATCGCCTAGGTGATCGGAAGTGGAAGTTGTCCTCCCCGTAGTCTTCTGGGACACGTGACAGGTCTCAGAAGACTACGGGATCATTCACAAAGTGCAGCGCATCTCGCGCATGCACAGTGGGCATCCGGCTGTGAAGCTGCAAGCTGTCACAGCCGGGTGCCCACACTGAAGATGCCGGCACCAGGGAGAGAAGATGGCTGGTGAAACCAGCAGTGGTGAAGACACCGCTGGACCAAGGGACAGGTAAATGTCTGTATTTTAAAAGTCAGCAGCTACAGTCTTTGTAGCTGCTGACTTTTTTTTTTTTCAGATGGAACTCCGCTCTAAGTACCCCCATCAGGTCATATTTGCAGAATTTTCTTCACCATGCAGAGGTGCTTTAACCTTTTGCCACCCTCCCACAGTACATTTACTGCGGGCAGGCGGCACGGGCAGGCTGGATTATGTACATATATGTCATCCAGTCTGGGGCAAGCAACAGGCCACTCCAATGACTGCTATGTCCAGTGTACATAACAGATTGTGGTTCCCAGTACTTGGCTACTTTGAGTAGACAAGGGATCGTGTGATTGCTATGCAATGAATTTCATTCATAACAGCTGTGATTTCTGTAGAGTGATGCTGTGATTGGCCCACAGCTATCACACAGTACCTGGGCCAAACACAGCACTTTGTATCATGTGATAGCTGTGGGCCAATCACAGCACACAATAAAATTAAAAAAATCAATTTTCAAATATATACACCATAGTTTGTAGGTAATATAACTTTCACACAAACCAATTAATGTAAACTTATTGGGATTTATTTTACCAAAAACATGTAGCAGAATACATTTTGGCCTAAATTTATGAAGAAATTACATTTTTTATTGGAAATGTTTTATAACAGAAAGTAGAAAATATACATTTTATTTTTAAAATTTGATCTTTTTTGTTGATATAGCAAAAACAAAAAAATAGCGGTGATCAAATGCCACCAAAAGAAAGATCTATTTGTGTGAAAAATTGAAAATGATATAAATTTAATTTGGGTACAGTGTTGCATGACCAAGCAATTGCCAGTTAAAATAGCACAGTGCTGAAAAGCAAAAAATGGCTTGGTCGTGAAGGGGGTAAAACCTTCAGCAAGTAGTTAAACAATGTCAATGTCTTAGAATTTAGGACAGCTATTTTATCTAAAGGAAATTCCCAAAACATGGCCTATGGCAAAGGATAACAAAATGAAGCTTTATAATGATCCAAAATGAATGCCTAATAACCGAGATCAACCCCATCGTAAATACATCAGCTGGAGTGTGCAGAAATACACATTTCTATCTCTCCCTCATGGTAAAATCCATGTTCCCAGTGCATTTCATAACATCTGAAACTGAATAATATTACAGCCAGAGTAAGGGCATATTTACCTCCCACAGTTAATTACTAGCGTTTTGAGCTGAAACACCCGTACTTTAATAGGAGTACCGAGAGCAGAACCAGCCCAATGCCTCTCCTAGGCAAACTGGGCATCTGGAAGCTGCCATATTTATATTGATTGTGAAGGTAATTTAATGCTGGACAACAATATGCAAGTTTGAAGACTGTAACCTGTAGGTAATCAAAGACATTATTACCTATAGAAAACTGTATCTGGGACATGTTCGTAAATGCAGTGACATCCCAGCACCCATAATTAGACTGAATGATTGGTCAAGTCATTTCTGTCAACACCCCCCTCGAAGTCCAGTAAAAAGGGACTGCAACCACAGTTGTCAGCTCTCATGAGACATCAAAACAAGAAACACCCAACAGAGCTTGTGAAAGCCGCTGTACCATCGTGCTTATTCATTAGACTCTGCAAACCAGGACTTGCAAGAATTTTTATTTTTCATCCCTTTGTCTTGCTGTTGTATTGTTGCCAATACCTTTTTCTTTTCTGTAAATACATTATTTGCACCATTTTTCACTTTTTCATTATTAAACCATATTTTGAAAAGTGTTAAGATCTCTAATGTATTAACGCAGAGTTAAAAGAATCCCTGTCTGTTTGAAGAGCGCTACTGTAGTATAAATCTCTGGACATACTTGTCTGTGGCAAGTGTGTGTGCAGACATTTATTTAGAGTCATAAATTGCTATTGCTAATATTGTGAAAGTTTACTACTTCCCTATAGCAGTAGTTGGTGGCAATGTAAAAAGTTAATTGCTTAGTACTAAACCCAGTGCCAATCACTCTTAGTCTGTTGGCACTTGGATTGTGGCCCCCAAGCTGGAAAATCTTTGTGCAGAGTGAGGCTGTGAGTGTCATTGTTGTGTATCAGTGACAATGAGGTGTGAGGTTGACCAGTCTTTTGTCAAAAGTTGTTGAGGAGGGGGCGCATGCGCGACCAGGGATGATGTCGGACGCGGATTGCTGAGCTCCGCTCATCCCCGGCCAGTAGTGACTCACCCGCTCCACTCCACGGCATATTCTCTGCTACGGGTGAGTCACACAGTACAAGCACCCGGCCCAGCATAAGGGAGAGGCTTCCATGGGGAAGATAGGGCGCTGGAAGCCCCCCTCCCCGCAGCCGCAGGATCCGCGGCCCTCGCCGCTCCGACGCTTTTTGACTAGGCCGCAATCCCCGGCCTCAAGTAGTGTCAGGAGTCCGAGGAACGATCCCGGACCCCCAGTGGCCGCGGAGGGTACTGCACCCTGCAC
The DNA here is from genome assembly GCF_062004578.1 of Staurois parvus. NCBI lineage: Eukaryota > Metazoa > Chordata > Amphibia > Anura > Ranidae > Staurois > Staurois parvus. Next base: position 7,661,035 of record NW_028318001.1, read on the forward strand.
TCTAACAGAGCAGCTGACAGCCTCTGCTCTGATCCATCCACAAATGGAGGCTCCTGGACCCCCGGTGGCCGCGGAGGGTACTGCACCCTGCATTATAACAGAGCAGCTGACAGCCTCTGCTCTGATCCATCCCCAAAGGGAGGATTCTGATTCCCAAGCCACAGCAGGAGGGGTTATGGACCACCCTACACCAGGGTATCTTCCTCCCCCTAGCCAAAACCCTCAGCAGGCTATATTGTCCTCTACGCTTACAATTTCTGCGTTGGACGATAAGTTGCAAATCTTTTTACGTAATAACACCGCCTCCATAACCGCTGAAGTTGGTAAATTGGCTATAGATCTCAGAGGGGAAATAGCCCAGATTGGAGACCGCACGGATAAACTGGAAAACAAGTTTGATGATTTGGTGCAATACGTTCATGTCTTGGAGGAAGATAACGCATATCTGAAACACTCCATGTCCCAAATGCAGCTCCAACAAGAAGACCTGGAAAACAGGGAACGGCGCCAAAATATCCGTATTCGCGGTATGGCCGAATCTATTGCTGATGCACAACTACACCGCCACCTACTGTCCTTCTTCATCGCAACTGCTCCCATGATCCCAGAGGCAGACTGGCGAATGGACAGGGCTCATCGCTCTCTGGGCCCTAAACCTGTTGAGGGCTCCAGGCCACGCGACGTTATAGTCCGTTTCCACTACTTTCAAAGCAAAGAAGCCTTACTATCATCGGTTCGCCACAAATCCTCTTTGGAATTTAAAGGTGACAGACTCCAACTCTTCTGCGATCTTTCTCCGATTACTCTTGCCAAACGGCGTGCTCTGAAGCCGATCACCACACACCTTCAGCAACATCGTGTCCTGTATCGTTGGGGGTTTCCCTTCAAGCTGGTCGTTTCTAGGGACAATACTCAAGTTGTTCTCCGGGATCTTCATGAAGCGGACTCTTTCCTAAAACAGTTGGGACTTCCACCTTTATCGGATGATGTGTCCTCTTTGCCGCCTACCCCATCCCGTCCTTCCGCCACCCCCAACAAGATCTGGACACCAGTCCGCGGAGGTCGGAAGAGACTCTCACGCACCCCGCAACGTCCGCGTTCTTCTCGATCAAGTGATCCACCTGCCTGATGATTCTCAGGGGTGACCTTCTGTGGCTAATCTGGTGCTGTTCTCTCTCTCCTGTTTCATACATGGTTTTTATACCATGTATGAAATTTTTGTCATTTTGGCCGGCCAAACCCTTGGTGCATTTTTTGCTTCTGTTTCTCCTGGCCGGGTTTGACGACCTCCCGGTTGTGTCGGATGTCGTGCTACCCCCGATCTTGTCTAGCCATTGGCCTAGACGACTTGGACTTAGTTGACGTTCCCAAGTTTATATCCTTGCGGATACCTGTTTTTCACTGTATATTCTTTTCTTTTGTGTTATTTGCTTGTTTTATGTTTTTTGTTTTCTATTCTACTACATCAATGGTATTTCACTCATTTGTCATGGTAATACATGTAGTTCAGTTGTTGTTATTTCATAATGGCTTTGAGGTTTCTGTCGTATAATGTTAAGGGCCTCAACTCCATTCAAAAACGGTGGATGGCTTTGAAGGAATTTCGATCCTCAGGAGCAGACATTATTTTTGTCCAAGAGACCCATTTCAAATCATCTGGCTCCTTTCGTTTTGCCTCAAGATTTTTTTCCCAAGCCTATTCGGCCTTTGATCCTTCCGGGAGGGCCGGGGTGGCAATTTTGATTAGGTCACACTGCTCCCTTCGGGTTGTTTCCTCCAAGGTTGACCAACAGGGTCGCTTTATTATTTTGGAATGTATGCTTGGTGACACCCCCCTTGTTCTGTTGAATTTATACGCCCCAAATACGGGTCAATTGCAGTTCCTTTCCCAAACACTCGCTGACCTAGATTCCATTTCCACTTCGCAGGTGATTGTTGGGGGTGATTTTAATTTGATTTTTTCTCCTCATAAAGACAGGAAGGTTCTTTTTGAGTCCACCCCCTCGAGGCGGCAATGCTCCTCTTCAAAATCTTTTCGTAGACTGATAAGGGAGCATCGTCTCTTCGACGCCTGGCGGATTAAACACCCCCTTCATAAACAATTCACTTTCTACTCCACCCCTCACCGTAGTTACTCTCGTCTAGATCATTTTTTCATCTCTGCCCCACTGCTTTCACTTCTGGTTTCTTCTGAAATCAACCCCATCACTTGGTCTGACCATGCCTCTTTGACTTTAAACCTTTTTTTTCCTCCTGTTATACCCAAACCATGTCATTGGCGCCTTAATGAGACCTTTCTTTCCACAGACCATTTTAGAGATGAACTGTCGCAGGGACTTGATACCTACTTTACACACAATTTTGGCTCCGTTGCCTCTTCCTCAACTCTGTGGGAGGCCCATAAGGCGGTCTTTCGAGGACTCTGTATTTCTATGGGTTCTCGTTTAAAAAAGTCCTCGGCGAGTGCTAGGGCCTCTCTTATACATCAGCTATCTTTTGCGGAACGACGGTTACTGGCCAAGCCGTCCATTTCTGGGCTCCAGAGGGTAACATCTCTACGGGACCGAATTAAAGTTCTCGACTCCAGTAAGACTGCACAATCCCTCCTCTGGGTTAAGCAGAAATTTTATGAATTTTCCAACAAACCCCATCGTATGTTAGTCAATCGACTCAAAGCTCAGTCCCCTTCTACGATGCCTGACCTTTTAATACAGCCAAATGGAAGCCCTACCTATGACCCTCGGGTTATGGCAACCCTTTTTGGCTCATTCTATGGGAAACTGTATAACTGTTTGACCCCAGACCTTCACCCGCCCCTCACACAGTCATCGTTTGATAATTTTTTTGACCCTTTGTCACTTCCGAGAATATCACCTTCAGACATTGCCACCCTTAATGCTGACATTACGCTAGAGGAATTACTGGACACAATTAAACATCTCCCTTCTCGTAAAGCCCCGGGACCGGATGGATTGCCCTACTCCTATTATAAATCTTTTATTGGTATTCTGGCACCTCATCTCCTCTCTTTTTATCGAGATCTTTTCAAGGGGGTCACACCCCAGACTGAATTCTCCCGTGCATATATCTCGGTTATCCCTAAACCCGATAAGGATCACTCTATTGTAGACAACTACCGCCCCATTGCCCTACTTAATTCTGATTATAAAATTTTCACTAAAATTTTGGCCAACCGACTGTCCGGAATTATTTCCATACTTATACATAGGGACCAAGTGGGCTTTGTACCTGCCAGACATGCTGCAGATAATACCAGGAGATCTATTGATCTGGTTGACTTGGTTAACCGATCCTCTACCCCTGCTGTGTTATTGAGCTTAGATGCTCAAAAAGCTTTCGACCGTTTAAGTTGGCCTTATATGTTCATGGTCTTGGAGAGATTTGGTTTTAGAGGCCCATTTGTAGCAGCCTTGAAGACCCTTTATTCATCCCCCTTCTCGCAGGTCAGATTAGCTTCTTTTCTTTCACTTCCCTTTCAGATGTCAAATGGCACACGTCAGGGTTGCCCACTCTCTCCCTTGCTGTTCATTCTTTGTCTGGAACCATTAGCCATCGCCATCAGGTCGAATCCGGATATTTGTGGGATACAATCCCATTCCCATGAGTACAAGTTATCGTTATTTGCAGATGACATCCTCCTCACACTTACGAGCCCCCACACCTCCTTACCGATTTTGCATGAGACTCTGAAACAATTTGGGGCTATATCAGGCTACAAAGTCAACACGTCCAAAACTGAGGCACTCCCAATACATGTTCCACCTGCTGTTCTAACCTCGCTTCAGCAAGCCTTTCCCTACCGGTGGTGCACCCACTATTTAAAATATTTAGGTACTAATCTTACTTCCTCTTACCAATCCATATACGAGGCCAATTTCCCCCCACTATTTATAGCAATTTCTCGCTCTCTGAAACATTGGGATACCTTGCCCATCTCTTTCCTCGGACGCATCAACGTCTTAAAAATGACCGTGTTACCCAAACTTTTATACCTGTTTGCAACTCTCCCCGTCCCCGTTCCTATGTCCAAACTTCACTCCCTTCAGAAATCTTTCCTACATTTTATTTGGCACAATAAGCGGCACAGGATTGCACGTTCTGTTCTGCTCTCCCCGCGTTCTAGGGGGGGATTGGGGGCGCCGGATATAATAACATACTACTATGCAACTCACCTTCGTTTTCTCATGTCATGGTCCACCCACCATCCTCCCAACACATGGACTGAGATCGAATCATTGCAACTGTCCCCAGCTCATCCATGTTCCCTCCTTTGGTCGACCTCAGCAGTGGATGTCTCTTCCTTCCGCCACCTATTCCTTGGTCCCATGCATTTTTCACTGACTGTTTGGCAGAAATGTAAGGCTAAATTTACACTGGCCTCTGATTGCTCCCCACTGACAAATATCCTCTATAACCCTAATCTTCCAGATAATATGGCCATGTCCCGGATGTCTCTTTGGGTAGTAGCTAACCTTTTTCAATTGCGTCACTTGGTACACCCGGTGACTCGTAAGTTACACTCATTCCCGGATCTTCAGAAAAAGGCTCCTCTACCTCCTCATCACCTATATATATACCTTCAAATACGCCATTTTTTTTCTACCTTATCACCCTCATTGATCCTGGGGAAGCCTACTCCCTTCGAACGTTTATGTATGCAGGGTCCCCACCAAAGGGGTATTATCTCTAATACTTATAAACTCCTTATGGATGCCCCCCCTTTATCCAATGACACTCACCTTTACATGCGTAGGTGGTCTCAATTTGTACAACGTGATATTGATTTATTAACGTGGAAGAAAATCTGGGAAAATGCATCTAGATCTTCTGTCTGTGTGGTTTTTAGGGAAAATATATACAAGATCATGATGTTATGGTACAAAACACCTGAAGTTCTTCATGCTTATAATCCGAATGCTTCTCCTGCCTGCTGGCGCTGTAGTAGAGATCTTGGTTCTCTCTACCATATCTTTTGGACATGCAGCTCCATTGCCCCTTTTTGGGAAGAGGTCCGCTCCTTGTTGCAATCGTTGTTGCATATCTCTCTCCCATTTGACCCACTGCATTTTTTGCTGGGCTTGCCATTCCCGGGTCTACCTAAACCAGCTAGAAAACTTGCTGTACATGTTCTGACCGCGGCCAGGAGAAGCATTCCTATGTGTTGGTTATCTTCTACTCCCCCTTCATTGCCGATTTTGTACAAACTTGTTGCTGATGTAAGACAGATGGAATATTTGACTGCATTACATAATTGTTCGTTTGCTGTGTTTGAGATGATTTGGCTCCCGTGGGATACCTTCATTTCCTCTATGCCGGCCCAAAATGTAAGACCCTGATTACTTTCGCACTGTTATTATATGATTCCACTGGTCCTGATCATATGTAGTTTTACCATCGATGTACCTTTCTGATATGCTTTTTTTTTTTTTTTTTCCTTATCTTTTTTAAAAATATACTGTTTGTACTCACATGAAAACCAATAAAAATTGTTAATACAAAAAAAAAAAAGTTGTTGAGGAGGGCATTGGTCTGACCTATGATTGTCACACATGGCACTGAAATCGCAACTTTATTTTAACTGGCAACAATGCATAGCATAGAACTGTACAGCTCACATCAACCTCAGTAGAAAACCAGTTCAGTTTTATTTAAGCCTACCAACCTGATATATACCAAAGAAATATGTAAGTACCTAACTACATACAGTAAGTAATTTTAAAATATTACAAGACAAAATGTAAATTAAGTCTAGCAGTACATTTATTTTAAAGGTGAAATTATGTTTTAAAGTGAGTATATCACATATGAGGCAAAATCATACTGTAATACTGTAACATCACAGACATTTATTGTGCTTTCTAAATTTATACTGATTAGTCAATGATGTCAATCAATTAAATATTTGATATTATTTTCAAAAAATAAATACATTTTCCTGAACTTTTCAACAATATTAACAAGAATTGACCATGGGAATCAAACCTGATCATTTATAAGACCATTATTAATTATGTGTTTTGTTGGGGGAAATTTTGATGTAGTTGAAATAAAAGTTCCTTTTATTTTAAGAATTTCTAGTATGTGCACTGAAGCCTATAGCTCAGTTAGCACAAGCATTTAATGGCATATCTGCCAGAACAATGCCTGCAACATGCAGGCTGTGGATGGTGCAGGAGATTACATACATTACCTGCTCCACAGCATTATACTGTTGTCTGGCATTTGGCTGGATGCCACACTGCATCCCATAATGTTGTGTGCCAGCACTTAGGCTCCGACACTCTGGAAAGATGAACAAAAGCTGCTTAAAGCTGTGGATGTTATGGATAATTGTTAATATTTCAATGTATATTTAGACTGAATTTTATATTACAATCTCACATCAATCAGTGACACATTTAGGAAGATTTACTAAAACTGGTGCACAGAATCTGGTACAGCTGTGCATGGTAGCCAATGAGCTTCTTGCTTCAGCTTGTTGACTCACGCCCTTCACATGGGGCAGAATCCTCTTGCTCAAAGGGGTATCTGTCCATTAACCCATTGCTGAGCAGAGCGGAGCGGGTGGATGACAGTTCTGTGTCTGCTGCACGTATGCAGAACAGACACAGCCCACTCGGCTCTATGGGTGGACAGCTGTAAATGGACCATTTACATTTACACCCAACTGCCCTCCAATCTGATCCGCCAAGACGGAGGCAATAGACCCCCTTCCATTTTTTTTTAGTGGGTCAGATTGGACATAGGCAGATGTAAATGGACAGAAGTCAGTTTACATCCGCTGCTCCATAGAAGTGAATAGAGATTGAGTCCGCCTAAAAAAACTGACAGGCAGACCTGAGCAGACCGATCTTGTGAAAGGGGCCTTAAAGTGGTTGTAAAAGTTCAAGGTTTTATACCTTTATGTATTCTATGCATGAAGGTAAAACACCTTCTGTGTGCATCAGAGCCCCCTCAGCCCCCTCAATACTTACCTGAGCCCAATCGAGATCCAGTGATGTGCATGACAGCCTCGGCTGTCCGGGGTCTCTTTTTGGCTTCAGCTGCTGTCAATCACAGCCAGTCAGCAAATGAGGAGAGAGAGGGGTTGGAGCCAAATAGTGGCACCGTGTGTGAATGGACAGATGGAGCAGCGGGTACCCCATAGCAAGCTGCTTGCTATGGGGGCTCCTGACTGAAAGGAGGAGCCAGGAGAGCCTGCAGGGGACCCAAGAAGAGGATGATCCAGGCTGCTCTATGCAAAACCACTGCACACAATAGGTAAGTATAGCATGCTTGTTATTTAAAAAAACAAAATGAACCTTTAGAATCGCTTTGACAGAAAAGCTTTGACAATAAAACCTTGAAGCTGATTGGTTACCATGTACATCTGCACCAGATTATGTGTGCACCAGTTTTAGTAAATCTCCCCCATTGGGTGGAAACTTGCAAATCAGTGTTATTATTGAACTATGTCATATTAAAGTTGTACTTTTTAGGTGACAGGTTCCCTATGTTACCTACATTGCAGTTAGATAGTCAGCTCTTCTATTAGAACAGATCAGCAACAGCATCAATTATTTCCTGCCAGCTGTGTAAAAATGACTTAAGCTTTTCTTTTCCTGTTTTACAAATCTGCATGAAATATTTCATCCTCATGTAATACTTACTCCATTCACGAGGGTTTACTTTGGTTGGCTGATATTACACAAGTGACCACAAGATGTCTCTGATGTTAGTCAATTTGAATGATTCCGTGTACAAATGAGCACATATCCTGATCCTCTGCTAAGAGTGCATGGACACAAAGACCTGCAGAGCATTAGGAAATGAGCAAGGCCTGACATTCAAAAGTCCTTCTGCTGTGGGAAGAAAAATCTGCATCCTTCATGGAAAAGTTTTTCTTTTCTTTTTCCCCAAAATATACTAACTGCCTTTCTCATAATCTCCTATCTTCTAATAAACATAGATAAATATACTGGGGCTGATTTAGAATAGAAGCTGGTTATTTAATTTGTTCATGGAAATAGCAGCCTTTGTAATGGCTAGCATATAATCTAGATTGATGTAGAGTGATTGATTGCATCAGAGAAAGACTATATTTCTTGCTACGGCCCCCCTAATAATGAAATATAATTTTACTTCCAAATAGTTCATATGAAAACAAAAGCCAACACACATATTCTTTCACTCTGTATATTATATTAAAGGAGAAGTTCACCTTTCATAACATGTTACATGTTACACCCATATTCAAGCTGTAACATGTTATGAATGCACCTGCCCCGGCTCCCCCACTTTAACAGCTAGCAGGGGATCTCATCCCCCGATAGCTGTCAATTTTTTAAAATGTGTCAGTGCAGGGCTCCACCACCCCAGCCACATCACTCATTCACAATAATATACAAAATCTACTTGCGCTCTTATGCAGAAGAAAAGCAATAAATAAATGTGTGAAGCTGCTAACATCTGATCCAATACCCAAAGATCTGATGAAAATATAAAAAACTAGAAATGATGTAGCGCTAAACCCAAAACGATCGTATCAGGCCCATAAACAATCTGACATCATGATAAGATCATATATATACAGTTGCAAGAAAAAGTATGTGAACCCCTTGGGATTACGTGGAGTTTTGCATGAATTGGGCATAAAATGTGCTCTGAACGTCATCTAAGTCACAACAATAGAAGAACACAGTCTGCTGAACATAATACTACACAAACATTAGATGTTGCCATGGTTTAATTGCACATAACATGTAAACATTCACAGTGCAGGGAGGAAAAAGTATGTGAACCTTTGGGCTTAATAACTGATTGCCCCTCCTTTGGCAGCAATAACCTCAACCAAACGTTTCCTGTAGTTGCAGATCAGACCTGCACAACAATCTGGAGTAATTTTGGACCCCTCCTCTTCACAAAACTGTTTCAGTGTAGCAATATTCTTGGGATGTCTGGTGTGAATCACTCTCTTAAGGTCATGCCACAGCATTTCAATCGGGATGAGGTCAGGACTCTGACTGGGCCACTCCAGAAGGCGTATTCTGTGCTGTTGTGGCCATTGTTTTGTTGAATTACTTGTATGCTTTGGGTCATTGTCCTGTTGCATCACCCATCCTCTGCGGAGCTTCAGTTGGCGGACAGATGGTTGTACGTTTTCATGCAAAATGTCTTGATAAACTCTGGAATTCATTTTCCCATCAATGACAACAATCCGTCCAGGCCCTGAGGCAGCAAAGCAGCCCCAAACCATGATGCTCCCTCCGCCATGTTTTACAGTGGGGATGAGGTTTTGATGTTGGTGTGCTGTGCCTTTTTTTCTCCACACATAGTGTTGTGTGTTCTTCCCAAACAACTCAATCTTGGTTTCATCTGTCCACAGTATATTTTGCCAGTAGTGCTGTGGAACATCCAGGTGCTCTTTTGCAAACTTCATACGTGCTGCAATATTCTTTTTGGACAGCAATGGCTTCTTCCATGGTGTCCTCCCATGTACTCCATTCTTGTTTAATGTTTTTCTTATTGTAGATGTGTCAACAAAAATGTTAGCATGTGCCAGAGATTTCTGTAGGTCTTTAGCTGACACTCTGGGATTCTTCTTTACCTCATGCAGCATTCTGTGCTGTGCTCTTGCAGTCATTTTTACAGGGCGACCACGCCTAGGGAGAGTAGCAACAGTGCTAAACTTTCTCCATTTGTAGACAGTCTGTCTTACCATGGACAGATGAACATCAAGGCTTTTGGAGATACTTTTGTAACCCTTTCCAGCTTCATGCAAGTCAACAATTCTTGATCGTAGGTCTTCTGAGAGCTCTTTTCTGCGAGGCATGGTTCACATCAGACAGTGCTTCTTGAAACCAGTAAACCCAAAACAGGTGTGTGTTTTTTAAGGGCAGGACGGCTGTCAGCAACACATCCAATATCATCACACTGATTGGAGTCAAGGTTGGCTCACTCCTGGCTCCAATTAGCTCTGGGAGAAGTCATTAAGCTAGGGCTTCACATACTTTTTCCTCCCTGCACTGGGAATGTTTACATGTTATGTGCAATTAAACCATGGCAACATCTAATGTTTGTGTAGTGTTATGTTCAGCAGACAGTGTTCTTCTATTGTTGTGACTTAGATGACGTTCAGAGCACATTTTATGCCCAATTCATGCAAAACTCCACGTAATCCCAAGGGGTTCACATACTTTTTCTTGCAACTGTATATAAAAAGAGCAAATTAGTGCGTGATGACACTGAAAAAAATAAAATGAAACAGATGTGCAACCCCTGCACACAGTGCACATAAATAAATAAAAGTCCAGTGATTCTGTGTCAATTGCCTCCACTCATACAGAATCCATGGACTGTGTGTGGACCCGCACACCACCAAGTGCAATCCAAAAACGGCTGGAATGGCCTCTCACCTCCTCCCTGCGACCCTGCAGGGCCACAGAGCTTTATATATTCCCACTGAGTCAGGATGAACTTCCTCTTGAGTGGATGGCTTCAATGATGTATCCCCAGTATACTGCTTCCACCTCTCCTATGATATCCTCAGAGGTCAACTGAGCAGGGTGGATCCCAGATCAAACCCCAGCTCTGTGTTCACCGGTCTTTGGCCTCTGCAACACACAGGAGAAACCCGAAAAGCCAACAACTACATCAAACAACGTAAAACCGGCAACTTCTGCATCCAAAAAGATCCACCCTGCTCAGTTGACCTCTGAGGATATCATAGGAGAGGTGGAAGCAGTATACTGGGGATACATCATTGAAGCCATCCACTCAAGAGGAAGTTCATCCTGACTCAGTGGGGATATATAAAGCTCTGTGGCCCTGCAGGGTCGCAGGGAGGAGGTGAGAGGCCATTCCAGACGTTTTTGGATTGCACTTGGTGGTGTGCGGGTCCACACACAGTCCATGGATTCTGTATGAGTGGAGGCAATGGACACAGGATCACTGGACTTTTATTTATTTATGTGCACTGTGTGCAGGGGTTGCACATCTGTTTCATTTTATTTTTTTCAGTGTCATCACGCACTAATTTGCTCTTTTTATATATATATATGATCTTATCATGATGTCAGATTGTTTATGGGCCTGATACGATCGTTTTGGGTTTAGCGCTACATCATTTCTAGTTTTTTATATCACTCATTCACAGTCCTCTGTGAATGAGAAACTGCAAGTCCTGACAGTCTTAGCAGCTGTCAGCTTGTAGTTCTCAATGAACTTCCACGGTAGTTCATTGATTCTTCCTGTCAGTATATCTGCTTGCTCATAGATCCCATATGGGCAAGCAGATATACTGACAGATCTGCAGAAGACCTGCATGGCACCAGTGATCTACTGATCACTGGTGCAAAGCTTTCCAGGCTCCTGCAACCAAAAATATTAAATGCACGTTTTTTTTTACCTGCAAAAAAATGTGCATTTATTATTTTTGGTGAAAAGGTGAGCTTATCCTTTAACTGAATTCTGAGTGTTACCCGGTGTTACCCACTTCAATATCGGGCACTTTTACTCCCTTCCTGCCCAGGCCAATTTTCAGTTTTCAGCGCTCTCACATTTTGAATTAAAATTGGGCGGTCATGCAACACTGTACCCAAACAAACTTTTTATCATTTTGTGCACACAACTAGAGCTTTCTTTTGGTGGTATTTAATCACCACTGGGGTTTTTATTGCTTGCTAAATTAACAAAAAAAGACAAACATTTTTTTAAATAAATACACGTTTTTCTTTGTTTCTGTTATAAACATTTGCAAATAAATAATTGTTATTCATAAATTTAGGCCAAGATGTATTCTGCTACATTTCTTTGGTGAAAATAACCCAAACCAGTATTTATTATTTAGTCCATTTATAATTTGAGTTCACAAACTATGGGATATATCTGAAAATTGATCAATCCTGAAGTACTGACAGCCAATCTAATTTTTTGAGGCCAAAAAATGTCAGAACAGTACAGATATCCCCCCAAATAACCCCTTTTTGCAAAGTAGAAAGTCTGACATATTTCATAAGAGGCATGGCGAGTTTTTTAAAGTTGTAATTTTTTTGTCATCATTTTTTGGAAAATGAAGAAATGAAAAAAATTATTTTCACAAATTGTTTTTACATACTGTGACCAGTGCAGTACAGCGTCATCATATCACTGGTGTGGCGGTGATCAGGGACACTGACAGTACGAAAAAAAAAAGAGATTTTTTTTTTCAATTTTTATTTAATTTGTTAAATTAGTTGTTTTTTTTTAATTAAATTTTTCTCTTTTTTTAAGATTTTATTTTTCATATTACACTATGACCGAAGTAGTATAATGTAACCATAGTAACATTGCACTACTGTGGGGAAGTGATCAGTATTTTTTTTTTACACAATTTGATTGCTTACAGCAAAGAATTTCTTTGCTTTAAGCAAGTATTTAACTGAATGAAATCGATTCATTCAGGTTTTTTTGTTGTGATTGGCTGTGGGTGGCCACGACTAATCACATGACATAGATAGACTGTGTTTGGCCCAGCCTTTGCATGTGATCACTGTGACCATTCACAGCTAGACAAACTTGTATACAATGGATGGCATGAAAGGAAGCCATCCATTGTTTACAACTGTCATGTGACCTGCTGTGATTGGCCACAGCAGGTCACATGGTACTGGCAACAGGGCCGATGCACAGATCGGTCTTCGGCTGTGTCTGAGGTACACAGCCAGTGACAGATCTCACCACTGGAGAGGCCCACTGGGCTGTCATTTTACTGTACGCCAGGTGGGAAGTGGTTAAAGCAGACATTTTACATAAAACTACATAGTACATGTATGGTACTGATCCTTCCAAATACACTACATGAAACAAGTAAAAGGTACCTTATACTTTTGCCTCCAACCAGCTTGCCTAGGCATTGGTGATTTCATTCAAGGGATCTTGGTAAATCTGAAAAGCACAACTGAACAGAAGAAGGGTTTAGGGCAACCATATAGTGCTTTTTTTCTTGTTTGCTTGTTGTTGTTTTTTTTGTTTCTTTTATTTAAAATGCTCACTTTAAGGTTGACCTTCTGGTCAAAATAATGGAAGGTTGGTACCTGCCACCACCACAGGCATCACAAAAGGGTGCATTAGCAGACCAAACAAATGGCTTCTATGAGTCCTTGAAGGGGAGGAAAGGGCTGCATTAGGAGTCCAGAGAAATGGCTGATATATGGGCTTAAGAGGGAGAAGGAGGAGGAAATGGGTGTATCAACAGGTCCAGAAATATGGCTGTTATGCACCACTGAGGGTAGGGAGGAAATGGCTACATGCTAAGGCCAGACAAAAACCTGAAATGTAGCCTTGAAGAAGAGGACACATTAACAGGCCTGAAAACATGGCTTGCTTTGTGCTTTGAGGAGGAGGAAGAGCCTTGTGCTGTATCTTTACTTCACACTTTAGGCCTACCTGTCCCTTTTTGTAAATACATTTAATGGTAGCTATGACAGTAGAGGGGATAAATATGTGGTACTTTGATGCCCACAAATTTACTGCACAAGTATGCATTAACATGCTGCAAATATAGAGCAGCTTTGTCAGTGTCAGTAGCAAGTGTTGCTACCGAGGCCCAAGAAAAAAGTTAAAGGTCCTAATAAAATAAAATAAAACAAAATATTCTTCCACAGAAAGAAACCCTGATTTGGAGAGGGTTGTGCAGTTTATAGCTGTAGTATTGTATACATCTTTTTTTGCTGTGGCTTGCTCTTCTCCTTAACTGCAGAATATTTCATCTCTGTGTGCTGCTGCCTGCTCTTTCTCCTGATTTGTGGAAGGGCAAACAGCCTATGGCCATATGTTTCCCCCCTGCAGCTATGCATCCATTGCAGGGCATCTTTGCAATATCAGGAAGTGGGGAAAAGAGGTTGTTGCCGATTACATCCTCAAAGTGGGCATGTTGGGTTTCTTAGATGATGGCAGTGGATCCCTCAAATTAATCCCAGAGAGCGGTATAACTTCCACCTTGAAGCTTCTCACCAATTTCCCCATCTTCTTAGCACAACCCTCCTTCTCCTTAAGCCCATCACCCCAACACACTTCCACCTTCTTCACTATCAGCATCTCAGTCTTCCTTCTTACCACCAGCATAGGAGGAGCACTAGAAAAACAAGTGACTTTTCTGCACTCTTGAGTAAGAGGCAGGAAAGGAAGCATGAAGAGCACTGCAAAAAAGTAACAGCTATGTGCCATTGAGGAGGAGGAGGAAGAAAAGGCCAAATTTGCAGGCTCAAACAAAAGTAGTTGCTGTGCCCGCTTGAGGAGGAGGAAGAAAAGGTTGCATTAGCAAGCCCCCAAAAATTGGCTGCCATGAGTCCAAGAGGAAATGGAAAAGGGCTAGATAGCAAACACAAAACTAAGGCAGCTATATGCCCTTGAGGAAGAGGAGGAAAATGGCATTACGAATCCATAATAAATGGCTGATATGTACCCTTAGGAGAAAGAAGAGAAGAAAAAAGCTGTCCAGAGAAATGGCACATTGCAGAGTCCTTTCTGCTTATTGCCTATTTAAGTGCGCACATACTGTCCTGACATTAGACAATTTCTACAAGATACATATATGAAGTCCACATTTTTTTTGGTTACTCTGTGTTTTTGTAATGAATCAGATTGGGGTGCTGCTGTGGGGCCATGATCAGGGGCGTCCCTAGGGTTGGTGTCACCTGGTGCGGTAACACTTGGTATCACCCTTCCGATGATCCCCGTAGGATGGATCAGCTCTGCGGATTGAGCATAATGGATCGGAGTCCGATCCATTATGCTCCCCAATCTGCAGATCCAATCCATCTTGCAGGGATCGTCGGTTTGCATCCTATACGGGGTTAACTGATCTTTCAACACCGGTCCGGTCTGCACATGCTCGAGAAGTGATGTCAGATGGAGGAGGTTCTTGCTATCGTGTCTGCATTTCCTGGTTACAGACACGATCTTTCACAGCCGTACCTAGATCAGTTAACCCCATATACTGTAGGTTGCAAGCTGACAATCCCCACAAGTTGGATCGGATCTCTGGATTGGGGAGCATAATGGATCGGATTCCGATCCATTATGCTCAATCTGAAAATCTGATCCATCTTGCAGGGATCGTCGGCTTGCTTTAAAACTTTCCTTTTTGTGGAGCATGTGGAGAGGGTCCGGTGTCACCCCATGTGATAGGTGTCACCTGGTGCAGCGTGCACCCCCCCGCACCCACCTAGGGATGCCACTGGCCATGATACAACATCACTGACACAACGTCTCACAGTGGGAGGGTTTCAACAGAAGCAGAGCTGCCAATGCAGCAAGCAGTGATCACGATTAAGTGCTGATTGTCAAGCTACAGGCTTGGTGACTCAGCAATAACAATGCTGATAGTAACACGCTCTGCAAGTTTTTTTCTCTGACTGTAGTGCGAGCAGGCAAAGCTGTCAAGAGAGTGGCAACTCTGCACTAAAGTCAGGAGCAGTGCAGCATCATTGTCACATAAATCTGCATTAGGGGGACATCACTGGCAGGCTCAACAAGTATTTCTGGGACTTTGCAGGGGGACTAAGAGAAAACTATAAGTACAAATTCACTTATAATTAAGTGCTGCAGCACTTATTTCTTTTTAATGGAAGGTCATATTTCTACTTTAGATTGGAAAGGATAATGGTATTGCCTAAAACAGCATATTTTACTCAAGCCAAAGCAAAAAAAAAAAACATCTTACTGGCTATGAGAAAAATCTGCCCAAGTCACCGAAAATCTTTCCACTCACAGCTAGCACAACATGTCTAAATGCTTGTCCAAAACATGAGTTAAAACACGTATCCAACTACCCAAAGCTCGCATAAGGCATAATCAGAAACCATTTGAACATTGGCAAGGTATACCCAGCCAGGAAATCAGTAGCAATAAACAGGGAACAACAAAGGACAGGAGCTTGTTTGGTAACTGAAAGAACCTCAGGTCTTTGTGATCGCCCCATTGCACCTATGGTATATAGGTAGCCCATATAGTTCTACCCTGTTTAGGCACTCTCACACCTAAAGGCTTTGGTGCATTGCATTAACACATGTCATGTAGCACATTATTGTTGTGTTAAGGGAGGCCGTTAATTGGAATGCAAGAACAGATAGAAAAAAAACCAAAACACATGCACCTATTGCCTTCATTGAATGGAACTGCAAGGCAGTGTTTGTAGTGACATGTGCTTTAATGCAATGCTGATGGTTTATTGTGTAGCCCACTGAAATGTGGGGAGAGATTGAAAGAGAAGGAGGTGTGCTGATGGTTGAAGTGCTGAACTAGGGAGCCAGGGTTAAAGAGAGAGGAAGAGTGGAAAGAGCCTACTGACAAACTGGTCTGCCACGCTGTCCAGCAGGCCAATCTGACAGCAGGAGAGCAGACGGGACACCGAGTCCAAGCCGGTGGGCCCGTGGACTGACCACGTTTGCAGAGAGAGACAAACTGCTACGATTTGCCAGAGAGAGATCCATGCATCCAGTAACCAAGTGAATTCTGACAGTTTGCCACCTCAGCTATCTGCCTACACATAGTTGTGAACATTACATGTGGTTGCTTCAGTTTGCAGCCTAGATCATGCAGCCTCCATCACTGAGATACATCTACATTACAGTTTATTGTATAAGCTGATTGCAGGACATACAGTTGCAGGCCAGGATACAGCAGTGTCCATTGAAACAACAAGTTTCCATTCCTCAACAAAGCAGGATTCCCATTACTGTTAACTTTTGCCTTTGATATACAAAGGGAGCAGTCTTTGCCAATAGATATTTATGCCCAGTGTTGCTATTCATTACTTCAAGCCTGCCCCATGTTTAGTGCTTTAAGGGGGGACCCTGCCTTAATTTGCTACCATCAAGAGGAAAAGTGTTAATTCTTCCCTTGTTCCCTCACTAACTCTGTGTCACCATCCCAAGGAACTATATTATAAACCTGGACTCAACATCATACCTGTTGGGCCCCAACAAGCGTGCAGAAGACATTGTAGTATTCTTAAAGGGACAGTATTCAATTTCTTATGAGAATTCTCTTTCCTTCACATCTAATCCTCATCTAGTAGTGAGGACCCACATTGAGCTTGCCTTTTTCTTGATTTTTGTTTTCTGCTCACTGGGGATTCAGCAGTCCCCTCAAATTGGAGGCAGTGGATTCATTGTGAAAGCAAGCCTGCTAACAGTTATTGTTGTGTTATGGTGAATGTCATTACTTTTGCTCACAATTACCACGAGCGGTTATATTTGCTGCATATACCAATGAAATTTTGTCCTTTTTGTCCAAGTTACCTTCGATTCCAATAAACTTCATATCGGTTTACACTAACTGAGCCCATTTTACAGTTGTGATTTACTTTGGTCACACCAGAGGTTCAGATTGACAGGGAACCCAAAATAATTACTAAGCAACCCTTAAGGGGTAGTGCTATAATTGTTTGTTGTATTTGGATATGTCATATTGGGCTGCAATAACTGCTGCTGTTTAAAATCTGTGATATACCAGCAAACTCTGCTGCTTTGCAGCTTAAAACCAAGAGCATCTATATTATTGCCATCTCAGAATAACAACTGAGAATTGGCAAGCATTGGTTAAGCTACCTTTGTTGCCCTCAACTTAGACTTAGATAGCACAAGGCATATATAACGCTCATCACTGCACAAATAAATAGCTTTGGATATTCATGTAGTATTCAGCTTGTTGAATCATATGTACTTCACATACAGCCTGAGCAGTGTATAAAATAGCAATATGGACAGTTGTTTGATCACCAGTGCTTATGAAGCACATGATTATGATCTTTATTTGCATAATTGCATATCCTGTTGGTTATATACTTTACATGCTGCATATATTTGTGGAATGGGCACCTCCAACACTTTTTAAGCAGCTGACAGTTTTACTGGTTTGTTTTATATTTTTTCTATAGTCTAGTCAAATACCTCTAAATTTGATTCTATGTAAAATCCATGCATTTTAATCCAGAATGTTTGTTTATGTACAAACATGCATTTTGCCTTCCTTGGTAAGCATATCCTTTTAATTCATTTACAAAGGTACAGCGCTGATACATGAACAAAAATAATTATGTGAACTAATATCCAATATTTAAATTGCAGTGTCCAATAGTGTGAAAATCAATGGTGATCAGTGATGTGAAGTGACATCTGTGACAATCCACCACCATTTTTCACTCACCAAAAGCAAGAAATAAACAGGCTCTGTATGGAAATCCCTCCAAGCGATGTGTCTTATCCACTGCAGGAAAAGGAAAGATACCCCAATGACCTCCACTGTGAAATGATGTGAAATTATTATTATTTTAATAAAAAATTACTACACTATATGGTGCTGTCTTTGTGCTCTGTTTTGTGAGCTCCTTTTCAGGATTTGGATCGATTACTGTCCGGTGTACTGGAGGTCCATATCCAGGAATGCCCATTTAGAGTCCATTTCACAGTGGAGGTCATTGGGGTATCTTTCCGTTTCCTGCAGTGGATAAGACACATCGCTTGGAGGGATTTCCATACAGAGCCTGTTTATTTCTTGCTTCTGGTGAGTGCATAGTGGTGGAGGATTGTCACAGATGTCACATTACATCGCTGATCACCATTGATTTTCACATTATTGTTGGACACTGCAATTTCCTTTGGACTTTATGATTTAAATATTGGATATTAAAAATGTATAAATAAGTGAGCGCTTACAATAATAATATATTGCCAGACCTATGTGAAGATATCTGATTTGAGATACCCCAATGACCTCCACTGTGAAATGATGTGAAATTATTATTATTTTAATAAAAAATTACTACACTATATGGTGCTGTCTTTGTGCTCTGTTTTGTGAGCTCCTTTTCAGGATTTGGATCGATTACTGTCCGGTGTACTGGAGGTCCATATCCAGGAATGCCCATTTAGAGTCCATTTCACAGTGGAGGTCATTGGGGTATCTTTCCGTTTCCTGCAGTGGATAAGACACATCGCTTGGAGGGATTTCCATACAGAGCCTGTTTATTTCTTGCTTCTGGTGAGTGCATAGTGGTGGAGGATTGTCACAGATGTCACATTACATCGCTGATCACCATTGATTTTCACATTATTGTTGGACACTGCAATTTCCTTTGGACTTTATGATTTAAATATTGGATATTAAAAATGTATAAATAAGTGAGCGCTTACAATAATAATATATTGCCAGACCTATGTGAAGATATCTGATGTCCTTGTCATATTACACAAATGCGCATAAAGGGTGCGTATCTGGTGAGTGCGCAGTCTATATCCTAAATTCTCTCACCTCATCCGCAAATTGTGTCATTGGATGTCAGAAGATCATCTGAGATCTCGATCACACTTTCACCTTGGACTTATCTCCGTTTGACATAGTTCTCCGTTTGACATTTTCTCTCACGATATTAGCCACATATCCTAGTGGCATATATATATAATTGCACATTGTCACTTTATTATATTTATTCATTCATATATATGTGATATTTATTTATTTATTGATTTTACTAGCGCTGCACCCTCTTTTATATTACTAAATATTGAATATTAGTTCACATAGTTATTTTTGTTCATATATTAGCGCTGCACCTTTGCATATGTGTTTATTCAGTGGAATAGGAGGGATCGCCACTTTGTGCTAGCTGCTTGTACATTTATTTCTTTGCCCTCACCTCACTTTTTTTTGGCACTTTTTTATCCTTTTAATTAGAGTATGTTGTACTAAGTAACAGTTAATTTTTTTGGCTGGAGCATTTTTAGCAATTAGTGTGGTCTAAGTATTTTCCTGAGGCTGGCATTATGCATTTTGGTGCCTAGGTTTCAACTGGAAAAAAAACATCTATTGGGTTTATCTTTGTCTTATGAGGGGTAGAGAAATAATAGAAGCACCCAACTATAAGTATTTTACCTTTAAAGTAACTTAAACACAATTAAAACACATCTGAAAGTGAGTATTGTTGGGCTGGTTGATGATTAGCACTGTCAGCCTGTTCACTCTAGTGCAGGGTAGGCAACATTAAATAGGTGGAGATCTACCTAAGCAACATGGGAGACGTCAAAGTTCCCCTGGCACAGTGTTGCCTCTTCACACCTATTTTAAACCTCTAATTGTCATACTACCATGTCTCAATAGTATGCACTGCATGGCAATCATGGGTTTAAATCAGGTGACGAGGAGGCAACATATCGCCATTTCACCACCTGTCAAACACACTCAGATTGCTTTTCAGAAAAGCAGCAGTGCCTGCATTGGGCAGTGGCAACCTTAGGGCTCATTCACATGTACATTTGGGGGGTGGTAAAACCCTGAAGTTGAGTCACGGCTTTACTGCCACCCATCCCTAACCCCTTTAGCCGCTGAGACATCAGGAAAAGGTGTACACATGCTGCAGCAGGAATTAAACCCCCTATTGCTTTTGGTGGGTGCTATCGCCTGCCATTCATGACCCCTTCAAGTAAATGAGGCCACTCTGCAAGCACCCCACAACTCTATGCTTCTGCGGAGTCCAAGGGGTTTCAGCAGGTGGTGAGAAATCAACACAACACTGCCTGCTTTAAACCCTTCTTTGCTGCACAGCACGAGGTTGCAGGACATGTGCAGAGCAGCCTCATTCACTTGAATGGGTAATGCTTGACAGCTGCTACACCCACCAACCATGACAGGGTCTATAACTTCTGCTGCAGCTGAGGAGAGAGAGGGGGTGGAGCCACAGCTCCATATGTGAATGGGCACATGGAGCAGCAGGTGCCCCCATAGCAAGCTGCTTGCTGTGGGGGCAATTGACAGGAGGGAGGGGCCAGGAGCGCCAGTGGGGGACTCAAGAAGAGTAGGATCTGGGCTGCTGTGTGCAAAACCATTACACAGAGCAGGTAAGTATAACATGTTTGTTATTTTTTTAAAACAAAATCTGAACCTTTAATATCACTTTAATTTTAATATATTCATAAAAGCCATGTATAGACATGTTTGGTATTTAAAAAAACATAAGTAAGCCTTTAGAATCACTTTAATTTGTCAAGAGTAAGAAATGGGTAAATAAGGTGTTAAATAAGAACTGATTAAAAATAAAACTTTAATTGACATAATATGCAGGTCTGAGTTCATCCCTTTGGTGAAGCAGAATAAAGCAGAGGTACAAGTAGATACAAAAGTAACATTTTTACTTTGTATCTCTATATTGCCTCTAAACAATGTTTATAATTTGACAGCAGCGGCTTCTACATCTGTTGTACTTACACAGCAATCCCTGCAACTGGCAATTGACAGTTGAGAATTGGCAGTAAGTGTGACAGCGAGGTAGAAGGACAGGGTATACTAGATACACCCTATGTACTGCGATGACGTTATTTTGGATGCATGGTTAATGCAGTATATTGTGAGATGCATGGCTTGTTTTGTTCATTCATAGACATTATACTTTATTATTATTTAATATAGGTATTTATATATAGCACTCTCAATTACATTATGCAGCGCTTTACATATATATTGCACATGCACATCAGTCCCTAACCCTCAAGGGGCGTACAATCTAAAGTCTCTAACTCAAATTCATACATACATATACTAGGGCCAATTTAGACAGGAGCCAATTAACCTACCAGCATGTCTTTGGAGTGTGGGAGGAAACCAGAGTACCCAGAGGAAACCCACGCAAGCACAGGGAGAATATACAAACTCCAGGCAGGTGGTGCCGTGGTTGGGATTTGAACCGACGACTTGAGTATTGCCAGGCGGAAGTGCTAACCATTTAGCCACTGTGCTGCCCCCACAGCATTTGTCATTGAAAGTAAGAACAGACTACTTTTATTTTAACAGGTAACTCTCCAGAAAATGAAAAATAGAAAAACATATCAGTTCGAAGCAAGTAAGTGGCTATCGAGAAACCATGGAAATTCTGAACTTGTGTGTGAGCTTCCTGTTGTGGAAGATGGTGAACCTGTTTTCCCAAGTAAGTAACTTGAGTGCCAGACCATGTTACTGTTTATGTGGTTTTTGGTGTCCTATTTTTTCTGTGGAGTTTCAAAGTGTCACCAGACATAGTTTAACAATACCAATCCCATTATGCTTATGTTTCTCATTGGCCTTCCTTCCTCTCCTGGAGGACCCTCGAAAATACTCTATAAATAATAATAGGCCCTGCCCCTAGAAATAAACTCCATACATTCACAGTTTCACTGTGTCTTGCTTGTATAGAAAACAGAAAAAAAGTGCAGAAATGCAGATTGTACCCCTACAGTGGTGCTTCCTGAAGTAAAGTTTTCCATTTTTGGAACCACCTTCCATTTTAGTTGATGTCCTTGTGGGTAATTGCCTGCATGTGCACTTCTGAGATCTTCATTGAGTGGTCCTGCACAGTGCCACACTGCATTTTTCTGCAAAGCAGTTCTGGCTGGGTCCTGAGCATGCACATGTGTTTGCACCACTGTCCTTGATTCTCTACAGAGGGGTTTGGACTCTGTTTTAAGTCCACGCTACTAAAAAAATAATAGTAACTCTCAACCTGAACCAAACCCCTACACCTAACACAACATTATCCTAATATATAAATCTAACCCTAACCTGAGGTTAACCGCTAAACCTGAACCCTTAGTCTGAGCCTGGCCCGAAATCTAAACTCTTCTTAAGCTATAAATCTAACACTTAACCCAGAGCAACCCTGTCCATCTGTGTAAACCTACACCCCTAACCTGAACCTAAATGTAAACTCTTCTTAAGGTATAAATCTAACACTTAACCCACAGTAACCCCATTCACCTGTGTTTATCCTAAAACCATATTTTTTTGTCTTCCTCTCAAATAATACAAACCTGGGATGTCTAGATTTAGCAGTAGCCATGAATATACATATGATTCATTTAAATACTCAGCATGTTATCTTTCATCTTATGTTGTGCAGAGAACCATAGCAATACCATTACCATAAACATTGTGTTTGAGCTTTATTTTCAGTTTTCTTATTAAATACTGATTGCATGTTTATGAGACTTATAAAAATCCCTGTGCTTTCTTATTTCTAATCTTTTGTTAATGAGTAACATTTAACCGCTCACAGTCTTTACATTAATGGCATAGTAATTTTATATGTCCCTACATTAAACAAAACCTGTCAAAACAGTTTTGGTTCTTTTACTCTTATTTTACATTTATATGCTGGCTAAGACCCAGTTCACAGAGACATAACAATAATCTGAAGAGCATCATGTAGTGCAAGGGCTTTCAAAATATTTAATAAAATTTGACCAGTTTTTGCAAAAAAAATATTAAAATCTCCTCTCTGTTGTGTTTGGGAGCACTGAAAACAGAATTTCCTAGGAGTTCTGGATGTACATTTAAACAAGCATGATATATAAACACTATATTGCCAGAAGTATTGGGACACCCCTCCAAATCATTGGATTCAGGTGTTCCACTCACCTCCCTGGCCACAGGTGTATAAAATCAAGCACCTAGGCATGCAGACTGCTTCTACAAACATTTGTGAAAGAATGAGTTGCTCTCAGGAGCTCAGTGAATTCAAGCGTGGTACCGTGATAGGTTGCCACCTGTGCAATAAGTCAATCCATGAAACTTCCTTGCTACTAAAAATTCCACGGTCAACTGTTAGTGGTATTATAACAAATTGGAAGCAATTGGGAACTCATCCATGAAGTGGTATGCCATGTAAAATGGCAGAGCAGGGTCAGTGCATGCTGAAGTGCACAGTGCGCAGAAGTTGCCAAATGTCTGCAGAGTCAATAGCTAAATTCCTCCAAACTTCAAGTGGCCTTCAGATTAGCACAACAACAGTGCGTAGAGAGTTTCATGGAATGGCTGAGCAGCTGCATCCAAGTCTTACCAAGTGCAACGCAAAGCATCAGATGCAGTGGTGTAAAGCATGCTGCCACTGGACTCTAGAGCAGTGGGGACATGTTCTCTAGAGTGACCAATCATGCTTCTCTGTCTGGCAATCCCATGGATGTTTCTGGGTTTGGAAGTTGCCAGGAAAATGGTACTTTCCTGACTGTATTGTGCCAAGTGTAAAGTTTGGTGGAGAGGAGAATATGGTGTAGGGTTGTTTTTCAGGAGTTGGGCTTGGCCCTTTAGTTCCAGTGTAGGGAACTCTTAAGGCGTCAGCATGCCAAGACATTTGGGACAATTTCATGGTCCCAACTTTGTGGGAACAATTTGGGAATGGCCCCTTCCTGTTCCAACATGACTGCACACCAGTGCACAAAGAAAGGTCCACAAAGACATGGATGAGCGAGTTTGGGGTGGAGGAACCTGACTGGCCTGCACAGAGTCCTGACCTCAAACCGATAAAACACCTTTGCGATAAATTAGAGTGGAGACTGCGAGCCAGGCCTTCTTGTCTGACATCAGTGCCTGACCTCACAAATGTACTTCTGGAAGGATGGTCAAACATTCCCGTAGACACACTCCTAAACCTTGTGGACAGCCTTCCTAGAAGAGTTGAAGCTGTTATAGCTGCAAAAGGTGGGCCAACTCAATATTGAATCCTAAAGACTAAGACTGGGATGCCATTAAAGTTCATATGCGTGTAAAGGCAGACCAATACTTTCGGCAATATAGTGCATATATACAGTATGTTTATATATATACTGTGTATGTATATATATATATATATATATATATATATATATATAATATGTGTTTTTAAAGATTTAAATATAGAATAAATCAATTTGATGTGAATAATTTTATCAATAAGTGTAAATGTTTTAAAAAACTTGCTTCTATGTAAAATATATAATTTTATGTGCACATGGGGGCAGCCATATTTGTACATTAGGTATGCAGGCTCTACTTCCTGGTTTTCAGTTTTATATAATGGCTGTGCTCCTTCTCAAATCCAATTTAGTAGCTGACTAGCCCAATAAAAAATAATGCCTGTTTTTAGGGCTGATGTTTTAGGGTTAATTTACTGAAGGCAAATATACTGTTCACTTTGCAGGGAATGTTGCACTTTGCAATAGAATGTGGTAACGCTTGTAGCAATCATGCACACAGAGATGGATGTGAACCTCTGTTTTGGCAAAGGATCGTCCATCTTGTATAATTATCTCTCTCTCCCTCTTTCCTCATCGCCCCTCCCTCTTTGTTGAGTGACATGTGGTCGGTGTGTGTTTGCAGAGATCACAGGCACTACACTCAGTGGGAGGGCGTCCTGACTATAAAACCTCACTAGCTAGGTGCCCCCCTGTCTAAGAAACTCTTGCTTGGAAACGGATCGTAAAAGCGTAAACCGAGTCCTTCACTGAGTTCAAAGACATTCCAGATAAGTCATAAACTAGACACCACATTCAACATCCATTTTCCCCTATGATTACATATCTTGGATTATGAAAGACTTACATAAACATGGAACCCATAGTCGGAATAGCTTACGTCAAGACCAGTTTCCTGATATATTACACCCCTTATCTGACATATATAGGAGAGCAGAAAATTGTTTCTCCTGAACCATTCAAGTAAATATGTCATATTTCATATCTAACCATTCCGCAGATGCGGCTGCGTATTAATCTACTAGTGGCAAGGTGTCAAGGTCCTACCTTTTCCCAGAGGTTGTGCTGCTTCATGTGCTGGCATCCATCTTGGGTTTCTGCAGGGCATGGTGGGAGTCTTTTATGCCTTCAGGCCTCTGAGGTCCATCCTCCAGAGGGGTGTGGCTGATTACATATAAGCCTGTGGCCCGCACATGCCCTTTTCACTTGTGTCTTGTGTGTTTGTGTTGCTACAGCTCCGTTCTTACTCTCGTGACTTTCCTGGAATCTGACTCGGCTTGTGACTAGACCATTCTCTGTGTTTTCCTCTGATCTGACCTTCCGTTGCTGAACCCGGCACGTGACCTGTGATTCTTGTCCACTGTTCTGTACCGTTTTGTCCCGTTGTTGTCGACCCGGCCTGCTTGACTACGCTTTGTCATTCCTACCAGCTACACGCCATTGGCGGCGGCCATTACCGCAGCTGGGGTGTTTCGGGGGCCGCGACCTGGTTCCTGGCTGCGTTAAGTCCATCCCCACCATCAGGGGCCCTGGTGAAGGGCAGCCTGGGACTTAAACTCCGCGCCCTGAGGAACTCCGGTCTGTGGGTGGTGGTTGCCGTCAGTCAGTGCATTACCCTGCCACTAGGCCTGCCTGTCCATTCCACAGCTCCTGCCCTGACACAAGGCTGCTAAATGCCCCGAGAATAAGTTATGAATCCTAATAGAAGCTAGGAGAGTTTTTGGTCATAACTTCGGTCTCCACCTACACCTCCCTCCCCAAATGAGGAGATTGGTTTACTGCTCCAGGGAGACACCCTGTGGAGTTACTAGAAAAGCTAAGTTAGGCTGAGTTGAGCTGTGTGTGAGAGTTGAAGAATCTCCTGTTTTAACATCGAAACTGACAGTGGGAGATAAATCCTTTGCTCTGAAACCTGATCTGCTTAACCCAAGACTGACGGCAAGCAGTTAGAAGCCCTCTAACTTCTCTCTGTTATCTCTTTGCTATGCTATTGTTCTCTGTATATTTATATATATATTGGCTACATCTTTTTCTGTAAATATTTTTATTGCACCCTTTTGACCTTTTAGTAATAAATCTTACTTTCTGAAAGTGTTGAATTGTTTCTAAAGCTCTTTAATGCAAATTACGAATTCCTGCCGCTGAAGAGTGCTACTGTGTGTGTTTAACCCTCTGTATAACCTGCCTGCAGTAACCGTGGTATACAGATGATTATCCAACCATCATAGTGTTATTGCTAATATTGCCGAGTTTCCTCTTTCTCTGTACAAAAAGGAGGTGGTGTCAGTGTGAAGGGTTAATTGCGTAATTAACCTGATGCTGTAACAATCGCTCTAAGGCTGCCGGTACATCAATTGTGGTCCAGTGAGCTGGGTGCAGGGTGAAGCGGGGCGTGGCATTGTTACGCACGTGACAGCGTGGTTTTAGATTGGCTAGTCCCTCGGTCACGAGTTTGGTGGGAAGGGCTGGGGTCTGACGCCATGATCGTCACAACGCTCTGGTGACTTAATCAATTCATGTGCAAGCTAAAAGCTGTTTTATTTTCCTTGTACATGATTGAGTATTCTTTTCAAAGTGAAACTTCCCTTCAAAAGCATACTTGCCGTTAGTAAATCATCTACCCCCTTATCTCAACAGTGAAGTGAGGGGATGCAGCTTGAAGTCATCTCCAGGAGTCAAGTATGTTGAGTGTGTGTGGAGTGGCCTCAGCACCGCGCTAGCCATGTCCTTGCATTTCCCCCCTGGGGCGTGTCAGAGGATGTGGCATCATAGGGAGGGAGGGTGTCAGAGGGCGTGGCTAGCTCAGTGCTGAGGCCACTCCATACACACTCAGAACGCTTGACTCCTGGGGATGGTTCCGAGTGGAGTCCACTCCCCCTCACTTCACTGAAGCTACTGGAATGAATCTAGGATACTACTCTCTTCATTCCTCTGCCGGTGGGGTGATTCCTTCTTTCTCGGTCTGGCTTCAGAGCGGTGCCTCCTTTTGCTAATCTAAAAACGTATGTATTTTGAACAAGAGTAAAATATGGAATGGATGACATGTAAAATGTGAAGCTAATATTAAAAATAATTTTAAGGCAAACCTTGAAATAAAACTCAGATTTAGACTGAACATACTGTACGATGTGCTTGCCATTAAAGAATGCATACAGTCACCAAGAGTCTGCTCTTGCCTCAAACATCTAATTTTCTGTAAATGAAATTTCTTTTTCTAAATTACTCTGCAAATTATAGGGTGTTTAAAATGAACACAAATTCAGTGGACCATGTGATAACTTAAATTCTTTAGTAAATCACTTCTACGGTACATGCTCTATGCACTTGAAATCCATGTCAACCTCTTCTTGTCTTGTGCTTTCAAAAATATGGAAAAGTCGGCATCCAATAGTAATAAAATAGAGGACCATAGCAAAATGGGTTCTATGTACGCAGAGTTCTTTAAATTACCTCCACGATTACTTTGTTCTTTAAATGCAAAATTAAGTATGAATGAAAAATAAATATGCTGATTAATGTTGTCATTATTTTAAAATGCATCATTTTCCTTCACACATTCAATTCAGTTAAAGTGTTGTTCTTTGGTCCTAGCACATATTAATGAAACACACTGTATAGGCCTACAGCTATTTAATGCTGGATTTAAAAAAATAAGTGCGGTTTGTTGTTTTTACATGACTGCATTTATTCTAAAAGACCTATGGTTGCTTAGTAATCAATGTATTTTCTTGGTTAACAGTTGTGAAATATGAGGTCATTGTCTTCACTGGACACTTAGATCAAGCAGGAACAGATGCTGCAGTATACATCTGCGTCTACGGTACAAGGGGTGACTCAGGAAAAAGACGATTGGTCAAATCAGATCTGTTGCTTCCATTCCAGCAAGGAGAGGTAACGCAAGTTTTAGATATTGTGAGATATTGCTAATTTCTACTAAGCATTGCTCATAGTAGCATGTTTGATTTTTTTTTAGCAGAGATCTAGTCACTATATGATGACTAATGTGGATGAAGAAATTTTGACTAATGTTTTCTTTCCCATAGCAACTAATCAGACATTAGCTGCTGTCATTGTATTGTAGATTAGAATACAAACACTGTTGGTTGAATGGTTAAAATTAGCAATATCCCTCCGCTCCCACCACAGAGAAGAGTAACAGTGTGGTGCTTTGTGCACACAGTGTCATAGATTAGGTGTGGCCAAACTTCACTAACAGTGGGAGGGTCTTTAAGGGGCACTGTTAAATAAACCCAGGTATGCATAACACACAAGTACAGGGTTCGATATGCACACAGGGTGCAGGGTACAGGAGTGCTTTATGCTGAGAATGCAAGGTTCAAGAGTGTGCTATATAGAGTATACAAGGTTCAGGAGCGTGATTAGAGTACAGGGTCCAGGAGTGCACTATGCACAGAGTGCAGGATTCAGGAGTGCACTACGCACAGAGTTCAGGGTTTGGGACTGCAGTACACACAGAGTTCAGGGTTCAGGACTGCAGTACACACAGAGTTCAGGGTTCAGGAGTGCATTACACACAGAACGCAGGGTTCAAGAGTGAGCTACACACAGAGTACAGGGTCCAGGAGTGCACTACACACAGAATGCAGAGTTCAGGAGTGTGTTATGTACAGAATGCAGGGTTCAGGTTGTCAGTAGTGCACTACACACAGAATGCGGGGTTCAGGGATGCACTATGTAAGGAATACACCTCTGCACCCCCACACAAACCTTATCTAATCACGCTTCTTCCACTGCTTATCCCTGCAACCCGCCCACAACCTATTCTCCTCAACCTCTCAGCTCAGACCTGTACACTCCCATAGCCCTCATCTTTGCATGCCCAACCCCCCTCCCTCCAGTGTTCTTATCTGTGTAACTTTCAGCAGCCATCCTGAGTGCACACTCATTTGTAGCTCTGCCTCTCCTCCCGTGGTCAGCAGTGGCAGTGGCAGCAAGATCATCCAGCATGGCACAGCATGGGATTCTATGCCTATAGTCCATATACACACTGTGTCCTAGTAGCTGTCCCTGCCTTGTCCTTTCCCTATTGAATGGATAGGATAAAAGCATAGCTCGGGTATGTTTAGTGACTGCCTGCAGTGCATTGTTTAATAGTACTTAAATGGCCTCAGACTTCTGAGAGTCCTAAAAGTCATTTAGCAAGTAGCCACAGAATAAGCTTTATATCAGTGGAGCCTGTGTTTCTGTAACGTAGCACCCTCCTAGATAGGTGCTAGGTTAGGTAAATTTAGTTCTGGTGCACTGTAATCAGTGTAGAAGCATGTGATCAATTAAGTCTGTTCTGTGTTTCACAGGCTGCAGGTTTGACTGCTCCTCCTGCACTCCAGAACTTTATGGGTCATTCTGGTACATAGGTGCGGAGCAAAGCAAATAGGCAGCATGAATATTTATACTCTCTCATCCAATCCTTGTGAGATACTGCACACCTGGAACAGAAGTGTCTTTTCCCTGAGGAAGAGGCCACAGCCTGGGGAAGCTGTTTGCCCCCCAGGCAAGAGTGCCAGGTGTCCTCCATTCATTGGAAGTTTGGGGGCTAGCTGGCAAGGCCTACTTTGCTGTAAGTTGCTGAAGCTGACTGAGGGGCTTTTCATCTAAAGATCTAGTCTGGTATCACTGGGAGAAACTGTCTGGAAGATATTGGAAGGGGCAATCAATCATCCAAGGACATTAGTGAGTACAGACTGGTGTGAGAGATCCTAGAGACTGTGTGCTGT